>NC_040027.1:15000792-15345422 GCF_000972845.2 Larimichthys crocea | reverse complement strand
TTCCCATAGACGTCAGCCAGCTGAGGACAATACAACCAGGAACAAACACAGTAAGTTACTGCATCAACATTAACATTGTTCAAAAACAAAACCTCTGTGTGCTGACAGTTCAGATTTATATTTGTATTTACAATTTGACCACCAGATGTCAGTATCCACCAGATGTTTCTACACAATAATTCAAATGCATATTTCCCACAGTGTGTAACTTGAAAAGTTATTGTACATTCTTGAGCTCAATTGATAATTATAAATTAAATACACGTTATTGTTCCCTATCCCAATGGCATTTACACAAAGATCTTGAGCTGATTAGAAATTAAATAAAACATGTATTGTAATGTATTTTTTTTATGTATTATAATGGCTCAATATTATATATATAATTTACACTTTAAAATTAAAATATGCACAGCAAAAACAAAACAAACACAACTTTTAAACTGTTTAAACAGATATAAAACATCACTTAATAAAAGCCTATCAATCATTATCATTTTTAATTTTTGATCCTTGAAGCTCACGAGCTCTGTGAATCCAACTGTGTATTAAACTTTACCTTAGTAAAATAAACGTGTGGTAGTAGTAAGATGAATATAAAAATAAACAGAAAGAGCCCCTTGAGGTCAAAACTCAGCAAAAAGTTATAAAGCTACATCATTAGAGAGTTAAACCAGCTTTATTCTAAAGGCTATTTTTCCATCTTGATGATATTTATGTTTGGTTCCCAGAACCTGATAAAACATTTCAGCTTGCCCTTAGTGTAAGTTAGTCTTTAAAGACCAAGATGCTAGATTAACATCTCTAAAACCAATCTATCCTACAGCAGCTTCTGATGATTATGGCTGAAAGATTTTGTCACATGGTCTTTATAGTGTCTGTTTTGTTATTGTGTTTATGTTTGGGTCAGTGTTTAGCTTATTTTCTCCCTGCGTTTTGTTAACGGAGGGCTGTTCCCACTCTCACACATACATCATTATGTCTACATAAGCTATGAGTCATCTGAGTGCCAGCCCATCTCTACGTAGAAACTGATGATGGAGCAACTACGTAGAAACTGATGATGGAGCAAGCAAACCTTCTCAGTCCCTTGCTTCGCTCCTCTGCATCACAATGTGGCTGTGTGATTTGGGTCTGTGCTTTGATCTGAGGGGATTAACATATAACATATAACACTAGACATGTAGTTTCATGACAGAATGCCTCTTCGCCTCTTCTTCTCACGATGTTTCTGATTTTACAGCTGGAGTTCATGTTGAAGAGCATGCACGGTGTCACTGTACAGCTCATCTGTTAGTTATTAAGTAAACGTAAAATATTACTGTCTCCTCTCTCTGCAAGGCAAGGAAACAGCCATTTAATGTTGTGGAACTAGTGCAGCTTAACTTAACCCTCATGCGTCGCTATGGATATTTTTGTTCATTTGGGCAAAATTTTCCTCTTTATCTGGCCATCATTTTGGTTAGTGCATATGGCACATTTCTTTTGTACTAAAGTATCGCTCTTCTTAATACATTATGTTTTAATACATCAATAAAATGCTGTGAAAGATTTTACTACCTACTTAAGTCATAAAAGACAAAACTTCCAAAAAACTGCCTAAATCTCTTAAACAAGTAAACAACCTTAACTATCAAAACTACCAAACATTCAATCATTTTGAGGATTTTAACCTTTTAAATGCCAGTTTGATAACTTGATTTATTAAAAAAAAGGGAATTGTTTGCATTTTGTCATAGTGACGCATTAAGTTAAGCTGCACTAGTTCCACAACATTAAATGGCTGTTTCCTGGCCTTGCAATAACACTAAAGAGGCATTCTGTCATTCGGTTTTGCCGTGTGTGATCGATGATGTATGTCAACTTTTACTTTCCTTTGCAGTGGATGATTCTTGTAGATTGCTGATTTGAAAGAGAAAGAAAGGCAATATGAATTTTCAGAAATTTAAGGAGTTAAACATTTTAAATCCTTTGGTTTTCTTGTGATTGAATAACTTCTTTTTCTAAAAGGTGTGTTTAACATTCAGTAGCGTCAGTCTCAGTTTGGGCCCAAAGATGAAACACGAAACCAAAGCATAAAATCTTAGAGTCACTCAAGTTTAATTTAAAACAGTCTTCAAATCATTTGACACACAGATGTTTGTTTATGGGTGATTTTATATCATCAGCGCATCTCACATGTCACAAGCATCTATTTACAGATCAACAAAAGGCAACAAAAGAGAAGAATTAAATCTGTCATATTATAGTCCAACTGAAAATATATAGTGGGAAAGCAACAGCAGGAAAGAGTTTAGCTGCAGCTGCTTGCTGTCTACAAAACAGTGTCACTGTTGGAAATGTGTCAATTCATCCATCACGTATTATGATTATTACCTCTACTATAAAACATTTCCTTGTGCCACCATCATCAGCTCCAGTATTTCACAAGCATGTCAGCAGGGCATATTGTTAAACGCTGTCTCTACTGCAGGCAGACCCAGAACCTTCTGGACGGACTACATACCCAATCTGTCTTGGGAACACACATCAGAAGGACTTATATGCATTGCTAGGGAAAAGGATGCTGGAATGCCCGGCTAAACCTCTTGCCACTATGACTAGACCACAAATAAGTGGAAGAAAATTGATGGGAAAACTAAGTTTGTGACACAATCCCTAAATCATTTATTAACGAGTGATTTAGTAATGATTCCAGTTAATTTGTGACTTGTACGTGACATATTTAATCATCACTGTGAAGTTTAAAAATGTATGCTGATGAAATCTTTCAGTGATCTGTTGCATGATTCAGCGAACATTAGCGTAAACCTTGAAGGGGTGAGGTACACGTGTACTTCCAGTAACTCCTTCTGTACTCAGCTCTACTCCATCAGGAACAGAAAAAGAGAACTTCTGTAGCAACCCGACCAAAAACAGGAACAGCTCCATCTTGGCAAGGCCTTCTCCGAGACACACACGTTTTCCTGAAGAATTCACGAACACATAAACACATTTTAGGTTTCAGAGCTCAGGATTAAACATATGTTCTATTTCAGATCATGCCTTATGATTGAGGTGAATGTGGTTTACCTGCAGAGAAAGGCAGCAGAGCTTCTCTCTTCACAAACTTTCCCTCAGCGTCTAAAAAGTGTCCTGGGTTGAAGCTGTCTGGAGTCTCCCATTCAGTCTTGTCGAACAGCACAGAGGTCAGGCTGGGCAACAAAGTAGTACCCTAAAATTCAAGATCTGTAGGTTAACACCAAACATTGCTGCAACAACAACACTTTTTCATTCCTTTACCTTGAGAACCTTACATTATCAAGACATAATCCTTAAGACTTCAGACTGCACCTTGGGTATGAAGTAACCACCCAGTGTCGTGTCCTTGGCAGCCATTCTGGGTCCATTGAGAGGAACAATGTTTCCCATCCTCTGGATCTCATGGATAACCGCATCAGTGTAGGGAAGGTTGAGTCTGTCTCCCATACTGGGAGGGCGGGCCTGTCCGATCACTCTGTCTATCTCTGCATGGACCTTGTCTAGAAATACAGGAAATTGAAGGAAAGGATATTAAGAAAGTGTTTATCTTAAAGCCCCACTGTGCCCCTAGAATGTCACCTACCCTGGATATCAGGGTATTTGATGAGGTAAACCAAAGCCCACAGCAAAGTGGTGGAGGTTGTTTCTGTTCCAGCCAAGAACAGATCCGTAGAGCACATAGCCAGATTGGTCTCAGTGAAGCCCAGGTCAGACTCTTTGTGCTATTCAGAGGATACAGTAGTGAATGGTAGATAAACTAACAGGAAGGGCTGCACAGTGCAGTGATTGTGATGAAGTTATCTACATACATTCTCCATTTCAATGATGAAAGTGTCGATGTAGTCCCGAGGATTGTTGCGGTCCAGGTTCTTCTTGTGACTCTTGACTTCCTCACCGATGAACTCTATGACGCTGTCGAAGTGGCTGAATATTTTGTTGTGAGGACCTGGCAAGTGCTTCATCACATTAGGGAACGAGTCATACAGCTACTTGGAAGAAAGCAGTGGATGAGAGTAACATTTATTAATTTATCTTTCACCTTTTGTACCTCACAGTCGGTCACTGAGAACCAGAATGCTATCGCTCTGATAGACTGAACTAAATGGATATCACTGACTCACCAGTCCCCATACAGAGCCCTCCAGAGCAACAATTTCAGACAGATACTTCAGCATGATCCGGAATTTGTGGTCGCTGTAGTCAAACCGTTTCCCCATCACCAGCTGGCAAATGATGTTGGACACAGCGTTGTTGAAGAGGCCTGCTGGGTTGAATGGTTCACCTGGAGGAGAGGAGTCTACTGTTTAGGTAATTGCTGATGAGCTACTGATTATAAGCTTTCATACTCATTGTGAACCACCTTTCTCCTTCTCCATCTCCTCCTGCAGGTGTCGAACCTCCTCACAGATATTCTGCTCCAGACTGCTTTTGCCCAGACCAAAGCTACGTAAGGTAGACAAGGCAAAGCGTCGCTGTCTCTTCCATGTTTCACCACTGCTCATGAATAAACCACCTGGACACAAGCATGCAGGGAAAATTGGATAAATGGTTCAAGGAAATTGATTTCTGCAGAGCATGAGACAATAGAAAGAGAGATTTGTACACCTCCTGAGTATAATCTATCACTGATTGGATCGTACGGTCGATCTACAAAGTTTTCTGCTTGTGTGATGATGGCTTCCTTCACCATCTTGTACCCAGATGCAAACACCGTCTTTTCACTGCCGAAGTGAACGCTGAACACGTTCCCATAGACGTCAGCCAGCTGAGGACAATACAACCAGGAACAAACACAGTAAGTTACTGCATCAACATTAACATTGTTCAAAAACAAAACCTCTGTGTGCTGACAGTTCAGATTTATATTTGTATTTACAATTTGACCACCAGATGTCAGTATCTACCAGATGTTTCTACACAATAATTCAAATGCATATTTCCCACAGTGTGTAACTTGAAAAGTTATTGTACATTCTTGAGCTTAATTGATAATTATAAATTAAATACAACTTATTGTTCCCTATCCCAATGACATTTACACAAGGATCTTGAGCTAATTGGAAATTAAATGAAACAAATTGATCTAGTTTTAATATATTTAAAAAACTCAATACAATTCAGACTTAAACATTAAAATATGCACAGCAAAAATAAAACACGTTCAAATGGTTTTAACATCTATAAAACATCACTTAATAAAAGCCAATCAATCATTATCATGTCCAATCTTTGACCCTTGAAGCTCACAAGCTCTGTGAATCCACCTGTGCATTAAACTTTACCTTAGTAAAATAAATATGTGGATGTTTCATGTCCATACTGAGCAAATTCCCAACAAAGGGAAGAGGGAACGGTCCTGGAGGAAAATTTGGAGGATTCCTGTTTTTGAAGAAGTAAGCTAGTAAGATGAAAATAAAAATAAACAGAAAGAGCCCCTTGAGGTCGAAACTCAGCAAAAAGCTATAAAGCCACATTGTTAGAGAGTTAAACCAGCAGCAGAAGGAAGGTCTGAGCGCTTCTTCTGCCTCACTTGAAACTCCAGTTTATGCTTGATCGAACCCTTTTGTGTTCTAAGCACTCAAATTACAGGACCGACGACTGAAAAAGGAAAACATATCAGTATATCTGAGTCTGTACAAAGGTGTGTGTGATAGTGTTTTTACATAACCAGCTGCAGACACACCTACTTTCCCTTGGCAAACAAGACCTCTGTCATAGAATAAAACCTGAAGTACCTAACAACATGTTGCCTGATTAACAAAATGGTAAAAACGGTACAAAGTGCAGTGGGAATAAAAGGTATCTAATTAAACCATTGTGCCACTGCATATAAATAACAATCAGAAGAAGAGGATTTAGTCTCTTAGAGAGAAATGTCAGTCATATATTATATGGGTTCAGATGAAGACCTGTTTTTACACAATTTTCAATACTCTCCAAACACTGTGACTAAACTAACCAGTGTCACATATACTAAAGTTGGGGAGTTATTACTGAAAAGCTAACTTTGAAAGTTCAGAATGATGAAAACAAGACATGTTTAATACCAAATGACAGTAAACATATCAGGTTTTATCCTATGGCAGAGGTCTTGTTAAGGGAAAGTAGGTGTACCTGCAGCTGGTTATGTAAAAACACTGTCAGGCACACCTTTATACGGACTCAATTACTGATATGTTTTCCTTTTTCAGTCGTCGGTCCTGTAATTTGAGTGCTTAGAACACAAAAGGGTTCGATCAAGCATAAACTGGAGTTTCGAGTGAGGCAGAAGAAGAGCTCAGACTTTCCTTCTGCTGCTGGTTTAACTCTCTAACGATGTGGCTTTATAACTTTTTGCTGAGTTTTGACCTCAAGGGGCTCTTCCAGAATCCTCCAAATTTTCCTCTAGGACCGTTCCCTCTTCCCTTTGTGGGGAACTTCTTCAGTATGGACATGAAACATCCACATATTTATTTTACTAAGGTAAAGTTTAATACACAGGTGGATTTAGGGAGCTTGAGTTTGAAGATTTTGGCTTTTATTAAGTTATGTTTTATATATGTTAAAACAGTTTTGCTGTGCGTATTTTCATTTTTAAATGTGAATTTTATTGAGCCATTATAATACATTAAAACTTGATCAATTTGCTTCATTTAATTTACAGTCAGCTCAAGATCACTGTGTAATTGCTATCTGAAAAATATGGATTTATTATATAGAAAATATGGGTAGATACTGACATCTGGTGGGTAAATTCTGAATACAAATCTGACCTCTAAGCATGTATCAGTTTAAGTTTTGTTTTTGAACAATGACAAAGTTCACATGCTGCAGTAACTTTTTGTGTTTGTTCCTGGTTGTATTGTCCTCAGCTGGCTGACGTCTATGGGAATGTGTTCAGCATTCGCCTTGGCGGTGAAAAGATGGTGTTTGTGTCTGGGTACAAGATGGTGAAGGAAGCCATCATCACACAAGCAGAAAACTTTGTAGATCGACCGTACGATCCACTCATGGATAGATGTTACTCAGGAACCTCAGGTGTACAAATCTCTCTTTCTATTGTCTCATGCTGTGCAGACTAATCCAATTGTCCCTGCATGCTTGTATCTAGGTGGTTTGTTCAAGAGCAATGGTGAAACATGGAAGAGACAGCGATGCTTTGCCTTGTCTACCTTACATAACTCAATGGACAGAGTGGCTGCCAAGGACACGACACTGAGCAGTTACTTCATACCTAAGGTGCATTTAAAATACAGTTATTTTTAAGTCTTGACAGGATTACCTCTTGAAAATGTAAGGAATGAAAAAGTGTTGTTGTTGCAGCAATGCTTAGTGTTAACCTACAGATTTTGAATTTGAGGGTACATCTTTGTGGCCCAGCCTGACCTCTGTGCTGTTCGACAAGACTGAATGGGAGACTCCAGACAGCTTCAACCCAGGACACTTTTTAGATGCTGAGGGAAAGTTTGTGAAGGGAGAAGCTCTGCTGCCTTTCTCTGCAGGTAAACCACATTCACCTCAATCATAAGGCATGATCTGAAATAGAACATATGTTTAATCCTGAGCTCTGAAACCTAAAATGTGTTTGTGGACTCTTCAGGGAAACGTGTGTGTCTTGGAAAAGGCCTCGCCAAGCTGTTCCTGTTTTTGGTCGGGTTGCTACAGAAGTTCTCCTTTTCTGTTCCTGATGGAGTAGAGCTGAGCACAGGAGTTACTGGAAGTACACGTGTACCACACCCCTTCAAGGTTTATGCTAATGTTCGCTGAATCATGCAACAGATCACTGAATCATTTTATATCCAACCAATAACAGATAAGACATAGTAAGACACTTTAGGAGAGAAAGCTGTAGTAAATGTTAACCTTTCTCTGTTGTATGATTGCCTCATGTACTGAGGACCTGTTCGTTTGTTACTCTCATCTCGGTCGTTTCACATTCTAAATTTCCCCAGTGCATGCTGAAGGTCACAATCTGATGAAGCCAACAGAACCACATCATCTGCAAAAAAAAAGAGCGAGTACCTGGTAGTTCGACGTTTGGTCAAAGCCTTCTCTCCAGCACCCTAGAACACATTTTCTTGAGGAGACTTAGCATTGTGATACCCCAATAATTCGCACACACCTTCTGGTTCCAATTTTGAAAATGGGAACCACCACCCCTGCCACTCGACAGGTACTGTTTTCCTTCCTCCACGAAATGTGAAAAGGAGGGTCAGCCAAGACAGCCACATTAAACTTGATGATTTTATGCTTTGGTTTCGTGTTTTTCCATCTTTGGACCCAAACTGAGATTGATACTACTCAATGTAAAAACACACCTTTTTAGAAAAAGAATTTATTCATTCACAAGAAGACCAAAGGATTTAAAATGTTTAACTCCTTAAATTCCTGAAAATTCATAATGCCTTCCTCACTTTTTTCCTTCGTTTACAGACAAACATATAACACTACACATGTAGTTTCTGTGCTGTGCTACGTTTGATCGTACTTCTTATTCTCATATAAATGACACAGCTTTTAAATCAGCAATCTACAAGAATCATCCACTGCAAAGGAAAGTAAAAGCGCTGTGACATACATCTATTGATCACGAATGGCAAAACAAAATGACAAAATAGCTCTTTAGTGTTATTGCAAACGTACAGAGGGACAAGGCAATAAACAGCCATTTCATGTTGTGAAACTAGTGCAGCTTAACTTAAGACTCCATACGGCCGGACAGCCAAGAACACACCATATCAAAGAAAACACCTCTTTACAGCGCTCTTCACTCTGAACCTCCACCGACACTAAAACAGCCTGAAAAACATGTCCGTGATTAAATACAATATCGACTACAGTACTTAAAATTCTCCAGTTACAATTTGCAGATACTTGAAGAAAGCTTAACCTGGTTCTGACATTTGAATCAGAAGCTGGTGTTCAAATCATGTTTACATTACAGTTGTACAACTTCATAGATAATAGACTTGATTACTCACTACTAAATTAGCTTCGAGATTCAGTGAATAGAAAGGCCTGTCCGTTTTAGAGCATGCTGCCAGTAAGGAAGTCAAATCACACTTTAGGAGTATAGAAAATACACGATAAATACACTAGTCCTGGATATCTTGAGTAGGATTTGTTGTTGCAGCACCTCAGAGGTTGATTTTACTTAATATGATTTATTTTCACAGCTTTGTGATGGGCTTGTTGTTATTAAGTGACTGATGTTTGACGCTCAAAAGCAGTTGGTGGCCAGCACCAAATATAGCAATCATTTTCTCAGTTTGTTTTTTTCATCAGTCTGCCTCCTGATAACTTTATTTCCTTACCCTTACCTGCATAGTATGATGGTACAGATTTCCCCACACACCAACAATCATCTGAAATTACATTTAGCTGGCTTTAGCATTCAGTTAACCCTTTTTTAAAAATCACATTCGTGTATATATATATTATATGTTCATTCATATATTATGGGCTACGATTTTGAATAGAATAATTAAGCATTCATTTAACTTGTCTCATTCCTGATCAGGTGCACAACATGACAGGATATAAAAGAGTGAAGTATTCAGCTGATTCTGCAGTTGGTAAAGCAAACAGGGCAGATTGGGGACATTCTCTTAATCTATGCTTGGGATAGTGCGCGCTACTCGAACTAGTGAGGTTGACACAGGTTGTGGGTTCATGTTCTATGCAGAAGTCAGCCTGTGGGACAGTAGGTTATAACCTCAGGTGGGTTGTGATTGATAAGTGCTTTGATCCCAATCAGCTCATCTGTGAACCCCCCTCGCCCCAAGCGCTGAGAGCAGATGTGTTTAAGGTCACTTGAGTGCTCACAGGTGGGAGGGAGTGATTCTTTTTCCCCTTAACTGAATAAAAGTGAGACATTTGGCTCTACGACAAGGTCTACTTGGAGGTAGTGGCAGGCACGCTGATGGAAAGTGCCCGCCGTGGGGCATTTGAGACTTGCCGCTGCTGGGACAAGAAAGACTGAGCGGGTGACACCATGGACGAGGTGCAGCCACCGAGACGTGATTCAATCGCCAGCTTCTGAAAGTTCAGACTCTGAAGATGAAGAGAGACAGATTTGTAGTATATGCTGGGTTTCATGAAAGGCAGGATGTAAATTTGTAGTGATTTCATCTTACCTTGTTGTACCATGCTGTGACGATTAGTTTCTCCTCATACTCTCTCAGTCTGGCTTGCTCACATTGACGCTACAGAAGCAAATCGACCAAATATGAGTGAAGTTTGAAAACATTCTGAAACACTGGGAGCGATAAAAAAAAGGCAGATTTACCTCCAGGTTGAGAATCTGCTTGTCCCGATCTGCTAACTGGTTCCTCAGAGCTTGGATCTCAGCGGTGGCTGGATTTAGCTTTGGATCCAGCGCACGGATCACCTACGAGCAGGAAAAGAAAGGAATACAAGTCAGATCAAACTGGACGCAACTTTGTATTTTTGAAAAACCAAAAGAAAAAAAGAGGAACATTCTCATCACTCACATTGCGAGCCTTCTCCAGGTACATTTTGTACCTCTCTTCCATGGCCCTCATGTCATCATCCTTCTTCTTCAGAGCGGCCATCAGCTCATCCAGTTTCAAGGCTTAGAGGCACACGGAAGAAATTATGGAGGTCATATTGCGCCGTTGCATTTTATGCACAAGGTTACATTTTCCACTCCTGAGGTTGCAATGGTTGTGTCCTACTGACAAAACCAGACTGCGGTAAGACTTACAATTCTGAGTGTTGTCAGGCTGAAGGTCCTCCAGCAGCTCTTTCTTCTTCATGATTTCGTCCTGAGCTTCGTTGAGCTGGACCCTGAGGACACAAATACTGTGTCTTTACCTTCTTCAACTGGAGAACACAGTTCATTTTACATTTTACATGTCTCAACTGACCAATAATTGACACACAGTTCATACTTACATGTGTGCATCGAGTTTCCGCTTCAGGTTCGACTGAGAAAAAGTAAAAAATAAAAATTTAAAGCTTCTACAAACAAATAAAAAAACACTCTGAATCAGAAAAGTAAACAAACATGATTTCATAATGCCATGTCAGCACAAAGTCTAAACATCTTAATAAGATTAACTGTGTGGGACATTTTCTCTGTATTGCTGCCAGTGCTCTTGGCACACTCACATCGTCAGGTTTGTCCGCCTGACTCTGCAGAGCCTTCTGGAGGTCCTCGACCTGCTGTTGCAGCTCGGTGACCCGCTCTCGACTCAGTCTGCGGAGTGATCATGATGAAGAGGGTGAAAACAAAAAAATTGGACACAATGCAAACATAACACAGCTAAACAGCAGAGCAGTTGTTGACTATGTAGGGAAAGAAGCTCCATCACATCGATCTGATGCTGCCGCACAAAGAGAGTTTAGCTCTGTTCACCTGTTCTCGGTGTCCAGTTCGCTGCGTGTCTTATGTGCCTCCTCCAGCTGAGCCTGCAGTGCAGCGATCTTCTCCCTCTCACACTCTTCCTGCTGCACTCTCAGCATCTTGTTCTCATGCTGCAGCCTGATGAACTTTTCTCTGAACAAATCACACATACAAAGACTGTTTGCATGCACGCATACCAAACTGGAGCAGAAAGTAAACACACCGTCAGAAGCGGTATTACCTGTACTCAATGGGAATTAATTCAGCTGCCAGGTTATCATGACTGGGGCTGCCAGAAGGAAGCATCCCTACATGGAAAAAAAAAAAGATATGTTCACTTTAGAATAGCAAAGTGGCTAAGCAATATCATTATTATCAGATATGATAACATAACACACCTGCTTGGAAGAGCTGGTGCTGTTGAGCCTGAGTGCATCGCAGCTCCTCGTTGATCTCCTTCAGAGACTCTTTCTCGATAATGATCCTCTAGTGGAGGGGAAGAGATTTTAAACAGACAAAACGTTAGTGAAGGATGTTTACCACAGCTAGAGTTTAAAATAAAATAAAAAAAACCCTGATGCATTTCAAACGCTGTCGCACCTCTTTCTCCTTCATCACAGTCTCGTGCTTTTCCTCTAACTTCTTCATCTCAAAGGCTAGGTTGTCCGCTCGCCTCGTTTCCTCAGACAACTTCCTGTGTAGCTCCTGGACCTGAAATGAAAACATATGTAGACTGATAAAACAACATTTAACACATTCTTTTTCTAATGAATGCCACTAAATATAATCACTACTATCTGCTTTTTTTTTAAAATTTCCAGCAGCCATGCTTTGCATATCACTCACCTGTCTCTTGTACGTCTCAAGCTGTGCGCGGGCAGCGTTGGCCTTGCGCAGCTCCTCCTCCAAGCTTACAGTGTTCTGCATGTAAGTCATGTTATTCTCCTCCAGCAGCTTCATCTGCCTCTTCAGATCACCCAGGTTCTCCAGTTTACGCTTGTATGTTTCCACTGAGGCCTCCAGCATCACCACTCGGTCTGAGCAGTTCCTACAGTGTATGAGCACAACATGAACAAAGAAATATTAGATATAACAGAAGATTAGGCTCTAATCTTTTTATTTTAGTTTAGTTTTTACTCATGCTAGACTTCAACCTGAGCCAGCGTACAGACATTTGTATGCTGATTTTATTCCAGACTAACAAAACAGCTAATTTTACTGATTAGCACACCCTTAACCAAACAAGAGGAGCTAATCATGCTGATAATCATCGGTTGGCCTTCCCTCTCCACCTCCGCCTCTCATCAGGAGGCAACAAAAGATGTTTGTTTGTTTGTATGCTGTTCCTTGCAGAAAGAAAGCCACAGTTGTTTATTCTGTCAAGGTTGTTTTTTTTCTATCACTTGGTTTATTTTTGTGGTCTGCACTCAAAGTACACTCAATCCAATCAACCGGTTGCAGAGCACCAGCCCACACACACAAACCTCAAAACGTCTAGTTCATCTTTGAGAGCTCGAGATTCTTCTGCGAGGCTGGTGAGCTCGTCATTACGGTGCTGAACCTCAATCAGCTGCTTCTCTAACTCTTCACAGTGGATCCGGTAATCATCCTTAGCGGCCTCCAGCCTAAAAAGGATGCAAAGAGGCATGATCGTTCAGGTTTCTACAACCACGGTTGAGCACATTTACGCAGAAAGAGACGCACCTGAAATTCTCCTCCTGCAGCGTCTCGAACTGCTGCTGCAACTGGCTGTGTTTTCTCCCTGAGGGCGTGCTTGGATCATCGAATGTGTCCAGTTGATTGGCTCGGTCTGTCAGGACGTCATTCTCAGCCAATAAGCTGTTCCGTTCCTCTTGTAGACCAGCCACCTGTCCGGGTACAATAAGGTTTAGACCCACTCTTACAAGTGATTTAAATTTTAAGAAGAATTAAATATACAAAAAAAGAAACATATTGTCAAGTCAGCAGGGAGAATGTGTTAAGTCTCTCTTTGGTCAATTAATTCCATGCAAAGCAGCAGAGTCACAATCTGAACATCGGAAGACACAGCCCGTCCATTACAGATAACTCTCTTCCTCTCCCAGCTGTTAAAGCAAACAGTGAAGTTAATCCATGCTGGAGGCAGGGCGCAGACAAAGAGCACTTTAAGCAAACATGTTAATACACGGTTAGTTAATTTTAATTCTCAACCAACAATTCCCCCCATTTACTGCCGGACATTGGACAATTAGTCCGTGATGAAAAGTCTACATACTAGATAAAAAAAAACAACCCGTAGGATCATGTCTAACCTTGGAAACTATATGTATAACTAAGGCTGTGTTAAAATCAATATCATATTGGAAACATGTGTCCCATTACAATAAACAAAATGTGTCACCCATGTAAAAGAAAGAAACTTCTGGAGCTCATTGTGTTGCCTATTTTCTGAGTTCACAGCAAGATATGATAATCTCAAGGATTAAACTGAAAGTCTATGAAAGATAATATTGAATTACTGCCTACAGACCTGTCTTCAACTCCACTCTTATCCTCTAAACTACCCTTCAAGTCAGACCAAGAAGCATTACAAAATAATGTGATGACGACAAAAAGGTTATTACGACAGACCGATGTTCCCGAGTGAATTACTGGAACAATACCATAAAATATTAAAAACAGCATGACTTGTCTCGAGCCTTCTGTTAGCTGAGTTAGAGTTTGAGCAGCCGGTTTAGATTGGTTTAGTTCTGCCAAATGGTCGTTCATGTTGGACTTACCTCGCTGAGACGAGAGACGAGCAAGGCTGGAAACAGAACAAATCAATCTGTCGAGAGTTGAACAGTTGATCAGTGGCTGTGCTAAACTTAGCCTGCCTGCACAGTGCTGAGCGAGGCCTTCTAACTGTGGCAGAGCATGGACTGGTTGCCACTGTGGGGACCAGCACAGCCCAGACTGTGAGCCCGCAGTCTTTCTGCCACAGCAGCTCCAGACAATAGACCCAAGCATCACAGCGAATTACACAACTCCTGTTTATACTGTACCGCGGGGATACGTGTGTCCGTGTGGGTAGGAATAGACAAAAGGCAGTGAGGCTAGACAGCTAGAAATTAATCATGTAAATGTACTAGCAAGTATGTATAAGCTCTGCATTTACCTGTATGTCCAGCTCTTGACAGCGTTGGGCTAACGCTTCCTTCTCTGTTAGAAGTTCAGCGAGGTCCTCGAGGGCTTTTTTCAGCTGGACACATGAAGGAAAAACAGAATTAACTAACACGTAACATAATGCCGCTCTTTAACGACCACCGCCTCTTAAGGGATTGCCATCAACTCCTTAATAATAATTGTATTATTAATTTTAGCTGGTACTGTGTGTGTTGGACAGGGTAACAGGGGCATTTACAAAATAAGCAACTTTAAATCTTATGATGATTTATAGCACAAAACTTTTTGCCTCTATACAATTCACTGCTGCATCCAGGGTCAATAGAAAAGTGACCAACCTTGCACTGGTTTTTTGTTCGGGGCTCCAAATTTTCCATTAAGTCTGTGATTGACACTCACTCAGTCACTAGTTAGCTGAAGTTTGAATTACTATAGGACCTCCAAGCCAACAGTCTCATGGCATGGTATGCTAGGACAAGATGGAGCTACACTTTACAGCTACACTCACAGCTTCAACTGTGATTTTATTTTTATCCAGTTTCGATGACAGGTGTCAGGGGTGTAAATTATGCTAACTACATCTAGTGTTGCACACTTCACATTTCACGGCAGAAAGTACAAACTTTTCACTAAAAGTCTGAGGGAGTCTCTGTGGTAATACTGACCTGCTGTTCCAAGTCCCCTGACAGTTCTGCTCCAAATGGGGCCATGGTCTCTTTACTCAAGAGCTGAGGAGGAAAAATGGATTCATGGATTAAACAGACTCATCATGATATCTGCAAAACCTCAACCTATTTTTTTTTTAGCTCTGCCCTCACTCAAAAACTACTGCTGCTGTGCAACTGCTCAACCAAGCTTTTCTGGATATGACGAGGGAGACACTTGGTATTAAGACAGACTGACCTCCTGGATGGCTGTCATGACAACATGCTGCACAGACTCCTCCAAGGTCATGATGATCTGAATGTATTCTGGTGATAGAACGACAGGAGATTCATGAACTGTACACTCACTGACTGAATCGCTTATTAATTTTCAGAATTTGTGTCCCACTTCTAAAAGTAACAAAGCTGTCATTGATTTTCGAGCCAGGCCGCCCGATGGGCTCTGCCTTTGTCAGTGGTTTGGCACGGCAATAATTAAACATTGTTAGGCTTAACCTAACTAGATTTCTACAGAACAATTCCCTTACTATCCAAAACAGCACAGCACATGAATACTGTAGATATCCGAGTATCTGCTTGTGTCTAATATGTGTACACAAATTGGTTGTAACATGCAGCCACATACCTTGTTTACGCTCACATCTGACAGCACAGCCTAACACAAGTTGTAGCAGCCTCCCAAGCTCCACAGGGTCTGAATGCTCTGCCGCCAAGGCCAGATCGGGTAAGGGGAAGTCTGAGATTTCCTGAGCTAAGACCTTATGAAGGAGATAATAGGTGAGTGAAACTGCACTGATCCTAAAAGCTCAACATGTAAACATCTGTGGTCGTAGAGTTTTGCTACAACTAAGAGGACGCAGGAATACAATGTGTAAACACAAGGAGAATAGTGTGTATACGGCCACAGCCTACCTCATTATAATAATCAACCACCATCTGAAGGATCTTCTTCAGGTTGTTTATCTGAGAACACACACGAGGTTATAAAATATTAGGGACTTAGTTTAGAGTCAAACTGGGGACCAAGAGAACGACAACAGCAACAAACATCATTTACATTCATTCAATGACAAAATAAAGACATTTCAAAAATGTACACAAGTGACAATAAGCCCTTTTCACAGCAGACATGTTCACACAGAAAATTTAATAACATTATCGAGGGCTCTTTTCTATTATATACAATACCAGGACCTTTAAACTGAAGCAGCTAAATGGAATTCATAATTAAGAGAATAAGTAGATAAACAGAGTCAGAGGCAGAGAGGTAGAGAGAACTGCATGCATTTGATCCCCTTATGTTATCTGGACAAACATGCATGGACACATTTTACCAGAGGAGTCAGAGCGTGGGCTCAGGGTGCAGGGCAAAGCCAGGAGCAGCACCCCTGAGTGGGGCAGGCAGGAGGTTCAGTTTGGCATGGTCGAAGCAAACATTTAGCACACGGGGAAAAGAAGTCAGAGAGGACAGAGAGGGAACGGGGAAGACAACACAGGTCTGTACCTTCAGTCTCCAGTTGTCCTCAACATCTGTTTTGATACGGCCGAGCCATCCATCGGTGAACCAGGCTGGGTCTCTGCAGCACACAGAATATAGACAAACACAGAGTGGAAGTAGGTCAAGGTCAGATCTCTTCTTGATAATAATAAATCTTGCAGAAGTCTGTGAAGGTCATCTGTAAATCTGGAGCAACAGAAGAAGTCTCTTGGACGAGAGGTGAAAAATCTTCATGGATCTAAAACCAAGATTTAACTCTTCTCAATAAATTACATGTTGTAGTTCACTTTTAACCTTTCTTTCACTTAAGCTACTTATTAGAGAACGGTGCCGAATTACGCGTTCTTTCATTCAGCTGTCGGAGGAGGCTGTGGTATCTCTCCTTCCTCTCCAATACACTTATAAGAACCAAAACTAGGGCTGATGGACGAATTCAAAATAATCTGTTGTTGTTTGATTTTCAGTGAGTAATAACAGTTGCTGCTGAGGTCTTACAGGCTGAAAACGTTGCCCCAGATTTAACCCTTCTTGAACAGATTTTGTGTTTTAAGACATGTGGAATCCGGACTCGTGTGGTATTAGAACAATTTGACTTTATTTAAGCTTTTAAAATATATACTTACATCCGTCCTTGCAGAACAGTTGATTGACTGAAGTAGCAGGCATGTGACGTGAATTATTTGAGCCATACCAGAATGGCTGTACATAAATAATGTATCTGCAGTGTAGCCAGATATCATGATTAATGGGTCAGATCTGTGTGTGTGTGTGCGCTCTCACATTTGATGCAGTGCTTGTGATATTGCCGCTCCAGTGGTCAGCTCCCCCACTGTCCTGCAGGGTGCAGAAGTGTTGAAGGTCTGCAGCTGAGAGTCAGAAAACACAGCATCATCATCATCATCATCATCATCATCAGGAGGGCCAGCCAACAATCCATCCAAGCAGAGTGAAGGGAACAAAACACATTACATGGGGATAGCTTGCATTAACCAAGCTATCACTAAAAGAGTTTATCCATAAACACTGCAGATGTGCTGAGAAGAGACCGCAAACGGGAAATAAAAGAGAGAGGACAGGGATGTACAGAATAATAGTGGAATGACAGGTTGGATGGCAGAGTCGTGGCAAAGACACAACAACAGCCAGGTAAAGACAAAGGCTTCCCTGCTTAACTTAAGTGAAGATGTGAATAATTTAAGTAGCAGCCATGGTGTAAGGTGAGTTCTCCTGGACGAACAATGTTCTCTGCTAAACAAGAAGCGTCCAACTGTGTCCTGTGCACATCCCACTGTTTACACTAACACCCACTGTTTACACTAACACCAAACCTATCTAAAGGGCACTGGTTTAATGTTCAATACTACCAACAACTGAAGGTTTTAGTGACAACTACCTTTGAAGACAATGACATCTACAATGAAGTCCACTGTTTGGGGACAATTTTTAAAAGTTACGAGTTTGACTTCCAGTGGTAATTAAAATTTCCTTGCTTACTTTGCTTTATTTGGGCATTTCCATTTTATATTCTGCTTTGCATTTCCACTCCACTCTGGAGCCGATGCCAGCTGACCTGAACAAGTCGCCAGTTCATCACATGGGCTGACACATCGAGACGACAACCAGTCATTCAACCTATTAAGTGCATGTCATTGGACTGTGGGAGGAAGTCGGAGTACCCAGAGAGAACCCACCCAGCGACGAGGAGAACATGCAAACTGCACACAGAACTGGGGAACCTTCTTGCTGTGAGGTGGTGCTAACCACTGCACCATCGTACCGCCCTAATAAAACATTATACTGTTATAGATCCATAGAATAAAATCTAAGGGTGGTAAATGACACTTAGACAGTGGGAACACACAAGGAAGAAACACACCACCCTTAATTATTATACTGATAAATATCTTCTGCATTTTGACAATTTTGCAACGTATGAATATTTCTTGAGTCTCAGTAATAAAGTCATAAGTCATAAAGTCTTTCCATCTATTGGATTGATGATTTCAATCCAGTTCTGTGCTGTACCTGGATCCATTTGTAACCATTTACCATCATTGTTTGAAATAACAACACCCACTTTACTTGACTTTAATAAATCACTCATTATGATTCAGTGTAGTACACATTATCCTGAAATTAGCATATTCTGATGCCAATACCCATGTACTTTTAAATGCACAACTTTTACTTGTAATGGAGTATTTTTTTGTAATGGTTGACATTTTTGACACGAGACTTCATCTAACCTTCTTACTGACTGATACTGTTGTTCTACAGTCAAGATATCTGTTACACTTTCTGGTATGTGTGTCACACATTCAAAGGGAATCTGTGCCGCAAAATATGCTGCATAATTTTTAAAAATACATCGCCAAATATATTTTATGTTTCATGTAGCACCATGGTCCTTGATGAAACACTTACTTCACTGTGTATGTGGTTGAAATAGCAATAAAAACCCACTTTACCTGACCTGAATGCAATGAATGCATCACTTATTATGATTCATATATTTTTCTGAAATTATTATATTTTGATGCCAGTACTTGCCTGTGATTTTGAGTATTTTTACACCATGGTATTACTTTTTTAGTGGTTGGTGTTTTTTGAGTGATACTGTTGTTCTACAGTCATTATATTCCTGATCACCCCCTGTTACTTTTATCTCTGGTGCTTATTTACTGTACAGGTCTTATCTACTTTTACTGCAACTGTTCTTAAATTATGCTTTCACCATATAGGTCTTAATTTTTCTTATTATTTGTTTTGTTGTTGTTGTTTTATGCTTTTTACTTTTCTTCTAATCTCTAGTTTTACATTCATCTGCTCTTTTACGTTAGTTGTTGTCTATTTCTGTTTTTAACTCTGCTCTGTGAAGCACTTTGGGCTACAATTCTGTATGAAAGGTGCTATATAAATAAATAAATAAAGTTGAAGATATCTGTCATTTACTGTCAGGACACCAAAATAGTGTGTCACACATTTCAAAAGGGAATCAGTGCCCCAATAATAAGACAATAAAACCCACCTGACTTGACTTTACACAATGGCATGAGACTTCATCTAACCCTCTTACTGACTGATACTGTTGTTCTACAGTCATTATATTCAGAAGATATCTGTTACACTTTCCGGTATGTGTGTCACACATTCAAAAGGAACCTGTTCATATATTTTTCTGAAATTATATTTTGATGCCAGTACGACTACAAAAGGTACGACTTTTACTTGTGATTGAGGGGTTGTTTTTTTTTACACCATGGTATTACTACTTTTACTGAAGTGGTTGGTGTTTTTTTTTAGTGATACTGTTGTTCTATAGTCATTATATTCAGAAGATATCTGTCATTTACTGTTTTTGTATGTCTCGTGCACTTCCCTTATTTTGGACTGTATTTTAGTGAGGATGGCAGGGACAGATAATTATAAATCAGTAGTTCAGGAGAGACAAGGACGTGAGAAACAGGCCTGGGAAGTGTCATTTTGGACAAGAAACATAATGCGGAAAACCAAAAAAGGAAATTGTCAGCGGGGAGGTGTCAGAGACAGCCCATTTTAAGAAAACTGTATAAGAACCAAGTGTTAGAGCTCCTGGAGGAGCCTTTTCTCTGTAACAACTGTTAGAGCTCCTGGAGGAGCCTTTTCTCTGTAACAACTGTTAGAGCTCCTCGAGGAGCCTTTTCTGTAACAACTGTTAGAGCTCCTCGAGGAGCCTTTTCTCTGTAACCCCTTTTTTGTGTGTTGCACTGTTAAACGCTCCTTCTTGTACAAGAATAATAAATTCAACTTAAACTTTGATACTTTGAATCCAGTCCTCCTTATTCAAGAGTTTTTCCCTTTTAAACAATTCTCGTAACAACAATAAAACCCACTTGACTTCATCTAACCCCTCTTGCTGAGTGATAGGTGTGTGTGATGTGGCAGGATTGAACCTCACACGAGGTCTAAATTATCTAATTAACAAAAACAAAAGACAACACATCGACTCACACCCATGAAGGAGGAGAACAGGTGCAGCACAGCTAGCCTGCTAGCTCTCAGGTAAATAAAAGGTGCTTAAGTTGTGTTGCTGCATTTAATCAGTTACATTTAAAAAAAGAGCGATTGGTGGCATTAGCACTGTAATCATGGCGAGGATTGGGATATATATTGTTGTCTTAGCAGCTGCTGAGTGTTAAAACTTTTATAATTTTTAGCCTCCTCATCGAGCTAGCGTTACGTGTCGTACCGGACTAACGGCTCCAACTGACGCCGAGCTCCATAACAACGTATGTAGCCGTTAACGGCTGCCGTTAGACTAACCGACGACCGTCTGCCGCCGTTCATACCGGGCTCATCTTTCAGTTAGTAAAGAGTTGTTTTCGCTGACATCCCCACCTCCACCTCCACCACCTACAAACAGGTAAGCGAAAACGCTTCCTCGTATGCGGCGACACATTTACGTTAAATTTAAAAAACAAAAAACAACTCACCCATATTATGAGGCTCTCGGTCAGCGCCGCTTTATGCTCGTCCATTTCTTCCCCTTTTCTTCCCTGTTTTCCACCTGTCAGCAAAGCTTTTCCGCTCCTTCCCTCTGCATTTGACCTCACCTGCTGCCCAAGAGGTAAATCTCTAACGACAAACACGTAGGGTGGAGAGTAAAGTCAGCCTTTCCGCCATTAAAATGAACGCAAGTGACGTACGTGAATACCGCCGCTTCTTAGTTCTTTGACGTTTACTTGCTTGCGGTGTAGTGTGTGTGTGTACAACCCGGATCCAATCAGCGTTGAGATAGGTGAAGATTGACGGGTTTTAAAACGCGCTGTAGCCAATCAGCGAGCGTGATCTGCGATTTACATACGCCCCCTTTCATTATCTGGCCAAAAATTATGATATCTGATTATCTAATTCGTTTTTGATGGGCAGGTGTCGTCGAGATAATCCAGTTCAAAGGAAAAGAATATTAGTTAATGAAATAAATATTATTTTACTAAGTTATAGTACTAAATATAAAGCTAACACTGGGGTCCTGTAGAGTCCACTGCTCTGATTGGTTGGTAGAGCACTGGAGCACTGCTGTGATTGGCTCAAGTTGTACAGGAACGCCCACTTTTCCCTCCTTCTTCTTAACTTTACAGCATTTTTAATAATATTAACATTAATTAATGTTTTTAATAATATTTATATTAATTCATATTTTTTATTGTCAGAGCTTGACAATTATTAGAATCTTTAGAAGAATGATTCATTACACACGAATTTGGGTAAAAATAAATAGTATTAATAAGAACAATAGTGTTAATTTACACCATACAACTAGTTTAATGTCCATTTAATATTTACACACAAGCACACACATGCTAGAGGTCTGGGTCTAGAAACAGTGCTGTAGTCAGGACCACCTAAACCGAGACCAAGTCATGGCCGAGACCAGATTGTATTGAGACCAAGTTCAGACCAAGGCAGAGCAAGACTTAGTTAAGACCAAGACCAAACAGCATGTAGTCTACTTCAGTAGTTAATGTAGCTAATGATCGCCAAATCTCTTTGGCTGAGGCCTTCTCAGTAAGCAATGCAAATCAGAATTTACATACTGCCATGTGTTGTCTTGGAAGCTGTTTTGCAGATTTGCAAATTTTATCACAAAAGATTTGTCTGACATCTCCTCCCAGAGAGCCACTGCTTCTTCTGCTTCAAGTTCATCACAGGACAATTAACAAAAAATTTCCAGTTAGGAATGAGTCACAAGTTATTTTATGGAGGAAGTTGTATTTCCAATCACAGTAATGATATTAACAAATAAAAAAGAATGCACAGTTAATTTAATGATAAACCTGCAGTTGTGGTCTGAAATGAAATCCTGAGTGTCTTTGTCTGAAACCAAAACGAGGCTGAGTAAACAGACCTTCAAAAAGTGGTCTTAAGACCAAGACTGACCTTGAATACTACAACACTGGTGCTATATATTAACAGCAACTTTTAAAAGTACATGTATGATATTTCCTTTTTTTCCCAGCTTATTTTATACCTGTAATAACATCAGTATAAGAAGAGCCATATCACTCAAAACCCCACCCAAACTGGACAGAAATGAAATCACTTCTCTTAAAATGGAAGCAACAGCTGATGCTCCATCCCTTCTTTTTATTTTGTACAATTTAGGCCTCCACTACTGTGATTTCCATTTATGCTCCATTTGATTCCACCTGGTTCCAAAGCTTCTGTGCTATCAACACCAACACTTCTTTTTGAACCTTTTTGCCAGAACGCCAAAAGTACTTGGTTAGGTGTGATAATAAAAATCCCCCAACCAGAAATGTTTACAGCAAAAATCTAATAAAATATTTCAAGAAACTGCCTCACCTTGTCTGTCAACAACAACACGGGTGTCTTTGTGACCAGCTGTTAAACCTCACCTATAACCAACAGAGAGATGATCCTGAGCAGCCAGTTTTGCAGGTTTTTCTTGGTGTTGGAATCAAATACAAATGAGTAATATTATTATTGGCTATATCAACTTAAAACTACTGTAACTAGTCTTCTCTGTATTTAAACTCCTCTCAGACAACAACTTAAACATTGTCAGCATGCCAACCATTTTCTGATGGTAAATCATTACTCATGAATACAATAAACCTGCTCACATTATCCTATGATATATCTCACGTGAGGGTGTGTGTGTTATTGAAATTCAAAGGCTGTGGTGTGTTGCCAAGATGGCCAAGATAACAAATCTCACATGTCACCTGATTTCTGAGCCACAATATGGAAATTTCCAAACTAAGTTCACATCCATCACCTGCATGCGAAGCCTTATTACACGTTTCATTTGAATTTAATTGAATTTAACCTCGAAACATTGTTACACCACTTTCTAGGGCAGACAGCTATGTGATGAATGGGCATAGTAAAACCTGGGTGAGTGTGACCTGAGACAGAACTTTAACCGCGTGGCCGGCAGGAGCGTCCTCTGTCCTTTATTTAACTGTAGTAGCGTCTGTTTTATCTCCTGATCTATGCCACTCGGAGACATTGACCCTCACTGACTTGTGGCTGCTATTTTTAGATGACCTGAACCCCACAGACTCCATCTCTTCAACTCCTATCTGAGGTGAATGTAAATATTTGCCAGGATATTTCTGCAGTGACAGCCATTGAAGAAGAATTTTTATCAGATAATGTAAGTTTTTCATTGCATTTGGCCTTAACTTTATATAAATCTTAAAAGAATGGCACAGCTTGGTTCCTCCTTTTTATTGCTGGGTTGATTATCTTTAGTTGACATGCCACTTCTCCTTAGTTTACGGTAAGAGTAGAAGTATGAGTAGCAGGGCTGTTGCCAGAGTAAACTTTAGGTAAATGATTGGCGAGATCAGATGTAGCCTTCAACGCAGCGTGGGAGGATCTTCTCTGTCTTTGATCCGTTGGAAAGTCATGTGACCCAAATAGTTTGCCTCAGACTTGAAAGTGGGTGGTGTTTTTTTTTTACTTATTACTTACTTTTTACAATCTGTTATAATGTTTCACAATATGGTTCTTCTGGAGAAGTACAGATGTGTACACGCCACTGCTTTATTGATCTGACTGCAATACTGCTCCCTTTTAAGCAGGAAGACACTGATACAGCTGATATTGGAGGGTGTAGTTGATCATTAACGCGCAGCTCTAATTTATTTTGAACAGTGATGCTGTCAGGCAGTACTTCACTTCCTTCTGGGAGACAGTTACTACGTGACAGCTGCTAGTGTCTAGCTCAACTATGCACCACTACCACAGCTCGCAGTCCAGGTGAGTTTGACAATATTTAGAGATTTGTGTTTTTCTCAGAGCACAAGTGGGGCTGTGTGCTTTTTCTTTTTCTCATGTATTAACAATCTGTTTATATGTTAATAACTGACTTTACTTCATAAGATGATTACTGTAATCACTGAACATGTAATTTGATAATAAAAGCCCAGTTTTGTTTAAAGATTAATCTTATAAATCATTACTTGGTAAGCTTTTGAAATCATTTAGTTAAGTGACTTTCCTAAAATGTCTAATGTGTCTGTCATCCACAACTGTAAAACTTTATCTCGTCAGTTTTGGGTCAGTATGTGCTAACTAGTAGATACGCAGTACTATTTAAGACGTGTTTATTATTGTCGCCGTGTTGTGTCACATTGCAGACTGGACCATCTCCCCTCTGAAGGTCCAGCTGATCACGGTCACCTCAGGTCGCCCAGATCATCATCTAACTCTACGAGCTGTCACAAGGTGAGTTTCCCCTCACTCGCACAGAGTCAGCACAGGTATGAAGCTGCTGCTAATGTTTTCTTCAGTCCTGAATTGTTGATATTTCGATTAAAAAAAAAAAAAGGAGAGATATTCAGCATACAATGACGACAGGACAAGCACGCAGGCAGTAAACAACATTATCGCTGTAAGGCACTCCTGTGTGATTATTAATATTGCTTTTATTAGGGTCACAGTCTGATGGAGAGAGCTGCTGCCAAACAAATGATAATAATCTCACTGTTTACATGTATACTCACAAACCTAATCAAAGCTCCCTGAATATGTATTGAGTATCTATTATAATGACTGTTATTAAAGGGTTTTAAGGGTATAGGAACACTATATGCGATTTTTTCAGATTTATGAGAGCGACTTCTCTGCTTCATATTTTGTTCTTCCTTCCTGTTTTTCACCTCTCACCTCTCAACATTTGTCATCTGTTTAGGAATCCACGCAGTCATGTGCATCCACGAGCCGAGACTGGCACTGTCCAGTCTGCCTGCAGACCGTCAGCTTCCCAGTCCAGACCAACTGTGGCCATTTGTTCTGTGGTACGAGCTCCCGCACGCACGCTCAAACAAACACAAACTGACAAAAAAGTATCAGAGCAGATGGGGTTTTAATCCTTCATGCATCTGTTACATCATGTGCGTATTTTTCATTCATTCCTTCCACTCATTGGCTGATCAGTGTGGCATCTGCAGCCGCTCGTCTCGAGCCTCGAGGCCTTTCTTTTTCGGCTTTCAATAATTAACTGTTGCCATGGTTATTCCATCTCTGCCTCACACCTGACAGCTTTACTCACATCATTCTTCTCATTATATAAGATGTAGTCGATTAGTTGTTCAGAGAAGTGCAGATCTGATCTGATGTCTTCATCATATTTTACAGATTTTCAGGTTTTCTGAGTGTTAAATGGCTAAACTGACCAATACCTCTACTGTTTTGTTTAGCCTTGAATCATTTGAAACTTTGGTGACTCAAAGTTGTACTCCTTCCAGGAAACTGGGCGGTCTCAGTTTTACCGTAACATACTGTACACTCAGGTGACTCAGGTAAGTGGGGCAGGTCACTGTACCTGCCCCACTTACCTGAGTCGTACCTTAGACTTACTCAGAGCCTTTTCACCCAAACACTTCTGTTTTCTGTCTGTCGAAATCTTTCATCGCATGCCTCTTTCATCACAGTTTAACACGCATCTAAAGAGAATAGATGCATCGTGGTATTAACTGTTAAATACTTGAACAAGTATTGATTTGTGTATTTGATTCTGCAGCTCCCTGTCTGATCACCTACTGGAGACACGGCTCCTGGTTGGATGCAATCAGCTGCCCTCTCTGCAGACAGAAGGTACAGCATACATGACCAGATGAAAACACAGTCTAAACAGTCCGCTCGGAGAGATTCTGAGAACACAAGGTAAAAAAGTTTCTGCTTTTTCTAGGTCAGTGTGCTGTGTAATCTATTCAACGAGAGTCGATCAGACCGTCAGTCAAAGGAATTTCTTGGGGAAATCACAGACTACAACAAACGTTATTCTGGAGCCCCACGAAGGGTCAGTATTCTGTCTAACATTCAGACAAAACTTCAAACACTCCTTTTTTAGTGTTAACTGAAAGTAGTCTCTTATTAGAAACCAACTTTGAAGTCTCTCTACAGTAGTTTTCCACCCTCTACCTGTGTCTGGTTGTGTAAAAGTATCAGGCGCTGTAAGTTTCCCTTACAGCCTTGAATGTAATGTCAGATTAAATCGTGGGAAAGGTGAGAAGTCCTCCACCGTTCCCTTTGAAAATAGGTTTGGTAACAGGAATACTGCTTATGTAACGTCAAGGATTTATTGTCTTATAAAACCATGTCAGACAGTGGAGGTGTCTGGTTAACACACCTTGCATTGACACACCCTTCCTTGAGCATTTCCTTTCTTTTTACATGCAATTCCTCTCTGACCCCTCCAGGTAACAGACTACCTGTGCGACGCACCCCTTCTGCTGCAGTTACTGGCACGAGGCCTGGGCACCATGGGAGGACTCGTGTGGCTGTTTTTCTTCAGGGTGGCCCTGTGCTGCGTGGGGACAGTGGTGTCCATCTCCTACCCTCCTCTGGAGCCCGTCTCCTCGTCAGCAAATCCCCTGGAAACAGACGCTTCCATTTGTGGACTGCTGGGGGTTCTGGATGACCTGGTGGTGGTCATCCTGCTCCTTATTTGCGTTATCAACATCAACCAGCAAATGGCGGAAAATGGTGGACAGTCTGCAAATGGTACAACCTCACGAGGAGTAATGGGGAGTTCACTGTAGAGTGTCAGTACAACTTGTTTGACACACTTTCATTGGATTTCTTCTTTCTCGCTGTAGATAGTTGGATTAGTGGATACAAGAATATTGACAACAGCAGAGCACGTAACAGTGGAGATGTTAGACGGCGCCTCAGCCTCTCAGACTGTGGACTCCAGCCTACGTATCTAAAATACAATGTCATGCAGTGTGCTGGATAAGCTGTGGCCACAAATCCTTACAATCCTGAGGCATGAAGTATTTGTCTTGGAGCCCTTTAATCCGTATTAAACAAACCAAATCTTTACTGTGCATTGACTTAAATGAAATCACGTTGATTTAAAATGTTTAGCATCTTACCCCCTGAAAACTGGCTACAAAAACTTATTTTTTTCTCCTAACTGGGCAGCAAAGTTGTCAAAGCTGCCATGTCAGTACTGTAATATATTGACATCTATGTAAATACTTGATATTGTATGAATTTGTTTCTTTGTGTGTAAAATAAAAAATATTTATTGTCTTATGTGGACTTTATCATTTCACACACGTTTCTGTTTTATTCATTTATTTATTAGCAAATTCAATTTATAAAGTCTCAGCAACACTGATGATGTCCGTAGACCTCATTGGTGTAGAACAGCTCTGTAAAATATACAGCGACTGCCATAATGAAACCTAGAGAATGAATACAAAGTCAGTGAGAATCCACAGTAGTCTCAGAGTGGGAGTATTGCAACAGTATTGCGTCAGGATTAATGCAAAAAGATCAAGTACCAAAGGAAGAGTTACATGACATGTTATGTTAACAGGCCTTACAGTTTCAGTTGACCAACAAAGAAGATAATGCTCGTGTGACAGCACCAGAAACAAACGGTATCATTACTGCATGTTGCTGCACCAGGCAGCTGCGTTCTTGAACATGCGTAGCCAGGGTGAAGGTGTGAGAGAAGCTCTGAAGTCCCTCGGTGCCCACGGCCACTGCCAGCCCAGGGTGCAGCGCTCCGGGTGGGGCATCATGGCCAGGTGTCTCCCGTACCTGGAGCAGAGTCCCGCTATGCCCTGTGGGGAGCCGTTGGGGTTCAGAGGGTACTCCTCGGTGGGATGACCCTGGTCGTCAAGGTAACGGAGTGGGGCAAACCCTCCAGAAATAATCTGGTCCTGGGCCTGGGAGTTACGGAATTGCATCAGACCTGCAAAGGAAAGAGGTTTGCAGGAAAATCAATATTAAACACAGCTGCCGATTACAGAACATGCTGACGCTGTGACCTGAATCAGCAGAAATGAACGGTTGTTGTGCAAGATCAAAAGTTTCACACTGGGTGACCCTTTTTGTGCTAGATTATGATTCAATGCTGCATTCCTGTCCTTAACAGCCAATGCGTAGAAGTCGCAGCTTTATGCTTCTAGAGGACAGTTTTGCCGACTTTTGTGACAAGTTAAATGCTGTACCTTCTCCATGTGCAACCCAGACACCCAGAGCTGAGCCCTCCATGCCTCTGAGCCACACGGACGGGGACTCCTGGATCCCAACGCTGATGAACCGAGACTCAAACCTGCCAGACTTATTATGGGTCAGCACCACTTCAGTGTCTGTGGGGAAATTTCAAATTTCAGTCCAGAACTACAGACCTTTCCTATCATTACTATTACAGGCAGCACTCTCTCTGTCTTTTCCTCTTACCTGCTCCGTCCTTGCCTTCTCCCACCCAGCCCAACAGGGCGAGCAGCTGGCAGCCATTACACACACCCAGACTGAGTGTGTCGTCCCGCCGCCGGAAGCGATCAAACTCAGCCTTGGCCTTGGGGTTATATGCAACAGTAGCAGCCCAACCTGTAATAAAGGATGAACTGTGTTACACAAAATGTGTGATATGTATATCAAAGACTGTGTGTACGTATGAGTGTTTATTTGCCTTTGGCTGATCCCAGGACGTCTGCGTAGCTGAATCCACCGACAAACACGACCGCTTTGAAAGACTCCAGAGTTATGGATCCAGAGCACAGGTCCTGCATGGTGACATCCCACACCTACAACACAGATGTAGACAGGAGTCACACACACACCAGCTACACAGCTTACGTCAAAATACTTTCAGTTAATAAAGCTCAGAAGAGCTACCTCAAAACCGGCCATATACAGAGACACAGACATCTCTCGGTCTCCGTTACTGCCCTCCTCCCTGACCACAGCAACACGAGGCTGCCCTGCAGCTGAAACACACATCAGAGAGAGAGAGGTTGAAATAAAAATATCAAGCAAGGAAAGGAAAGTTTTTAACCTCTAGATATTCTGGCAAATATCTGTCATTTCCAAACTTTTAAGATCAAATTATTAAAGTATTAATAATTTACTTTAAAATGAAAAGAGCCAATATTTTACTAAGTTTTCAAAGAGGCATATGTTCATGCATCGCAAGGTTTTATAGAGGCTTGCAGCAAATAAAATAATTCACTGTAGGTGAAACAGAAATGCGAAAGGGAAGAAATTCTGGGAAAGACATAAGGATTGGGAGAATTTATGTGAGTTACAATAGAAAACTTTAAGTTCAGCTTTGAGGAGAGTTTTGTTGCAGTTCAAAAGAGGCACTGTGCCAAATCAGTGTGGGTTCTCCGGGGCAAATCATCATCATATATTCTGCTCTTTATGATTGATGACTCCTTTCTGGCAGGAGGTTCATGAGATTTTACAGAAAGTATTATCAGTATAACCTGTATTTGGGCTCCTTGCCATCGGAAAACGTCTCAGGGAAGAAAAGTCATTACCGGAAAGTGTCTAAAGGCAAAAATCCCCACAGTTGATGATTGCATCGACATTATTTATGATATGTCTATGAAAGGAAGGATTGCCTTTTTTATTAGACAGGAACATTTTTCCAAAAGATGGGAAAGTTGGACTGTGTATGACCTCTATGACTGTCATTTGTTTCTTTCCCTGATTTGTCCTTTTTGTAAAAATGATTTGTGTATTATGAAGGCACACCTGACACTTTGATCACACCTGGTTCTGTTTAGCAAGTTTGGTTTTCTAGTCTATTTTATTTTTTAGATTCTATTCCTGCATGTTTATTTACTTTGCTCCTTACTTGCTTCTGGATTATCCATTTTGAATACCTTCTGTTATGTGGAGATTTACAGAAGAGGGATTCTTCTGGAAAACGTTTATACTGTTCGGACTTTGTCATTAGTAAAAACAGAATTTCAAAACAGAAATGTAACTGGAACCTTAGGATACACATTTGGTAAATGGTACCAGTTCTTACTCAGCTGGTTGACGCTCGGCATTTCAGAAGGGTCAAAGGTCAGCTTGAAGTAGGGCTGTGTCCTCTTGGCTAGTCCCTCCTCTTCCTGTTTAACACAGATCTCATTGGCCTGGAGGCGCTCCAGCTGGAAACTGGTGTCCTCCCATATTGCTCTGAGGTTAGGTAGCGGCTCTTTTAGTACAACCTCTCCATCCACGCGAACACTAACCTGAAAGACAAGCGAGGCAAATAGAAAAAAGTCAACAAACAAAGACGGGATAAAAGCAGTTGAGGAACATGATGAGGATGTGATGTCTCACCACAGATTCTGGTCCGAAGGCGCAGGTTCTGCCGACACGATGGCACTGCACGCCCGCGTCGCTGTATCTCTGACACACCTCTTCTACATGGAGCTGTGAAACCTCCAGAACCAAACCCAGCTCCTCGCTGAAGAGCAGCTCCATGACTGTGCAGAAAAAGAAAAAAGAAAAAAACTGCGTGAGTTTACAACAGTTTGTATCCTGCGAGTGTGAATCATGCGAAAACCAAGAGGCTCACTAACCTCCGGTTCCTTGTGATGTCAACTCGACATCAATCCCACGGTTTCCTGCAAAGGCCATCTCCAGCAAGCAGGAAACGAGACCTCCATCGCTGATGTCATGTCCTGCACTCAGCAGACGATCTGAAAGAACAAAAACTTCTCATCCATCTTCCACAGAAAAAAAAAGGTCTTCGTGCTATTTCAATTTAATTGCATCATTAGCAGAAAAGACAAGAGTCCTGCTGCTTTTTAACTGAAAGTACTCAGTAAAGCCACTAGATGGCTGTGTATCACTGTTCAAAATCACAGCCTTGCCATTAAAGAGTAAACTGAGTGAAAATAAAGCTGAAGAAAAGTTTCCTCACGGATCAAATCACAGTAAACAATGCTAGACTTTTTTTCTCTTCCCTGAGTGCAAACTGACCATGTATCAGTGTCTGTGTGGTGTTGAAGCAGGCAGTCAATAGTTCCGGCTGGTCCAGGTCAGGAGAGCAGTCTCCCAGCTGGCTGTAGCATTGAGCCAGGGCAGAGCCTCCCAAGCGATGACGACCTGGAGTGAGAGGAACCCACAACAACACGCCTGCAGACAGAGGACAAAGGGTCAGAGGCAGGTTGCCTGTTACTGAGTGTGTGTTAGAAAGAAAACTAACTAACTAAAACTAACTAAAAAAACTAAACTAAAAAGAAAACTAAAGACAATCAGGCGTGTGTTCCTAACAGATTATGAGTAATCAGTGTGTGTGTGTGTGTGTAATACCTTTGCCATCTGGATCCTCGAGGTCGGGCGTCACAGTGGCTGTGATGTCAGGACAAACAGCATATGCCGAAATAACCAGAGCACCTGGAGCAGCAGGAAAGCCAAGTTTAACTCGATGTTCGAATCACGACTCACCTTTTTTTTTACAGCTTTAATTCATTTTGATGCTACATCGAGTTGTAATCAGGTGAACGATGTCTCTTTCATTCCCGCTCTGCGTCATGCATGTCTGTAACTTTGTCCTGTTTCATGGATTTTGGTGAAACTGTGTCATGTTTTTAATCACTTTCCCTCTGATGTCCTCCGGCTGCTCCGCATCAATTCTTGGTGATTTACAGAGTTTCCTGATGAACGGTAAAGTAAACTGTAGCTGTTGTTAGCTAATGTTAGCTGGACTGCCTAGACTGTGAGCTCAGAGCCTCGGGGAGCGTTAAGTGTTTGGACCACCGGGAAGTTTTCAGGCTCAGGCGTGGGGGAATAATAATTAGGTGTGGTACTAGTAAGTAATGTTATTTCTTGATGTTAGTTAAGTTGTATAATCATATAAATATATATAATATAATCATAACAAATAACTAATGGTACAAATGTGTTATTAATAACTAAGACACACACACACAGTGTCAAAGTACCTGGAGCTTTGACCGTCTCTTTCCCCACTCTAGCGGCCATACTCAGAGAGTCTTTGCCCCCATCGATGGCGACTCCCAGCTGACCCATGACGTCACACATGGCTTTGCAGGCCTCCCACAGACAGGCCCCCTCACCGGGGAGCTTGGCAGCCCACATCCAGTTACCACTACACTTTACGTCCTGAAACCAAACATTAATTTTAAGGGGGGGGATAAATAAATCTGGTCTACAGAGATTTTATTTCCTTTAGCAGCGACCATCATGTGTTTTCATTTTCCTCACACTCTTAATTACTCGCTCACCTTCAGAGCTGTGACCCTGGCAAACACCAGATTGGTGAGAGCCTCTCCAACAGCCATGCGAGCCCCTGCTGCAGGACAGACCAGGCCTTTAATTGGTTGCTCCCCGATGGCGGTGGCTGCTCCCTCCAGGCTGAACGGCGACAGAGCAACAACAGCCACGTCAGCCAATGGGGTGTGAAGAGGGCCGACACATTGTTGCTGGGCAACCAACCCAGTCACAGACCGGTCCACCTGAGAGAGGGGAGGGAGCGAAGACACGGGGAGTCACAAAGTGTCTGCACACATGATCTTCTAAAGACAGAAGCCGCGTAACACGTGCAACACACACACACACCTTGTTGGTCAGGTAACGTTTGGACGCCACAGCAGGCAAACGTAAAACTCTCTCCAGTGCATCCTTGACCTGCAGCCCAGCAGGAAGAGCCAGAGGCTGATGCGTCTGGGCCAGGCGCTCCATCTTAAACTCCTTCTGGGGCATCTTCCCCAGAACCCACTCCAACTGCAGGTCGACGGGACAGCGCCCCCTGTCTGCTTGATCGCCGCTGCCTCCCTCGTCATCCACCAGCACAATCTGTGCGAGATTGAAATAAACATGACGCTGACACTCGAGGTTGTGCAGACTTGATTGTACGTGCATTTATCCACTTGATCCAGGCTGAAACGTGCCTTGCCATCACCAGTGATGTTTCCCACAAAGTCAACGGGGCACTTCTCCCTCTGACACACCCTCTCTAGGAAGTCCCTGTCTGATGGACGGAGCAGCAGGGCATTGCTCTCCTGATACTCTGCACCCCACAGCTCCAGCACGCTCAGCGTGGGGTCACCTTTCTAAAAAAAACAAAGACAGAGAGAAAACAATAAGAGCAATATAAATTCAGGATTATCAGAATGTGTATCTCTGTGTTTGTTCTACTACCTTGAATCTACTTGAGTAGATTACAGCTCCCGCTGGCTCGCTGAGCTCCTTAAGCACATTACCTGAAGATGATAATATGATTTAATGTCAAACTTTTGTCTCATTATTAAAGCCACAAAAAAAAAAAAACATTTGTCGTGTACCGTTTCCCCCTGCGCCCTGATCATGTATACTGCAGATCGGGTTCCCGCCGCTTCTTTCCAGGCATGCCCTGAGAGCGCGATTCATCTTCTGCTCCATCTCAGCATCTCCTCTCTGCACCGCACCCAGATCTCTGTCGCTGGAGTTGTCCCCCTGGACCTGCGAGCCAAAAATGTTTTTAATTACAGCGAAACTTTGGCACATAGGTGACGTCACTGCTAATCTTATTTACTGAAGCCGACGTACTTCTACAGAGGAGGCCGCTCCTCCTCCCACGCCGATTCTGTACACCGGCCCTCCGATCTTCACCACTTCCATTCCTAATCAAGAAGCACAGCAGAGGGAGACTGAGGCATTGATCCATGCATGTGAATGTAGCCTCTGCATCGATTAAACATGCTAAGAACATTACCAGCCTCTGCCTCTTCTTTCTTCACATGTTTATCTTCAATAGAGCCGAGACCACCGCTGAACATGATTGGCTTAATCCACTCTCGCCGCTCTCCGTTAGCCAGACGCATGCCGAACGAACGAGCGAAACCTGCAGGAGGGCATTAGATCAGATCAATCTGTAGAGAGACTGTTTGAGTCTTTTATCAAACAGAAACACCACTCAACATTTGCTGGTTTGTCTGAACATGACGGACAGATTCTGGTTATATCTATCAAACATTTTAAGACATTTTATACACTACAGAAAATATTCTATCAGTAATCTCTGTGGCTGTAAAATTAGGCCAACACAGAAGTGCCAAAAACTGCAGTTCCTCAAACGTCCACTTGAAGCTGGCTACAAAACAGTCAGTCAGTCAGTCAGTCGCCGTCATATATGATGGTAAATTGAGAATCTTTAGGTTTTGGACTGTTGGTCTAACTGGACACATCACTGTTAATGCAACAACAATTAATCATCAGCAGATTTATCAATAATCAGAAAAATTTATGAAGAATGAACTGTTAGAGTAATTCCAGGCATGCATCAGTTTGGTTCTCTACCTGACAGGACAGGTTCTCCAAACTTGTTGCCGTAGTCTGAGGCGCCATCGCTGGCCTCGATTGCCACCTGCAGTGGAGGGGCAAAGCTGGTCGGATATTCCCATCCCTCGCCTGAAGACTCCCAGGGGAGAACGTAACCTGGAGGATAGACAGTAAGAAGAGAAATATTACTGATTTATTTTACGTTTGCTTCATTTCCAGTAAAGAAAGTGAAGCTTGTTGTCTTTCTGCCACACCTGGGACGTGCAGGTTGCCGAAGCAGTATCCTGCAGTGCCGGCGATGACGTGGCCTCCCTGTCCAGCACTTTGGACATCTCTGATACGACCTCCTGTCCCCGTGGTGGCACCGCTGAATGGAGCTACACCTGGAGGTCAGATGACGATGTTAGTTATTTAGGGGGGAAAAAAAGAACAACTAAAGTTGGAATTAAACACGATGTTTTGTGTGTCCTGACCTGTCGGGAAGTTGTGCGTCTCTGCGGTGAAGATGGCATGTCTTAGTGAGCGCCGGGTCTCGTACGAACTGGCTTGGGATGGATCTTTAGGGTAAATACACTCCAGCTCGATCCCTTTGATACCACTGAACACACACACATTTTATATTGAGTGCCAAAAAGAACACACAGACCCACACACACACACGAAATGTTGTTTCCACTCCTACCTGCTGTTGTCGCAGAACTTGATGACATTGTTTTGGTTGCTGTGCCGCTGGGTGTCCATTATAAGACTGAAGAGAGTCTCGTTCTGCTCCTGCCCGTTGATCTCCATCTTTCCCCGGAAGAACCAGTGACGGCTGTGCTCGCTAGATAGAACACATCACAGAGTAAAAACACGCACAAACACAAAGCAGTCCTGCTGATCTGCGTGCTGTAGACAAATCCCACCTGTTGGACTGGGCCAGGTCAAAGCACTCCACGCTGGTGGGGTTCCTTTTAATCCTGTGGAACATGGACGTGTAGTAGTCCAGATCCCAGGAGTCAAAAGCCAGACCTGTATCGAGAACAAAACATCAGATCCTGCTCGGAAAAAAGCAGCCACCGACAAAGATTGGAAAGATATTTTACGTGCACGTCCAAACAGCACCGCAAACGTCAACACAAAAAGTAGTTTTTCAAATCGACTGGGATGCACAATGAATCACACACACACACACAGAGTCAGCTCTGTATTCAAGACAGTATCTTCTGCTTCAAGAGAACAAAAACTTTTTTTTTTTGCTTTGTCCAATTAAATTTTACACTCTTTAAACTTTACAGAGACTGTTATCCCAAAGGATAATTATTTAAAGCGCACACTGCTTTAAAATGATGTCATGCCACCTATAGGAACTTATGTCCCTTTTATTAAAAAAACAAAAAAAAAACAAAAAACAAACACATTTAACTCAACCGGGGAAACAAAACAGTGAAAGCGAATTCAATCCTTAGGGGGAATTTAGCAGCCGTAGGGTGACGAAACTCCAGACAGGCAGACGACTTTTTAATAATCGCCCCGATTCACCGGTCGAGCATGGGAGAGCCTACAAAGTATGTGCTGAAATTATTCTCATCCATTCGAGCAGCTTGTGAATATTAACGAAGCTGGGCAGAAGCGAATGAGCAGAGCATGAACATAAGCACGCGCACCACGTTCGGTCTGCGGTGTCAGTTTGAAACCTGTTCGTATAAAGAGAAGAATAACGAGCGCCTGATGAGACGTGAAATGTGTGTGTGTAGTTTTGGTGCATAAGGGTTAGAGCTGAGACGATTAGTTACTGATGGTGATTATACAACATCTTTACCACCCTTTATCCCTAATCACCCTTTATGCTTTAAAGAGGCCCAGTGTTTAGGATTTAGTGGCGGCCTTGTTGCTGATTGCAACCCCCTTGCTTCAAACTCTACAGTGGTAAAATGTCCTACCCACAGTCAGTCTTTAGTTCATCCATTCTGGGCTCCTAAAATGTTAAAATGTTGGTTCAAACTGGCACACACACGCAATATATTGTAGGTTATGTCTCAATATAAAGAGGTATTTGATGCTCAGGATATACGTAGAGGTCTTACTGTGGCTCTGCTGGGAATAATGTCTAAAAGTCTGAATGGGAGAGCCAAGAAATATCTTTTAAGCAGCCTTAAAGGGTATATGGCTGAAACGGACTCCCTATATATTACACATGCAGAAGGTCTGGGACCTCATTCAGATGAAGCACATTACAAATTTATTGAGGCCGCAGAAATTTCCGTTCTGTCATGGTTTTATTAATACGACGAGATTTATCAGACAATGACGTCCAGCCCTCGTCCTCACTCTTATACAAACTTCACACAGCACAGTTTAAAGTGTTGTGATGTTTGTTTTTATATAGTATTATAGCTTGGAGCGGACAATTATGATCTACTCATTTGTATGTGTAAATTTAATGTAATATATTTAATCTGGAAGGGATATTTATGTTTTTTTTTTTTTGTTTTTTATTTGTCTATAACTTGACTATAACGTGCAAACAGATCCATGGAAGAGGACCAGTGGTGTCTGTAGATATAAAAGGCTCATTTTAATGTAACAAATACATTTCTGCCATATTCTTTAATAACAGAGCCCCTGAAAAACGTACACACTTGACATTTAAGGAAGTGTAATGGGGCATCTTTCACCATTTTCTAACACTTTGTAATGTATTTAGTGAGCAACATGATAATTATTAGTCGCTGCTCTAATTGGAGGTATAGAAAGTCAGATGGTTACATTCTAACTTGCACCGTTATGAGAAAAAAGGTCATAAAAGAAACTTAAAAGCAGATCAGCTCATTCAGTTTGTGACTTTCCATCAAACAGAGGCAGCCCTTCTCTCGTTCATTTGCTTTCATGTGACATTAAACACACACACACACACACTAAACACACGCATGCACGTGTAAGATAATCAGCAGCATCATCACCGCTGTCCTGTGACTTTAACCAGCTAAGTAATAATGTCATGCATCATGTGACATTATTACCTCGAGCAGCGGACACAGTGTACTCACAGAGAGCTGCAAGACTAAAAAAAAAAAGAGGCATAAAGGAAGAGAAAAGAGAGGAAGGTTACAGTCCATTAAGGGCGATAAGAGGCTGAGCAACACGAGTAAAAAGATGGAGAAGGAGGCCGAAGCTGAATAGTGCTACGAGGATGTTAAGAGCGTCTCACCAAGATCATCATTTGCAGTCTCCAAGGCTGCACGGCCCTTCCCGAGGATGTCCACTTCAAACACGGGCTGTGGTTTGACGTCCACAGTGAAGGAGGTGATGGGATGTTGATAGATGCACTCTGTCATGCTGTCATACAGACACTCAATCAGCTTCTTTATATCTCCATTGAGCTCCTTCACGCTCTCTCCATTCTTTGGCTGGAGGCGAGAAAGACACAAACATGAAGTGAAAACCAATTCTGAATCAGTCACTCCAGAAAATGATTTCTCTCTCTCTCTCTCTGTGCAAACCTTGATTAGAAACCTCCGAGACAGCTCGACTCGTGTGACGTTAGTGAGGCCGGCGCTCTGGCAGATGGACACGGTGTTAGTGGACCAGGCTGTGGAGAAGTTCAACCTGCGACAACAACAAGTGACAACAGCTTGAAGACAGCTTGAAGTCGAGGTCTTACATTTTCTTGAAATCAATAAATATCTAAGATGATGCGCACAAGCCCACATCGTTCATTAGATTAAAGAATATTTAGATTTTTCATGAACACTTATGTTGGACGTACACCACAAGACTTTTCAAACGATTTCACTGTTGCAGACAAATTTCCAATTTCAGCATAAAATGCTAAGAGTTTTGCTCTTGCGGCGACTCCCATCACTTCGATCATTTGGTGTAAGGTGGTCGTAAAACTCGAAGTGTCTGAGCTGTCTTAGGTCTCCCATCTTGACCATTCCAATAAAATCACACATTTAGATCGCCACGTTTATTATCAGACCTTTTTAGCCTTGGGTCATGTAAATAGTGATGTTCAATCACGTGAACAGTGTCAACAACCAGTAGATGTACCAGTAGTAAACATGGAGGGGGCTCCAAGGAGGTGCAAGAACTGGAGGCTCGCCACAGATCAGGCTTTTTTTAAAAGGCCGGTGCAGCCTCAAGGGGGTTGCCAGTGTGGCTTTTTTTTGTGTTGTTCATCCTGCACATGCAAGAAAATGTAAAAATGTAACTACTGAACCTTCACTGCCCTACTGGGTCATTTTCCTCAATTCAAACCTTCAAGTATAACTTGTTATTCATGTTTAGACTCACAGTGATGACCACTGAACACCATCCGCTAATGAAGACTGTGAGATAAAGAGGACATTTTTATCAGAATATGTTTTTCACACCTAACGATGAAAGTCTATGAAAGTCAGTTTGTGTGCCACTTTTAAAATGCACTCAGTCCAAAGGAAGAACCTGAAGCCCATTGTAGCGAGTCGCTGCATGTGACACAGCTCATTTATCAGACTGTGTGGGTGCATTCGTTACCTCGGTCCGATCTCCACCAGTTTCTCCTCGCTGCCCTCTGTGAGGTTTGGTTTCTCAGACAGCGGCTCTGCCTGCAGAGGAGGCCGAAACAACCAGAGGAGAACCTCCTTCTGCTCTGCGCCGAGACTCTCGCAGCCTGCAGCAGAGAGCGGAAAGAAACAATGACAATGTGTAAAAAAAAAAACAGAAGGTGTGTGGGAAAATCTTCACAAGGTGAATTTATGTGTCTCTCAGTCGTCACTATTTCTTCGCTGTCTACAACCTCCTGCATCTTCATCTGACAAGCTGTTTCACACTCACCTGTCAGCTCCACATTGTAGCACAGCTCCGACGCGATCGACAGCTGGGGGTAGAGCTTGGCTGCTCTCTGTAAGGCTCTCCCATTCACGACTTCACTACTGTAGAACCTCACTACAGCCATGACTGACGGAGAGACAGAGAAATAAATCCTTAAAATAAGCACACTGGAAGTCAACTCTAATAAAGTAAAACATCTGAATTTCAAATGTCATCTTTCTTTAAAGAATATTCTGAAATTCATGCCGCTGTTTGACCATCGGAGATCAAAAAGTTTAGTGATCGCAGAGAAAATGTTCTTTCTGAAGGATTAAAGGTCGACTAATGTGGTCCGAAGAAGAATATTTTACATTCGAGGGTGAGTCATTATTGGCACTACAGTGAGGCTTACCGCTGCTGTGTCGTGTAATATTGCTTAATGTAAAGACTCATTCACCTCTGGTAAGAAAATCAATCGCTGAATGTCAAAGATGATGAATTGCAGGCATCGGCTTATAGATGAGATCGATTTACTCAGTCTCACTAAGTGCATTTATATGAAGTAATCAATCACTAAATAAGAGGTTAGAGGTCAATACTGGTGATCAATGATAATAAAGGACTTCTCACATCTTCCCACTGAGCTTGACCTTTGTCTCCAGATCGGTTCGGATCAGGACAAACCAATGATCAGATAGCAGGTCAGTCATGACCCTGAGCAAATCCCGACATCTCCGCGAGATCTCAGTGTGTTCAGAACGTTAACAAACACTCACAGTGTCTCAAACATCCGACCTGTAGCTGTAAATTATTTATTCTCACTGTTTAAATCCAGTTTTTGTTCTTTAAACATGTAAATATCATCACACACAATCTGCTCATGCTGTTCATGCCGCATACACAGTCATATCCACCCACCTCATGTACATAAAGCAACCTGCTACATAAACCTTTATATTTATTTTAACATCCTTTGCTCTCTGCACCATGGCACTATTGTCTTACAAATGTTATTCATTGAGGATGTTGATAAAGGAGCCGTCAGATTGTACTGGACTTGGAGGTTTCAATGTTTTTAAAGTCAAGATACAGGTTTACATTTGGATTTTAGACCAAATAAATATAATTAAGTATTTGTTTTTTTATTCACTTGAAGCTTCTTCCATAGAGATGGCTTTCAAATGGCATTTAAACTTCATTTCACCTGTAAAGAACACAAAACTTCTAGGAAATATAACCGGAGAGGACGTTGATAAAGGTCACCTTGAAAGAACACAAAACTTTGGGAACCAAACTAATAAATAAATATGATTAAAGATGGAAATGTAGCTTTAATATGTAATAAAAGGGAAATACTTCATTTTATTTGATTGTCTGTGAGTGTGTCAAACTGTTGTATGGTTACACACACAGTTCTGATGTTATGGCTCATTCATTAACATATAAACTCACACACACACACACACACACACACACACACACACACACACACACACACACTCTCTCTCTCCTGATAATTACATCATTGATTGTGTGCATGCTGCAGGTCACACACTGCACGGTCAGGAGCTTTCTGTTAAACCACATGGAGAAGACTACAACCCGCATCAAAACAGACACACACACACCTCAGATATGTAGCCTCATAACTTCTTATTGAGACTTCAGCAGGTGTGTTTACAAAAAGTTCAAGCTCAGTTTCTCTTGTTTTTGTTTCCTCGAGCTACTCCAGCTGAAGCTAAATGGCTAAAAAAAGAAAGTTGAGTTAGTTTACGTTAGTTGAACTTACGTGCAGCAGCTCGGAGTCTTTGTTAAGGACGTGTTGAGGTCACCTCCTGAAGTTCTGGACGGAGCGGAGCTGCTCCTCTGGTGGACTGAAGGTGGTTTTGGTTGTGGTCTGCAGACTGTCAGGACAGGATGGAGGGAGCTCTGCACCCACGTGGATAGCCGCTCAGCTCTGAGCGCATGCGCAGATGCATCTTTTTTTATTTATTTATTTGATTGAGTAATCTCTGCTGTGATGGGATTCATCTGAGTTTATCCTCATTTTTTATTATTATTGCGATACAAAGTGATACTCTGGTCATGTTCTGAGTGTCACTGTGATTATTTTACTCACTTTAAAAGGTTGTTTGTGTTTTTAGAGTCAAGATACAGGATTTATGAATACATAAACAAAATAAAGTATTTGTTTTTCCATAGAGAGGGCTTTCAAACATTTCAAACATTTCGAAATAAGCTCTATTTCACATATAACTTACCTGGAACGAACAGAAAACCTTTTTTTCTTTTGGTTTCTCTGTGTGTGTTTTGATCTCTTGGACAAATTACTTTAATATTTATAAAGTCCTGGTTACAACCCTGATGACACTGATGGGGGATTTAATTATTAAACACATTAATTATAAAGGACTTCATACAAACCCTGACGGATTAAACTGTGATGAAAGAATATGGACGCACCGTCACTGAGGATGAGGATAAAGGGCTTTCAGATTGGATTTGCCTGGAAAGACTAACTTGAAGGTGTGGGAAGCAAACATAAATATGATTAAAGATGGAAATGTAGGCTTTATCTGAAAGGTAACTGTAAATAATGTTGGGAAAATGCTTCATTTTATTTGTATTATGTATTATATTGGTGCTGGATGTTATGACAAAAAAAAAGAAAAGACAATATTTAAAAAGGTTTTAGAGATTTTCTTTTGGTTTCTTTGCAGGTTCACCTGGACAAATAACTTTAATATTTATAAAGTCCTGGTTACAACCCTGATGATAAGGAAATGTATTATTACACTCCAGATCCAAACTGCCTGGATGTAGCTCAATAAAAGGCAATAACAGTTTTTTCTTCCTCGTTTCTTGAACCTCTTCCACTCTGGTACTTGTGTTAATTGTTTCAGAGATGTTCTAAAAATATCTGCTGTCTTTGATGGAAGCGCTGACGAAAAGGACGACATGCTACTCCCACACACAGAAGAGTCAGAAGCTGCACTCTTAGATATATTTAATAAATTAAAGCCAAGGTACAAAAAAAACAATGTACATTTCATACCTCCCTCCCCTCCTCCGCCTACGACTCTTTCTATAAACTGTGACAAACGTTGTTTGAGTTTCCCACCTCAGAATGAGACCACAAGACAGACCGAGGATCAGCGTCGAACGCCCAATCATTCACTGTTCAGATCAGACCTGGAGACGGGAACGATTCCCGCTTCAGGTCTCAGTCTAAATCTTTCTGCAGCGTCTCACACACTGAATATGTTCATCCCCCTCTGAACCTCGAGCACCCTCCCCAACCCCCCCCCACAAAACACATACATGCTACATGTCTGCAGGCACCTCGGATAAGACAGAAGGATTAGACTGAGATAAAGTTTATCAGAGACCACAAAGTACATTTCGATGCTGAGCGTCGTTATGATGTGTCGACTGGTTTGTTCTGATTCACGAGACGAGTGTGTGTGTTTTGCAGCCGTCATATCACTTCACCAATAATGTCTGTGGCGTAAATGGATGAGCGCAGAAGGTCGCCGTTAATTCTTAGTTGCAAATGCTGAAAAAACTTTCTCAGAGATCTTTTGAACTCTCTAATCCTTCTTGGTCGTCTCCAAAGGCAAGTGACCAGATGGATGAAAAAGATTTGGGCTGGCTTCTCCACAAGCTTTTTTTTTTTTTGTCTTTTCTTGTTAGGAGCAGTGTCAATAACAGACAGATAGATAGATAGATGAGTCTGGTCAATGATTACCGCTGGCTGGCCATTCCAGAGGATAAGGAGGTTAAATAGATGTGTGTGATCGCCGGGTGAAGCAGCGGAGGTGAAATACTGAACATGCCTGGTCAGTCTGAATGAGTGCGGTGTGAAGAAATGAACGGGCTCTTTGTTTAAAAGATAGGAGGAAGTCATGGATGTGTACTGTAGGTCCAATATAAGTGCACTGAACAAGTGGAAAAAAGATACATCTGTGTGCACACACACACACACACACGCGCACACACACAACCTCTCATACATACATACTTACATACAAGTATGAACACACGCATACACCCAAATACACAGAAGTGTTCAGCAATAACTGTTAATATGCACAACTTGATTAATATTTTTGCACGATTACAGTGACTAAGCAGTCCGTCGTCAGGATTATGAATCCCTACAAACCCTCAGTTCCCTTCTCTGTTTTCCAACTTGTGCCTCTTTCTCACTGCCAGCTACTATAATTCCTTTTTCCTCCCCTCCAGCCTTCAGTCTAAGGCAGTCCTGCTTTTACCTAAGGGGACCAAATGCATAAACACCACTCCCTACGAGCCGAGGAGACTGCAGTATGACTCTGTGGGACTGTATGTACATGAGGTACAGCCTTGTACGCGAGACGACGGGGCAAAGACTAGTCCAGTTATGTGTTGTTGTTTTTTTTAAAAATCGGTTTTCTTTCTCCACTCATGCCCTGCAAAAAGGCATATATAACAAAATAAGTTCACAAAACATGATCATTTGGCAAATGTAGAGATCACAGGGGCATGAGTGGGAGTAAATATTATGGTATTAACTGTAATTTTTCCTGCAGAATCTCCTCCTGACATTGGGCCTTCCTCTCTTCCCGTTAGCAGCAGCAGGACTGACAAACCACCGTCTTTCTATATGTGTATACATATACATTTATATAATTAATTAGATTTATTTTGAAAAATAATGTCAAGTAGCTACGTACGATACCACTACCATTTCATTAATGGATGCTAATCACCAGGAAACAGCCTAGGAACCACGGGAAGATCTAGAAAGGCAGAACAAGACGGAGATAGAAGGAGGCGTGAGGCAGCATGCTGGGAGTGCTGCTCAAAGCTCTTCCACAGAAAAGACCTTTAAATAAGAGGAGAGAGAGAGAGAGATAGAAGGAGAGAGAGAGAGAGACAATCAATCTTATAACAGAAAAAATAATAAATCGGAGCAGAGAGGACAGCCTCCCTAAAGCCACCAGGGATTTAATGTTTGTCCATTAATCTGATGGCAGGTCTGTGCTGGAATGGTTCCATGTCTTGTCCTGCGTCGGGGCCGGTTATCGTTACAATCATTTCATGATATCTTCACTGATGGGGGGGGTTTCTTAGTGAGAACTGTATTGTTGTGGCATCCAGCTGTTTTGCGCTGAGGGCAGAGGTCACGGTGAGGTGAGAGTTCGAGGGTAGAGTTTCAGTATTCAGCGGCGTACTCTGTACCGTGGAGCCCTCTGCACAGTAGCGTGAACTCCTTCACTATGTCCTTCACCCTCCTCTTGTTCACTCGTTCTCTGTGCGACAGGAGAGGACAAATACGTACAGTTACATATTATGAATGGACTCATTTGCCAAGAAAGCGTGTAAACTAAACGTCCAGCAGTGTTACCTGAGTATCTGATTTGAGAAGTTGTCTTTCTGTTCGGTCGTGACCCGCGATGACGGGAACCCCGGAGGCTGCAGCGCATCCTTCAACCACATAGCGAGCAGAGAAAAGCAGTGCTTGTTTAGACAGAAAAGCACTTCTGCAAACTGGTCCATCAAGTTTCGAGACGCTCCGCCGCCGATGCCCTGGAGAGAGTGCGACAACGGGGACTTAATTACAATAAGACAGGAAGACAGGAAGTGATAGCGCAGCCAAATGCAGCATTAGAGAAATGATGAAACTTCACTTAAATGATGAAACTCGTGTGCGGTCTGACATGTGTGTGTGGTGCTTCTCACCTCCAGCACGGCCTGGATCAACAACTTTCCATCCTCCTGCACCACTCTGGCCAGTGGAGGCACATCTGAGCAGTGCGGTAACAGCTCAGTCTGCGGCAGAAACACAGAGACCATCAGCTCATTTAAATCCTCATTTAGTAACATGCATATTCTTGCAAGGTTTGAAATTGCGTGTGCGTGGTGTGTGCGCGCTCACAAAGAACAAGCACGTCGACTTGACTGTCGGAGCCTCTGGGAATTTGAGCGACAAAACTCCTAGAAGTAGGAAAGGGAGTCAGAAACATGAATGAAACTACTGGAGGATGCCGTCAAACATTTACAGTCTGTACTTTGCACTGACAGGCACATATTTCACATGGAACTGTAGCAATAACACCCAGAACAGTTTGCAGTTTGCTGTGCGTGTTTGTGTACACAATGTGCAAAACTTACCACAGTGGAACACTGCTTTCACGTCAAGACTCTCAGACAAGAACAAATCGGGCTTCCGTTTGAGGGCCTAAGAGGCAGATAAAGGCATTAAACTGAGTACGTTTCTGTCCGCCCGACCCAATCGGCACTGCTTCACCACATTCCACTGCATAAGCTCCTTCAAAATACTGCTATCAACAATACCCGCTCAGCCTGGTAGCCGGATCTGACAGCAACACAGGACTGAGAACAGATCTGCCTACCAGGCTATAGTACTCTCTCTCCATCTGTTTAGGAAAAATTATATCCAAACTCATACAGAGATCCTCCAATGCAGAACTCAGCAGGTATAACAAACAAATTGCAAAAACTCAAACTTTGAAATCATTGGAAACTTAAGTCAAACTAAAGGCAATGATGGTTTTGTTTCTCAAAAATCAATTATATTTGAAACATTACTTTTCCTTGTTTTTGGTTGACTGGATTGAATATGCAACAGAAGTGTGTAAGTAATTAACATGTGCAGATAAAGAGAAATACAACTCATCTCGTAATAATGAACTCATTCAGGATGGAGGAGAGGAGAGAGGGAGAGAGGGAGAGGGAGAGAGATGAAGGTCAGATCTATCCAAAGATAGAAAACAAAAGGAAGAAGAATGAAGACGGAAGACAAAAATATAAAACTGAAGAGCCATCAGCCAATTTGTCTGAACTGATTAATATTAGTTGAATATTAATTCATTTGGGCTTTGATTGGCTCTGGGCTGGAATGACTTCAGAGGAGGACCGGGCTCAGAGACTAACCAGTCACCTGGGACCACGATGCGGATACTGACGCCGTTACATCATCTTACCAAGAGCGCTGCATCATCTGAAATACTTCTGATGTTTATCCAAAAATCAAACATGGCCTCATGTTGACTTTACAGAAAAAAGGGGGGAAAAGATTTAGCAAAAATCTTTGAGCTTAAAATGGCGGATTTGCATATTTTCACAAGGCCAAACGCACAAGTGCTCATTTTTCTATCTTCAAAGCCTTTTGAGCCGTATAATAGAGCAATGTGATTATTAATAGAGAGATTACATGTCTCTCAGTGACTCATGAGAATTTCCAGGCATGAAAAAAATGCACCATCATCTAGCAAAAGAAAAAAATACTTTTTGCCTTTCTAGCTACTTTGGAAACGCAAGGTCACCATTAAAATGTGACAGCATGTTTACAGAATATTAGTAACAATAATATTTCTTGTAATTTGTATCCTACGATAGCAGTGTGACATTTAGAAGCTATTCAAGATCCGTTAATTGCTGAGTTACTGAATACAGTGAAAGTAAGAATGATAAACACATGATATGAAGACTGATTTCTGTGGTTTCTGCAGATAAAATACATGTAATTTGTGTGGCGAGGTGACTGTTAGAATCAAAAGCGTTTGAGGAGAGACTTATGTCTCTTTTTCAAACTTTCTCCTCTCAGGTTTCATTCCTCTGCCTCGCCTATGTGATGGGACACCTTCGGGCCCAGTAACAAAGAACAGAAAAGAGGTAGAGAGGGAGAAGAAGAGGACAGAGAAACAGGGAAGAAATTAGAAAAAGAGAGAAAGAGAGAGAGAGAGAAACCCAAAGTGAATGAAATAAGAAACCAAAAACACACCTGAGCTTGGAGTTGCATAAATGAATCAACAATATCAGGATGATCCCTGGGTCCTAAAATATAATAAAGATGAAACTTAAGAAATCATAAGAGAATAAGAATAATATACAAACAGCAACTGAATAGATTCAACAGTCATGTGGAAATAAAAGAGAACTCAAAAATATTTCATTGAAATAATTCACACGTGAGTAAGGAACGAAGGGGAGAAAGGGGGAAAGGGGGGGCATATGAAGCTTTGGCAGAGTCTTGGAAGAACAGACCAACCAAAAACAAAAAACAGGCAGAAGACAAAGACATGGGTCTGTTTGGAGAGAAAAAAAGAAAGAAGTAACGAGAGAAAAAAGAACAAACCTAAAGAAACAAAAGTGGGTTTGGAGTGGGAACCCAGGAGGCACCTCTGTTACTGTTACAGTTTGGAGGGAAAGGGGCACCCGACCTGAATAAACCCCTTTTTACCTCCTTCCCACGAGGCACTGCGGGCATCAACATGTTCAAACAATAAGCAACACAGATCTCTGATTGAATAAAGTGCCTCGGGGGAGGAGGTTTGTGTAAAGGGTCCATTCAGAGCTGGTCAATAAGATCCCCTTTGCTTCAAAGGTGAACCCATAGCCATCAGTATGAATCACACTCAAAGATCAGGATAGGTTCTGATATCTCTACCTCCCTTATGCTGGACACAGACTACAGGACCTTTATATATATAATGCACAATTAAAAACACACGTTTCCTGGAGAAGCCTCTGGACTGAAGAATCCACATTCCTGACTTTCAAACATGGTTTTCTCCGATGGCTTAAGATTGATGTTGGAAGGACTCCAACAGCAAACTTGTAATGAAACAGAACAAACGTCTGTAGTAAGCGCCCAGCTTTAGCCGTTCCCAGACTCCAAACAAGTTTCCTGCTCAATACCCCCCTCCAGCCTTCATCCACACACACACACACACACATACAACCCCTGGAGAGAATACAGGGCTTATTCAGAGGGCTGTGATTGAAAGCCAGACTCTAATCCAAGCACAGCAGTGGCTGCAGCCATATTGAGCTGTCCCCGCCCTGCTATGTTACATGTCAGCCGACTGAATAAGCTAGTGGTCTCTGTGCTGTGACTGTATCCTGTACTGATACTGTCTACTGAAAGGCACCTGCTCAAAAAAAGAAAGAGTTTAGAGGCAGGAGGAGAGGCAGCCATCACTTCACCAGTCAAAGCAGGAAAGGAGGAGAGGAAAAGGGGGACAACACAAAGGGAAGGGGAGCGACACACAGAGCAACCCTAACCCAAGTGTAGTTCATGTCTTATGTTGAGTAAAAATCAGACCCTAGGTCTGGCCCTGGGGGATAATGCACATAAAGAAATGCCTGATCAACTTTAAACAGTTTACAAAATGAAAGTAATTTTCATGCAGCCCAAACACTGAAACAGTAAATCCAAATAAATTGATTAGAAAATGATGAAATAAGCAAATACTAGACTGATAAACGTAGAAAACATTAAAATAGTCTTAAAATGATTCAGTCAACAAACAGTCAATAACAAAGCGATAATTTGAGACTTTGTTACTTCAAAACATCGAGCTGTCAAACCACTCTGTGCTTCCACTTGAATTAATGAGTACTGAGAGCAAACGTTTAAAGGTCGACTGAGTCAAACGACCTCTAACCTGTCGTTATTTTTCTATTTGTGGCCGAGAGGCTGAGCCTGCAGCACTTCAGTCTTCACGCACAATTGCAGTTGGAAAGGGAGCATATCACCAGAATATACATGAACATATTTAACGACCTGTTTTCTTTTATTTTTTTACAAAACGTCTTTTACAGTTTCGCTCTTTTCACTTCACTACACCGTGAAATGATTTTGAAAAGCTGTGAAAATCAAACATGATCAGAAGCATTCAAAGAAAAGGTCTACTGGTGATTTGAACACACACATTTGATCATTTGATAGTATACACAGTCCCGACCCCTGCTGGACCCCCTACCTTGCTGGAAGATGGATAGTGTTACCGAGGTAACCAGCTCAAACAGAGCCTTGATGGGTGGGAAGTGGTCTGTCTCGCTGGCAAAGATATGCACCATCTGAAACAGCAGGACTTCACATCAGACACTCACCGTGTTTATTTGCATGCAAGAAAATTAAAAAAGGTTATAGGAAAGAAAAAAGGTTAAAACAGAGAACTGCAAAAAACAGATTATTTTACTATCAAATTTCTCCCAGACCCACGACCATATTTTTGAACTGAGGCTGTGAGTGTATTAGTAATATATAACACTCCAGCCTGCAGGGTTTACTTTTTTTTGTTTTTGTTGTTGTAGCATTTGGACTGACGGCGCAGTGAGAAAACAAGCTCTGTAGTGAGAGCGGCTTGTGGGAGAATGTGTCTGAATTTTACAAATAAACGACTGTTCAGCTGTGAAAACAGACTGATTTAGACTTTGTGATTTGATTTCCAGTTCAGTCCACTTTGGATTGACTTCATCTGACTGCAGACCCAGTGCTATCAATTGTAACGTATGTAAATGTAAACATGTAAAGAACACGTAAGAAACTGGGTTTCTTTAGCAGGTCTCAATCTACATGCCTTAACTCAACCTCAGTCAACTGTGTTTTCGGGATTTCTTGTAAAATTACAGAAATCAATTTGTTTACATAAAAACTAGCGAGTGTTTTGCTCACTAAACCTGCTCGGATTCAGTCATCTTTCCTTGGTTTATGTGTGTGAAAGTAGGCTACGCAGTTAAATTTCCCTTTTTGTCTGTATTTTGGATCAGAAGACTGCACAGGGTATTTTGAATTTCTTTTAAATATACCGGATTCTCATTACTGACTCCCGGGCAGCTCGAGCTGCTGTCAAAAATCAACCAGAGCGTAGAAGAGACGCACAAGCCAGTCTAGTCTAATTATATAATATATAATTATAAAGTACAGTTAGATTTATTATAGTTTGATTGGTAAAATGTGATAAAATCTTAAGTTTAAATGTATCAATTCATATTATGGCATATGTCAAACATACCTGGAAGAAATGTCTTTAGTTTATGAGGCCAAACAAATGACGCTTGATGGTTTAACCATAACTGACACTGTCGATACGAGTATCCTCATTTAACTTGGGCTCATTGGTGTGTAGCTGATTGGCTCATTCACAGCCTTTTCTGTCTGCGCATAACCACAAAGTATACTAATGTGTGTGTGTACCTGTCGTGTGAGGTCGAGGGCTGACGCCTGGGGAATCGTACTGTACATCTGCCCAAGCATCTCGCTCAGCTGAGACACCATGGGAGCAAAGTCGTGGAGCAGAGTCTTCACAGACTTCTCAAAGATGGCGCACACCGCCTGAGGGACGACATGAGATCATATGTACTGACACTGTCATCACATCTGATAATGTGGGCTGATTTCTTAGAAAGCAGAGGTCTGACAGCACGTTACTTACCTCGACAACCTGCGAGTCGTTGAGCCACTTACTGAGCACAGTCTGTATGAGAGCAAACACTTGCTGCAAAACCACCACCACCTGAAGAACACAAGAATAAATAGGAAGTTATAAACAAGCAGCAGCGTTTACACACTAATGCAAGCCTGTCAGCAGAATGACTAATGTCTATGGATGAGTGACAGGGCAATAATCACCCGTTAGCTCACCCCTCTAACAGTGGTGGATTCACTGTGTGTTCACAACTACCAAACTGCATTTTAAAATGGAGCATACTGTATGTTTATAATCAGTCGGTATCTATCATCCATAGATTCAGCCTGTTTCTTATAGTCAGTGCACTCGACCAAACACCCAACCCCACTTATCACAATGATGGCGGTGTGCGGTGACTGACTGGGTTTGGTCCAGGTGGAGGCGGGGTTGTTTTGACGGGTGGTGCTGAGCCGTCGGCTGACTCATCGTCCTGCTTGCTGATGTCGAGTGTGGTGAAGAGGTTGGACAGCAGCCCCAGGATGTGGATGATAGCTAATTTATTGGAGGGATTGGGCTGAAAGAAAGAAAGAAAGAAAGAAAGAAAGAAAGAAAGAAAGAAAGATTATTTCACTTGTTATTAAAAAACTTAAATCCACTGTTCAAAATAACTAAAATGTTTATGAAGACAAATAGACCTTAAAAGCTGAATATGCTACCAAAATTTTACTAAACATAATAAACAATTTTGCAAATGATTGTATAATAAATCACAGTTTTGTAAATTGAATACTTTTTATTCATAGTTTTTCAGTTGGTCTGAGGCAAAGTAAGCAGCATTTGTCATCATTATTTCTCAAATAAATAGAGCAAATAACAAGAGTTAATAATTAGCAGTACCTAATAAACAAAATGGGCTCGGGTATTTCAGCGATGCGGTGACAGAAAGAAGATAATGGCTCTTTCAAATACCACTTTTCTCACACATCACACATCAGCGTGGTGCACGACACCTCTCCCAGGTAAAATCATTAATTAGGATTTCACTGGCAGTGTTTAATCATCGTCTGTCTCCATGGTGATGCAACAGAGCCAAAAGACCGTGACGAGGAGTCTCATGACCACACCTCCCGTCTCTCCCCTCACAATGTCGCTACTCTTCCCCTATGACAGTCATCCTACAACAACAGCGGCATGTGCACATGATGCCAAACTAGGGTGATTTCATCAGTGTTTGTAATCAGCCCCATCAGTCATCACGGTCATTCACCTCTGATGTAACGTAACCCAAAGGTCTCCCCACTAGGTGCCACTATTTGTCCAGCTCCAGACACGCCACCTGATTTCCTAGTCTGATGTAATGCCGATACATCAAAAAGCTAGACAGAAAACAATAAGAGAGGGGAGGAAGTCGGCGACGATGGATGAGACAGTGTGTGACTGTGTGTGTTGTGTGAAGAGTGAGACAGGGACAGACAAACGGAGATAAATGAAAAGCTTCATCTAAGATGACATGTCTATTTACCCCACCCAAGGTCTTCACTGATTGTAGAACAAGGGATCAGGAGAAATTCGACTTTGTTCCACACACAGTAAACATTATTTCTAAGTAATACTGCCTCCACATTCACACCAACCAGCATGGCTGGATGTGCGAGTCTGACTCCAGGCTCTGCTGGACCTGACATTTAAACAGGGTGAAGAATTTTCTTTTGCATGACTGTGCGCATACACATGTAAAAGCATGACCTACTCGAAGTGTCTCTCTGTAGGCACTATTTTTTTTTCTTCTCTCTTGCTGTGGTGTGTGGGTGCGTGAGTGAGTGAGAGAAAGTGTGTCTTTTGCTACTTCCATGTGAGTCACTAACCCATGGTGCAGGGTCAAATCCAATCTGGTCCCGCAGAGAAATGTTCCACTGCAGTGACACCACACAGACACAAGGTCTGTTCTTATTGGCCAGTGTCCAACTGTGCCTGGTCTGTCTTTGTGCGTGTGTGTGTGTGTGTGTGTGTATACTGGCACATGTTGATCGATGTACGCACCGTCTCATCTGCTAGCTTCTCCAGTTGCTGAATGTAAGGGGTGATGAGCGAGTGAAGGTTTCTTAAGATGTCTTCCACAGGGAGAGCGGAGAGCAGGAAGCCGAGCGCTTGCATCAGCCACATACACTGACTTGTCTGCAAGAAAAAGATAATCGCAGGTTTGCCAATCAGTTTGGAGTCTGAAAGACCGCACGGAGATTTTCTCACAAAACATAACATGTCATCATTAGACTACAAGCTGCAAACGTTATGCAATTCTTTCACACTGTTCTTTATTTAAATGTCACTTCTGAACGGAGCGCCAAGACAAGAAGAGAGAGTGAATGTAGGAGAGCACACACTGACCTTGTGGATCTGCTTTATAAGCACCTCCTTTAGAGAAAAGAGAGAGTCAGGGTGAGGGTTTTATTCTTTTGAAAGCAGAAACAAAATCCACAATAACAAGTGAAGTGATTTCAAAGAGTGCATACTATTTTTGGAAAGCAGGACTAGACAAAACTCTGCGACATCGTTTTTTATATGGATTATTGGATCAATTGAAAAAAGCAATAGCGGGTTACAAAAGATGCAAAAGATGTGTACACGTACTTGAGACACAGCTACTATGTTGGTTGCGTAGGGTGGCAGGTCATATTTGCACTCCCTACAAATTTTCTTCAGCGTAGAAACAGAAGAAACAGAAAGGTCTGGGTTCCCCAAAGCCTGAAGCACCAAGGGCAAGACACTGCTGAGCATCACCGGGTGGTCAGCCAACCATTCAGCCAAAGCACCTAGTGGGAGATTTACAGTTTAGACACGGGAAACAATATGAGTGTTACTGGACTGGCAGCAGCAAACTAAACATTTGTTTGTTTGGGTTGAGATCATTTTAATCCATGTGACACTTCACGTCTCACCTATAGTGAACATCACTGTGTCTGCTAGTTGGACGTTGTTGATGCTGATTCTGGGGATGAGTCCTATCAGGCCTGGGATGACGTCAGAGTAATTCACATCTATCGTCTCCGCTATGGACTGGAAGCCGTACAGTAAAGCTTCTGTGTGCTGGAGAAGGAGGAAAAATTAGTTGATAATAAAATGGCATAAATAAAAAAAACTCAATTATTTTCACAGTGGAAGGTGAAAATAACCAAAATCAACATGAAAATGAGTCAAATGTCAATGTTAAATCATGCAAATAAGTGTTTTTAACTTATGTTACCGTTTCTTTATGTTTATTTTAATTTGAGAGTGCGAGAGACTTCATGCAAGCCAACACAAATAAACTACTAAAACTAAAAAACTGGTTTATTACATCTAGTGTGACAGAGTTTCAGTTCTGTGCAACACTCAAAGAAGAATACTCAATACTTCACATTTTCTCTTTACCCGTCTGTGTGTGCATCACCTACCTGCCATGATGTGGGCTGCTCCGCATTAGTCAACAGTCTCCCTAGTTTATCATACAGGTTACTCAGCAGCTCTGCTCCCAGCATCTCGTAAACGTACATGAGTGTGTCTGAGATATCAACCCTGAAGGACAGACATGCACAAACAGACATTTTTAGGGGGCACGCAATCTTGAAACCTTATCCATTAATCCATTTGCCTGACATGTTTTGCCCTCTCAGCTGTCAGTCCGGTGAGAGTTTATTAGAGAAAAACACACTCATATGCTGACCAATCACCCTGTCAGCGGGTAATTTCTAAAACACTTAGACTGTCACTGAAACACTTGCACACAACAGTGTGCAGTAGAAATTGGTTAGCACAATAGACAAAAACAGGGTTGGGCATACAACACACACACGCACACACACACACCTGTAGATCCTGAATTGCTCTTTCTCATCCGAGGACCAAGACGCGTACTCCTGGTCGGAGGGAAATTGGGCTTTATGTAGCAGAACATCCACTAGCTGGAAATATACTGGCCTGTAGACCTGCAGATACACTGCCTGCTTATCCGACTCGAATGACATTATTTCATCCTGAGGATGGAGTGAAAGAGAAAAAAAAACATAAAATTATTCATGCACTTTTCTAAATATAGGTAGCTGTTACAGTTCACAAAGTAAACTCAAGTAAATTTCACATTTTCCAGGATTTATCATTCATCACTGAGAAACAACAACCCATATATCAATTATCTAATATGAAACTGCACATTGTCTGCTTGCACAAGGCAAGAAATCAATTATTGTTGGATAAAATGGAAGACAAAATGCAAATGTTTTCAGACAAACTGTCATGTTTTATGATTTGAAAGCTACAGACAACGAGCAGGGAGTAGCAGATATCATTCAATCGGCATGTGCAGGGAGAGTTCATGTTTTTAAACAGTCTATTTAAAGATGTCTGTTTTAAGCAAGTGCCATTTCCAGACTACAATGAGCAAAGCTTTTTTTTTTGGTCTGATTTTGTGGAGCTAGAAAAGACAAAGTCAAACTACCACAGCATCACTTTAACATTATATTACAGAGAGTACAGGACGGGAGGAAATTTTTACATCCGTTACCTGTAGCGTATACCAGAAGGTGAGTGTGAGCGAGCTGGTGGTCTCGTTGACTGGGTAGTGGCCGGGGATGCCTGTACAAAACATGATCATGTTGACTAAAGCCAGGAAGCTCTGCCAGTGATCCACCTGCTCCAACAGAGTCCTGGACAGAGAGGTGGGTCAAGGGGAGAGAGAGAGAGAGAGGAAGAGAGAAAGGTGTAATTGGGCATCTGTCCATGGCACTTGGCACACAGGTAAACTAGCAACAGATATAATATAAGTGGAGACTGCACAGTGCACAGTGGACAGAATATTGCAATACTTCGGTGCAAAGCAGTGCACATCTCTGTCACGTCATGGCCACAAAGCTGTTTTGATCCGATCTACACGTGACTTCAAACCCAACCAGGAGCCTTTTGCCCGCCAGGTTTGGTCATCGTCCCCTGTTAATGTGCTTCTAAATGTGTGAATATGCTACATAGTTAAATGATTAACCTTTTGGCTGTTTTTAAGATTGGAAGTTTGCACGGGGTGTTATTAACATTGACTAGAACGGCCATGGTTAGCTCCGGTGGCTGTCGCACACGAAACACGTTGCATTCATGCTCGATGAAATTTAGCCGTAAGAAACTTTTTATATAGTAGTACTGTTGAGATTTGCTTAAAAACTAAAAAAGATATATATCTTTTGTTGTTGGATTGGCTTGAACACATTTTATATGTGTTGCTTTCAATGTCACTGTATTACAGAATTTTTTTATTCCATCCAAAAAATGATTCATTATTCAGTCATGTATGGAAATCAGTTTGGCAAAGATAAAAGGTACAAAACTGAATTTTTCCAAATCGAGGATCTCATCACAGAGGGGTTTATATGCTCTACAGAAGCCCCTTGTGGCAAATTTGTTATCTGATACTGGGCTATATGAATAAAAGTGACCGGACGTGACATGATAAAATCTCTACATTGATACAGGCCATCTGACAAACATCCTCTCACACACCTGGAGTGGTTTTCTCCCAGTGTAACGGCGATCCTGCAGATACCATGGCAGGCCTCCATATCTCCATTCTGAACAGCCTCTCTGAGCTGTTCCTGGAGAGCCAGCACTTGGGGAACCAGTTTCAGCAAAGTGTTCACGTATCTACAACCCATGGACACAGAAAAAGAAATGCCAGAATTGAAAGTTAGGAATACGGTTCAGTTAAAGTGCAGTGCAAGTGAGATGAGAATGACATGCAGAGCCAGACTGACTCACACCGCTCACAGCTAAGTTGATGTATTTATTGCTCCTTCTCAAGACAAGTGTTTGTTTCAAATCAAATCTCAGTTCTAGTCAGTCCAACCTCTGATCCAGCACACCCACCCTAAAAAACCCACACATCTACCAGGGACTAGAAAATCTATTCAAAGCTGCTGCTCAAAGCTGCGCTGCTGTCAGTTATTATTCTGTCTTCTTCCTGCTGTCTCAGTCATCTAAAATTCCCTCACTCTAAAAACACACACACATGTGCTGACACACACACGCACAAAAACTCGCATGGACACATCGTACACAAATACACTTGGCAAAACAGCCTCAGATGTGGTCATGTGAAAACATCAGACGACATCCTCCCGTCAGCCTTAATGACAGCAAGTGAAGGGGGTGACATTTGGAGATGAAGGGCGTGCGTGTGTGCGCCTGAATGTCACGGAGGAGATTTTGTGCACGTGTGTGTATGAATGCTATAAACGTAAACAGTACTACGTGTATGTCAGTCCCAGCGGGGGTTTTGTGGTATGCAGGAGGTGCTTCATCTTTCCTGAGAACATCAATACAAATGCAGGTCCAGGTCGATGAATATTCATCAATGACACATCAAGGTTGTGCGTCTTCAGCAACGTTTGAAAAGAAACAAATCAACCTGAAACCTGGAACTTATGTCTGCGACTAACTATTCTTTCAATCATCGATTCATCTGTTTTTTTCAGCTAACGAACTTTCAGTATCAAGTAATGAATCGTTTAACCCATAAAATGTACAAAAAACAGTTTTTGTCCAAACGACAGTCAGATCCTCAAAGCTTTCCAATTTACAGTGGCACTGAAACCCCCCCCTTTTCTATCGACTAATTGTTTCTGCATTAATATACTCGCTTATAGAACTGTACTGGCCAGAAAAATGACACTGATCCTCTTCATCCTCTGCTGTGCAGGTTAAACACATGTCTTACTCCGGCCCAGGAAAGCATTTGTTATTCAGGCACCCTTAAAAGCCAAAGAACCGGAACCGCTCCACCCTGCTGAGATGTGATGTGTATGAATCTAGCCTTCCTCTAATAAGCTCGTACCTGTCTGTGTGTGTGTGTGTGTGCGTTGGTCTACATAGTCTGTGTTTGTCTGCCTAAGTAACCCCTGCGAGAGCAGCGCTGGGACGTGCAATTTACTCATGAGTGAGTGACTGTGTGTGTGTGTGTGTGTGCGTTCATGCACTTAGAAGATCATTCATATTTAACAAGCAGCTTTGCAAATGCAGGTCATGCACTCTTCGTTTAGCAAAAGGGGACTTGGTGTGTATGTGATACAATTAAAAAAAGGCAGAATGGATTTGTGTCTTATAAAAGATGACATCCTATAGTTTCCTCTGAGACGGTCTGCTGCAGTTTCCTCTCTAACTCACGGTTGCCTGGCCTCTCCTCTTCTGCTCCCTGCCCTGCTGGTATACACTTTCTGCCTCCTTCCTGACTCCTCCTTTATTCTCTCCTTCCACTCCACTCCACCACACCACACCACACCACACCACGCCCCACCATCCCCCACCCCTGATCCCCTCTGCAATTACTGCAACACTCCGAGACAGGGGAAATGGGTTGCCTGGCAACAGGATGCAGCTGGACCAATAGCATCCCCCCAAATGAGTTGACTGTAATGTGTTTAAACAGAGGGAGAGAGAACAAGAGACAGGGAGGAGGGCTTGGTACTGATGGCGAGAGAAGGGAAAGGGGAAAGGAAGCGCACAAAGAAACTGAGGCAGAGAGGAAGAAAATATAAAATATATAGAAAAAACAGAGAGCTGAATCTATAGGTGGAACAAAAGGTGGGCTATGAGGATGGGAGGGGAAAAACATACCAGGTTTACTTATAGATTCATATCTTTTCCTCCTCTCTCATACACACAGATACTTCCATATAGGTAGACAACACAATGTTCTCATAGTCTGATAAAGACTGAGGCCCAGTGTGTCTCGAGAGACGCCTCTAATGAGAGTCAAGACTTTTGGGAGGACCTGACAAACACACCGGCAAACATGCAGAGCCGTGATCAGTGTGACACAACACAAGAGAAAGAAGGAGAGGAAAATGTAGGAATTTTAAAACGTGAAATTTAGTTTTGAACATTTGAAATTCAGAGAAAAAAAAATCAGATCACTAACATACTCGATTCTATAGGAGCCCGGCGACGCTCGCTGAGGCTGTTGTACCTGTAACTCATGCTACCTTTAATCGTCTCTCCGCCATCTGCTCAGCATAAATTGAGTGTGTTTAAACTGACTTGTCAGCAACAACTTCACAGATACGAGTCCCTCTTGTGTGAATAGCATTGCAGAGGTATGGAGGATGAAGTCTCTTATTCTTGCACACTTTCACACCTTCCTCTTCACTCCACCTCCTCCTCACAGTACCCTTACTTCTCTTTACATCGTCCCGTCAACCCCACCCACCCTCTCCCTCTCTCTCTCCCTCTAGGGGAGGGGTAATGGGTGCCTGCCATGTCTGAATCAACCAGGGCATGATGACATCTCTACCCAGCTCTGTAACCATAGCAACCCCAGCCAACCGAGAAATGTCGCTCTCCTCCCCCTGGCTGTCAACTTGCCCTGTATCAATCCCTCCCTCCTTCCTTCCTTCCCTCCTTTCCTTTCCCGATGCCCTTCCAGTGCCCATCCTCTCTGTTTCCTGCCCTTGGCTAATGCATCCTCCTTTTTTTTCCTCCTCTCTTCGCCCTCCATTTTCACTCCAGTGTAATTTCTCCACTCATAACCATCAAAACACACAGTATGTTATTTTTTCAGCCTTCTCCCGGGGTTGGCATGCAACATTTGTACACACCTTTGGGAGTCGGGCTGCGAGATGGCGTTGACTATAGCCTCCACCGCTGTGTCGAAGAGCTCTGGGTCAGGCAGTGCGCTGAAGCAGTCGTGCACCAGGCCTTCGCTCTCACTTAGGGGCACATCCAGCAGCACCCAGGATGACAGGCAGCGCAGTACGCGAGCTTTCACCGCCCCGGGGCTGTCCGTCCTTCGCAGCAGTTGCTGCAGTAAGGGACATACTGACCCCCACTCCCGGCCCAGGGCACCCCGAACCTATAGAGATGATGAAAACAGCGGTATGACTTCTGTGTGGTATGTTCCTCTGCTGTTCTATACTAGTGCCAATAAGACACTTTTTTTTTGTTTTATTGATATCTTACTCTTAAAATACAGTCAAATTGTGACTTTAATTCACAATTTGACAAAACATCTGTGCTACAGACACATTTCAGTAAGCTCTCAATCAGTAATGAGGTTTGATTCGGACTGATGAACACATCAAAATGAAAGAAAACCTTTGGACACATTCATCGTCTATACAGGTAGGAAAAAGACGTACCTGTCCCTTTCGGTACTGTGGCAGGCGACTGGTCTGGAACTCCTCAGGCAGGACGGTGAGCAGCTCCAGCAATGCCAGGCAGCGTGCCCGTCCATCCACCCCTCCCCCCTCCTCCTGGAACACCCGCACCATCTCTGCCACCGCGCCAGGCCAGGCCTCGGGCATTGTGTTGAGCGCCAGAGAGGCCAAGGCCACACATAGTCGGGTGAGCACCATCTTGGAGCCGGAGGAGAAGCAGGCAATCTGGGAGAACAGCTGGGTCTTCAGAGACTCATACTGGTCTGTGGGGATGTCGGACCAGTAGCGAGAGATCTTGGTGTGAAGTGCACTGGCACCAAAATACTGGATCTCTGGTACCTGTGAGAGATGATGAGGACGCAAATGACGCAAATGCTTTATTCTGTGAGTGTGTGTGTGTGTGTGTTCATGTGAGGGTTTGTATTTGTACACTGTACCTTATCTGGGCTCAGTAGGGCCCAGCAGAACTGCCAGGCCTGAGGCGAGACCTGAGCCTGCATTAGCCATTTCTGGGCCAGATTCTTGTTTTCTATATTGGGATCATAGTACAACTGATGGAGTGCCTGGAAATAAAGAATGACAAAAGAGAGAGAGTAAAAAAAAAAAGATTGAACAACTTCCATCTGAGAAATGTTTCCACAAATTCGCAACAGTGGGTGTCAGAGACGATGGACCAACCGAGAGGAGGAAAAATGCCGTCGTTTGAGCTCCTATTTGGAGGAAAGAACTGGTTACCTTGATGCTCTTTTCTCGCTCGCTCGCAAGCAAACACACAGTCGACAGTATTACCTCAAAAACCTGAACAACTGAGAAAGCAATGACCTGAAAATGGCACTGTCTGAAGCACAGCTCTGAGTAATTTGAGTACTTGAGTGCAGGGAGAACAAGGGGGAAGCAAGCCAAAGAGAAAAAGAGATAAAGGATGAGTGTGAGAGAGGGAAAAAAAAGAAGGGGGGGAAAGAGAGCATTAATTAAACAGACACCTCTAATCCCAGCAGTGCCAAAAGAGAGGTTTAGACACTACTCTGCAAAAATGCCTGCCTCTCTCTCCATCTCACACAATATATACAGACACACACATACACAGACAGACACACACATATACACAACATGTACGTGCTCACTGAAGTAAAACTGCTGCCAGCCAGCACTAAGTGTCTGACAAGCAACGCAGGGAAAAGAAAAATCTATTCAACGAGCTTCTGATCCTTGTCTTTACCCCTGAAGCCTGCTCGCATCAATTCCTCCACCAGCAGCCAATCTCTCCTCTTACTTCCTTCTCATTTCCCTCTCTCTCTGTTTGCCTAAAGTGTCCATCCAGTTTTATTCCTCATCCAGGTCTCCATCTTCATCTCAGTATTCTGCTAAAATTCATTAGGCTCTCGAATAAGGGCGGACAAGCACATTTTTGTAAAAGGAACCACCATGAGACACGGAGCACCATGATGTGATTGCAGCTGATGAACATCAATACAGAGTCAATGCCTACTGGAAGAGTCTCAGGTGGTGTTCTCTCCACGCCTGCCACCCCGCTACGCAATTATCTGTTACTGTATGAGGCTCTGAGCACGGTTGGCTGGATGTTAATGAGCTGATTGTTCGCAGAGAGTCAGGTGGCACTTGTACATATACGTGTGTAAGAGACAGCTATAGGTGCAGGTCGAGTATGTGAAGCATGTACTGTATGTCTATTCTGCATGTGGCTCTGACTTTTTGACTTGGTAGGTCTCTGTACTGCCTAAATCCTAAAAGCTGCCTACAAGAATAAGCTTCTGCACGACAGAAGTGATGAAATATGAATGTGCTATTGTGTTGCGCTGTCTGTGCATCATTATCATGCCTTCATCCTAGAAAAGCATGAGCGCTAGGATGTTTTTTTGTTAGTCAGCTCCACCCTACCCTTTCTGTGAACGAGACTGTGATATCGGAGTTCAAAGCAGTGGCAGATCATTACCGCGGACCACTGTGTGATCGCAGACCGCTCCTTATCCAAACCCAGCACCCTGTCGGAGCGCGTCTGTCCTCCGAGGTTGATTATCAAAGCGCAAGACACAAAACCAAAAATTTTGCTGCTTTAATCTTCTCACAAAGAACCGCCGCCTGTCTCCTCCTAGAAATCACGCCCAGCATGCTGCGGTTATTTCGACTAACTGTAATTGCCCATTATTAATCAGTTCTTTTTTCTTTTTTTTTTTTAAAAACCACACACACACACATGCTCAACCCTGGAAACTGCATTTGCAACTGCAGCAACTAATTGCGTCTACAGATGGTGGCAACCTGCCTGAACCACCTGGCTTCACCTGAGGATGGCGTGCTCTTGGCAGACACCGTCAAAGGTCATTAGCCTCCTCTATTGTCACTTTCCAACAGGAGGAGGGAGGGAGGATGAATGCAAGTCAAGAAATATGGCTCGGTTAGACAGATTCACCATCTGTTCTCACACATAACCGGGGATTTACTGGAGCTGATATCCACTTGTGTGTTCCTTACCATGCCCAGGAGAATAACTATATTGTAGGTCCTGAGCTGCGTTAACAAAGAGCAGAACAATACTTACTAACTACACACAACATCAAGGACAAACGTCTAGCAAGTCAATGAGGAAGAAGCCACTGTCTGCAAAAGATTATTTAATTACTATTCAAGTATTACCAAGTGGCAGGAAATGAAGATAAAGACAGGCAAAAGGGGCAACCTTCATTATGTTTTGGAAAGCATCACAGAAATATCTCCTCCCCCGCATGCTCATGAGTGCACGAGCCTACACACACACACACACACACACAGACACTCTTTGGACATGTCTTTGCACACTGTGATCACACACAGCAGGTAATGGCATCTCTCTGCCATAGCTTCAGTGTGTTTTCAAGCCATCTGTCCACTAGAGCTCAAGCTCACGCTCAAAGTCGCCACGGTGATGGGAGGGCAGTGTCGACGCTGTGCTGCAGAAGGCATCATCACACCGCTGACCCCATCGTGACACTGCGCTATAATTGTGAGAGGCAAAAACATGCAGGGGAATGATGATTAATGAGGGAACAAAGAAGAATAGTTTGTGTGCGCGGGTGGTTGTTGACAGCACACAGCCAAGACAGAAATTAAGACTACCATGTTGCCAATAGTGATAAAAAATCTCAGCACATGAACAGCAAACAAACCCTTATAGAGAGTGTACATGAACTATTTCCTTTTTCACCACATTATACAAAAGACTGCCTGCAGTCACTGAGTCAATGGATGTGATCCCTGCTACAATAAAAACTTAGGAAATAAAATAAAAATGTGTGTATCATGTAACCTACAGACAAAGACGCATGTTCCACCTTGAGCCTGCATATGTTTCTATCAATAGCTGAATGGTAATAGTGATCACGATCCCTCTTTTCCTTCTGAAAATATCCTCTCCGGACACCACAAAGCTACTCAATACATCGTGCGTCATTTCTCAGTGTCAATTTCCCCTGCTCTGTTCTCTAATGTGTTAGCTGGCAGGCTTTTAAATGCCACAAAACGATTTAATAAGAAGACCGCACTCGCTGTCACATACATGTACATCTTAAGACTGCCTCACTTTTCTTGAACACAGTTTTTAAAAGGCAGAGGTGCATGACAAGCCAAGATCTCGACAGCCACGTTGACCCAGTATTGTTTGCTGTGATTCTTTCTGGCGTTACAGCAGTTGTTTATCTTGTCTGTCGTCCTAACAGCACACTGTTTCACGGTAAATCTACAGCTCTGAAAAACCACTTGCTTGGACGGTGGTCGTATGCCAATTATAGTCCAGCGGAAATGTAAGGCAGTATATGCGACCATTCATTACACACACAAAGATACTGACAATGTGGCACTTTGTTTTTACAGACTCAAGATTGAACAAAGAGCTTTCTATTGGACACATACAAATGTTGGGCCAGGAACCATCATCTCCACCACCATGTATACAACAAGCGCACGCTCGCCACCATCCCACTGTACAACAGTGACAACTCTGCACTGTTGCTCTTTTTTTATAACGTTCCCACACATTTTCTATTTCAAACTTTCCCAGACTCAGATTTCCTTACTTCTGTTTCAGACATCTGAGTGCAAATAGTAAGATGTTTATTATGTCAACAAATGGCTTTAAAATCCAACATGATTGTTACATTCTGACTATGCTATCACGTTGTCAAATAATTAATAGCCAGAATATTGTAGCTAGGTACTGTATCAGTGTTCTTTCCAGGCTTTATATTTGAGATTGTCAGTCTGGCCCTCGGAAAACAGACTTTTATCTATTGTGGCTGTGTGTGGCTCCACACTATTTTCTTGTAACGTAATGAATAAATAATTGTATACTACTGTTGCCTTGTATGTGTAGCCTTGTTTATTCGCTGTCTCCATGGAAAAGATGATGAATGCAGCCGTAAAGGTTTCCTTAAGCAGATAGTCCACTCACTTTTATGATAACTACAAGACTGCATAACTAATAATAATATGAATTACTTGTGATGAAGTAATTTGGATGTGGACGTTCAGATTTGATGCTGTTAAAAGACTCTTTTGCATTCTGTGAAGTCGTGTGGCTGCCTGCTCCAAACGCCCAAAAAACAACAACATTCTGCTCGTATGATCAGTTTATTTCATTTTCATTAATAGTCTGGAAACGGTCAAAATTCAAATTCTGTCCTTTTCCTTTCTGCGTGGGAAACCTGTGTCTTTTTCGCTGTTTCACTCTGATCATCTTATGGAAAGTGCAATTTGACCTATACTTAATTGATGAACAGAACACACTACTGTGTGTGTGTGTGTGTGTGTGTGTGTGTGTGTGTGTGTGATGGTGGTGTGTATTCAGTTACCTGCTGTTGTGACCGGCAGAGAGGATAATACAATTACAGCTAAAAGCAACATCTGAGATTTTTCTAAAAGCATTAAGCTGATGCTCTGACACAGACACTAATATGATGCTTTTAGGTGCACACACAGATTGTAAAGAAACCTACTCTTATTCCTAGTGAGTGAACAGCGTCGTGCGGATTCCATAACTACAAATTCACTACAAATATGTCAATTCAGTCAGATTATCTAGAAGGAAATAATATAATAACAAATCAGTCTAAATATAATTGAATCACATCAGCTTTTCCAAACAAGTTCAGATTTAGTCATCACTACGAGATATATGCAAAACAATAGCTCATATTTTTAATATATCTGTGCATTGTGAGCTATATGGATGGGATACGGGTGGAAAATTTGCTGTAGTGCATGTTTATTTTTAATCTATCTATCTATCTATCTATCTATCTATCTATCTATCTATCTATCTATCTATCTATCTATCTATCTATACCACGTACATTTAATTTCAGGGTGTCTAGTTAGGAAGCGGTGACGGTGGTGGTGATACTTCAGATGTTGTTTGTCTGTTTCATCAGCTAATGAGATTACTGATGGCGCTGCACCACTCAGAGACGGCTGGCTGCTTTGACAGGATCCGAAAGTGGAACCTTAAATTGTACAAAACGAAAAAGATAAATAAAAAGTAGCGGATTTGTCCGATTTCTGAAGCAGATGAGTCTGAAGGTCAGAGTTCAGTGTATAAAAATATGCTGCGATGACATGGCAGACGACATTCCTGAACACTTTTTAATTTAAAACCGCTCACTGAATTCACTACGCTGACATTTAACCACTGCACTCATCTCCTGTTTCAGATAATCAAATGAAACGCTGAAAATATATCCGTCAGGAGGCTCGGGTTATTTTTTGATGACTATCAGGCACTATTTTTGCTCGCCTCGATTGTAGATGAGACACTTGACTAAATTTCGATCTAATAAAAACGTCCACGTAAATCTACAAGGCTGTGCATCAGTTCCTAACACGTCATAACAAATTATTTATGACGTTCCCACGTTAATTATACATTTACTTGCACTAGTGTTTTCTCTAACATTAAGTATCCGGTACAGTGACAGATTTGGACCACTTTCTTCACCTGTGGACCTGAAACACCAACTAATGAACAAGGAGATTAACCACAGAGAGACAGCACGTTGCTCATTGTTTGTTATTCTTCTTCCTCCCTTATTATACCGCCAGAAAGCACAGTATCAAGCCAAGCCAAGCCTTTTCCCCCCCTCCACAGGAATGTGCTTCCCTCCCCTTTAAACCTGCCTCTAATCATTTCTGTCGCATCGCCAACCTCCTCTCACCCCCACCTCTTTCTTTACTGGCACTGTCACAGACATCGACCCTGTCCCACCCCTCCTTCCTTCCCTCGCTCTCTCTCCCTCCTTCCTTCTCATCACATCGACTCTTGCTCTTCCACAGAAGCACCTTCCTCGCTCTCTCCATCCTCCCCATTGTCTCACCCCCCTTAACCAACCCACCCACCCATCCGAGTCAGCGGCCACCCAGCAGGGAGATTCATCACAGCAACCTGGCAGCCACAGTCAACACACACACACACACACACACACACTAATACATCCAATCCAACAGAGAAAAACGAGACTGAGACAGGCATTTTTCAATGACAGAGAAGGCGGGTTACAACCTGTTATTTACCCTTTATCAACACTCTCCATTCAATCAAGACTCATTTGCTTAATTCCTGTATGCAAACACATGAACATCTCTCCAGACTAAATCAGTGCTGTAAGAAGAAAGCTGATGGGATGATGACAAGTCTAAAAATAAATAAATAAAAATAAAAACTTACCTTCTCTACGTTTTCCACCGTGAAGTCCAGGGCGTCCGGTGTGGCTACTATCCTCCCCGGCGTGTCCATCTCTCTCTCTCCGCTGACCCGGAGCTGTCAAATAATCAAAAAAAAGAGGAGCAACACATTGAAGGAGCTGACAGCCACCGTTAAACTCCCCTTCACAAGACACCGTTACCTCCAATACACCTCCACAATAGCAGCCGGCAGTGTGTGAGTTAGGACAGGGGAAAAGCATCACAGGTTTAAAAATATAAAGATGACACGAGAGGCTAACCGGCGAGCTAACGTTAGCTCGCGACGCTAACCTCCGCCATAGGAAAACACTATAGCAACGGCTAGCGCCGCTAGGCTAACGAGCTAACGTAGCAACGCCAAAATGGGAGCAAGCGAGACGTATGTATTATCGTTTTCAGAGCATTTAAATAAAGCCGTCCCCGTGTATTATCTCTAGGCTGAGCAGAGGAGCAGCTTTTTCACACCTTTTTTTTCTGTCCTGCGACGGTTTGAGACGATGCTGGCAGCTCCCAGCCGCTTTTCTGCCTCTGCTCCGTCACCGGGAGCGTTTTCTCTCTGCTGCCTTCACGGCACGCTGGGAAATGTCGCAATTACAGCGTAACTGCTGGTCAACAACGTCAATTTAAAAAAAGCGATTTCTAAAGTTTCCACAGAGAATAGACAAATGCGGAGAGATTTGTGTTATTAGTATCTTTGTAAGTTGACCTGTTGTGTCCTTGTTGTTAAACTATGTAAGGATCTATTATTTTATGTTTCAGTTTCGTTTTGTCGGTTTTTTTACGCTCTTCGGTAATCTCGTACTTGAACGTTGCATTTCTCCCTTCTATTTACTGAAATGTTATGGTCATATTATAGATACAGCTGGTGTCGGGGGTAATAAATTCAATCCTATTCACAATGTTTCTCACTTGATGTGTGTGTATATATATATATATATATAAACAACCCCCGGGTCCTCTAATGTGTCTTAATTAATGAAAAAAACATACTGAAAATATCGAGGACGTTTCAAAACATGCAAAAATGTGAGAAAATATAAGATATTCATGCGTGTGTAGCCCTCCTCTTAAGGGAGAAATCACCTATCCGACCTATCTGTGTTGTGTTGTGTATTAGCTCCTATTTGTGTCCAATTGCACACACGCCTGACACACACACACACACACTGTATCCGAGCATTTTTTGTGGAAACACTAGTGTTTCTACACGTTGGATGTTCAGTAAAACTCACACAATACACAGGGTTAAAAGGACCCGTTCAATTATAATGCATGTAATTCGTATTTGTTTAAGGACTTGGTCGTTATAAGGAGTTAGCTGAGACCCTCACATCTAGAGCGGTGAATTGTACTAATACTAATACATGAATATTGCTACAGTTTTAGACAAGAAATATCTACAAATCAAGCCGGACCCTTCCAAACAACACATCTGACCATTCATCACACCTTCTCCAGGCCACTTATGCAGTATATAAAAATCAATGTATGCTTTATAGATTTCCACATTTCTCACCAAGCCAATTAATCTGATGTCTAAAAACAGCACATAGACCAGGAGGAAAAGTCACAACAGTCAGACGATACTGCTATATGAGCCCAAAATATATATCATCTATACCAAAGAATTAGCAGAGGAAATATAGCGCCACAAATAATTTTACATGTTGATGATGAATATTCTGCTTCAAAACAGGTTCAAGCCAGACAGAATATACCAGGTAATGCCCCCACTTCTCTTTTAAAGATAGTTCAGTTCTAACTCATTTTAAATTTGAGTTTCACAGGAACTTGGTGGCAATATAAAAAAAATCCATGTATGCTGTTGAAGATGATATCAATAGTGTCATATTCATTGGAACTACATCCTCCAGAGAAGTATTGTGACACATTTCAAATCTTCACACCATCTCACTTCTTTTTAACCATGTGTGTTTTTACCCTCGCTTCACGGGAATCAGCTGTAGAGCCACAGCGCCACCACGTGTCCCGTTAAAGACATCACACTACAATGAAACGCCCTGTAGAAAGCGCCAGTCATGCAAATAAACAAATAAATAAATAAATAAAAATAGAGTGAGGATGATACAGTTTAAGCATCCGGATCAAGTCAAATACATGAAGTATGTTACAAAAGTATGTTTATTATTATTATTTATTTACCTGGTTTAATTATTTACACGTTAAATTAGTGACAGAATGATTCACAAAGGGAAAAAAACAATATATAATCAGTTTCAGAAGTTGCTACCTGTTCTTATATAATAACAATATAATAATATATTAGCAAAAAAATATATTATAGACATGTGAAAGGCTAAAAAAAACACACACTTTGTGTATTTATAGAAATAAGTGAATAAACAAATACATAAATAACATAAAGTAACTCTTCAGTCACTGAGTGGAAATGGTGGACAGAATAAACTGAGTATGTGAACATTTGCTAGATATTTATTTATTTATGACAACAGTCAGCTGTGCAGTGATTTGTGTATTTGTGTGGCTGCAGTGTGTGTTGGTGCTGCTGTGTAGCTTCAGGACTTCATTGTGTTTTTTAGCTTCAGGACTTTTTTTTTTTTTTTTCCTGTTGCTTTCATATAACTTGCCCGTATGCGCTGCGCTGTGTGGGTAGGTGTCAGTCTTTGTACTGAATACGCGTCATGGCACCGAGTCAGAGCCACTGACTATTTTGAACAGGGAACACGTGGCACACTGGACTGAGAGAGAGAGAGAGAGAGAGAGAGAGAGAGAGAGAGAGAGAGAGAGAGAGAGAGAGAGAGACTCACTCCTCCTTCAGTCTCTCCAGCCACGCACACACTGGCAGAGCTGCTGTCTGCAGTGTGGTGTAGTACAGTACAGAGATATCTGAGATTTCTTCAGCCACTCTTTTAAAGTCTTAAAGGGGGATCGGACGGCGAACAAGACAGAGAGAGAGAGAGAGAGAGAGAGAGAGAGAGAGCGAAAAGAAAAGTCCTGTGGAAACAAGACGAGGCGACGTTTGTTTTGGTTTATTTACTTTAACTGTGTGAGCCAGCAGGACAGAGATGATGGAGACCAAACTCTGGGCTGCCCTTTGTGCGCTACTGCTCGTTAACTTGGGATCAGCTGACCATGGTATGTTGTTTGTTTTATTATATCTTTGTGTATTTAATCTTGACTCCCCTTTTTCCAGTAGACATTGTCATAATGTGGTACCACCTCCTCTCTCTCTCTCTCTCTCTCTCTCTCTCTCTCTCTCTCTCTCTAATCTCACCTGCCTCTTCTCACCTGTGGGGCCTTTGAACAGAGATTTAACGTGGCAGATTTGTGTATGAAGCCTGCTTAGTTTCTCCTTGTTGCACCATAAACATGCGATCATCTCAGTTCTCTCCTGAGATCAGAGGCTGTGACAGAGAGACTGCCTCTTCCTCTTTCTGCTTGCATTGCCTTCACACATCCTGTATTGCAGTTATTTACCTTCTGCTTTTTCTCCTACCTGTTCAAACCACTTTCTTCCTCCCCCTCCTCCTCCATCACTGCCTCTCACATAAAAGCAAAATGAGACTATTGACATTTGAAAGGATTTTATTGGGCAGAACTGTCCCATCAGTTTCTCAAGCTGCAACTCGAATGAATAGAAAACAGCTCGGGCTCTACCAGAGGACATTTATTGGCTGTAAACGAGCAGGGAAGTACATTGTGATAAATGACACCTCTAACTATGTGCAGCAGCACGCTGTCATTCTACTGGGTTCATGCTAATTGGCTCGCCTCTGTAGTACAGTATGTAGTCTTTATGAACAGATTTTAAAGCAGCGCAATGACAGCAGCTTCAGTTTTCACCGTGACTAGACTTTATACAGGACATAAATCATTATTATTATACAGAATTTATACAGCACAGATTGCTTTGGGCCTGTATTGGCATAAACATACGTTACGTAACCCAGGATGCAACTTTTGATTTCAAATATTTGTTCACTCTCTTGTTTCCTTCACGACTCTGAGAAAGGGCAGAAATGACAGTTTATTAACATTCTCAATATACACTCAAGCCTTCAATTACTGTCCAGAAAAAGAAATCCCTCTGAGCTTTTTCTAGGCAAAGAATATTAAAAAATATCCAATCACTCTGCTCTTACATGTCATATGGTCAAAACCCCTTTTTTTGTTTCACTCTGAACTTAGCTGGCCTTCATTCAAACTAAGCAATCACATTATTATACTCTATCTAGAAGTCTTACAATATACAAAATAAAACAATACACAAAATCCGAAACAGCATTTCCTGACCAAGACTTATGTGATAATATACATAAACTCAGCTATAGTGTCTTATTTTGTCTACTTCTGTTCATTATTTGATTTATGTGAGACTAAAGATGGAATTATTTCAGATTTATTGGTTATATAATGATTGAAGAGCTGTTTCATTTATTTCAGATAACTTCTTGTGGTTGGGTGATTCTATAAAAAAATATGATTTGTGTTTCAGGAAGGAAATGTTTTTGTGGCAGATGTTATTTGTCGAGCTCAACGCAGAAGACAAGCTCTTTGTTTGCAGTGTAAGGGATAGTGTTTTTGGTGTCCTATAAATTCACGTGGGACGTCCACACACACAATAAATAACACAAACTAAACCCGGGAGCTGAAAAGAAGATGAGAGGTATGACATGCAACTTGAGATGTTGGCAGTGAAAAGTAAAAAAGGCCACAGCCTTTCAAGCGTTTTAAAATTATCTGTACAACAACTAAATCAACTAGAAAAAAACAAAATCCACACTCAGGTGCAGTGAAACCACCAACGCAGCAGCAACAGCAGCAGCAGCTGTGTTTTACAGCAGCAGTTAGATCAGTCTCGCACACAGACGGTGGTACTGATTGCCACTTCCAACGCACTTTGAGTGCTGAAGCAGCAGACATCTGCTCGCAGAGAAATGGTTGGCTGTTCATCTCGCTGGCAGGGTCAAGAAGTGAGAAAGTAGCTACTTCCCAAAGTACATGCTGCTTTGGCTCTGAAAGATTGTGAGTAAGAGCCCGTAATATCTGGAGAGAGGAGTGCGCAACAGTGGAAACAGTGGTTCTCTTTATAAATCTACTCTATGCACACGTAGACACACACATATATACAAAAACAAGACATACTACTCCAGCATTTTGACCTAAGCAGCTCTAATGGAGGTAAAGTGAGAGAACAAGGCCAGTATTATACACCAAGCACCTCTGTCTATTTATGAGTGTCTGTTTAGAGTTCAAATAGGTCTCTCTCTCTCTCTCTCTCTCTCTCTCTCTCTCTCTCTTTCTCTCTCTCTCTCTCTCTCTCTCTCTCTCTAACCATGTATGTGCTGATGAGCTTCTGTGAGTGATTATGGAGGTAATGAAAGGCATCATGGCAGCGTGTTACTGAACGGTAATGACATTACGCTACATTAGTGCTCTGGTCTTTATCAAAGGGAAGCAGGTAGAAACAGAAATGAAGACTTAGTGCCGCAGAGATCAAGACCAGGGAAGGAAGAAGAGAGAGCAAGCGAGTGAGAGAAACTGAAGGTCTTCATTAAAAGGACATTACTTCAAGGATCAAAGTCATGCAAAGTAAAAAAAAAAATCTGAGTCAGCCTTTATCCATTTTATTTTGTGCTCCCAAATGATGTTTTACAGTAATGTGACTGTTTAAATTCTCAGTAAACATTCAGCGGTTGCCAACTAGGGGGTCAGATGAGGTCTTAAGAGAAATCTGAGGAGTTGTTACATGATTAACAAGATAGCAAATGAGGAAAAAGCATATTGCTGCAATGCCAGTTCTGTTTTTTGTTTTTTTTTGTTTGGATGGGGTAACCTTGGATTCCAGCCCTCGAAAAAAACTTCTGAGGGTCACGAGTAGCTTCACTCTCCAGGGTCATGTCTGGATGAAAAAGAAATAATCTTCGCACTGAACACTTCAGCAACACACTGAATCTCTGTTAAAGCTGCTCACTAGAAGACTGGGGATGTTCTGAGCATATAACTGTATTAAAATGCTGCACTGCTTCGCTGGGGAAAAGTATGCACAGTCACATAACTTTCCCTGGATGAATTATATATGTGTATACGTTGCTCAGTTTTAATAACTGTTGTTTGGATGATCACGGGGCTTGTGCTGACTAATGTACTCTGCACACAGTCTGTTGTTCCGTGTTCGCTTGGGATAATGAGCAAATAAGCAATTAATGACTCTGAAGACATCACCAGAGACTGACTATTAACTAAATTTGACTCTGTTTTCTCCTTGTCAGTTGGTGACCATACCAATCCTTCCTCTGGTACTGAGGCTTCATCTGCAGACTCTGTTTCTAGCCTGAACATCAGCCAAGCTGTTACCACACCTTCAACGAATGGCTCCGACACAACTCCAAGTTCAAGTGTCACCAGCAGTTTGATCAACAGCACAAGTACAGAAGAACAGAAAGCTCTCCCTCTGACACCCGAACCAAAGAAAGCTAATGGTAAATATGCAGCTGATGTTCTTCACGGATCAGATGTTGCAGTTATTGTTTCTGTCTGTTTGAGGTTTTCCTGTGAAGAAGTTTTGACACACTTCAGGAAGATTTAGTTGGGGAGTCCAACAGCAGGTGGTTTAGAGTTTAGGAGCTATATTTAACAAAGTCCTTATCTCTACTTTCCACATCCAGAAGTGGACCACAGAGTGAACGGTGGGGTTAAAGTGTTGGCAGTCATGCAACAAACACAAGACAGGCAGAAAGATAGAGCTTATTCTAGTTTATTTTAAGCAGCTTGCACACAGAGGAGAAGAGAACCTTAGAAATTGTGTAGGATCAAAGTAAAAGCAGAATATAAAAGGCATGAATGACTGGTGCAGTGGTAAAATATACCCTGAGAAAAGTTCCGTCTGAAGAGATTCAGATGGCGTTGAGAAGAGAAGTGATTAAATGCTGTGTGACTTTTCACAAGGGGGTGAGAAAGGTAGATGTGAATACTAACCCCCACAGGCACACACACACACACACTGGTGCTGGTTCACACATTATACTCATAACATATTCACAGGCTAGACGCGTTTTTAGTTTATTTTGTGGAAACAACTGTTCGTATTGGAGTACTGTTTACATTGAGTATCTCTGTTTAAACATGCATATATATATACAGTGTGTGTGTATATATATATATATTCCCAGGTTTATTTATATTGGACTTTTTAGTTTTCTGCCTCCTCTTAATATAACTGAGATGAAGTGACTGATATTTTTGGGTATTTCCGTTAGTACACTTCTATGTAGTACATTGTGTACTAAATTTGAGTATGGCTAATGTGCATTAGCGGCAACATTTGACTGTCAAAGTATAAAACACACATTTGGTTATTGTGGTATATTGTAGCAGCTTCATTAGACACATTTTCACAATGCCAGCGGTCCATTTCCTTCTACTATGTACCTGACCAATTTGCATTCCACACTCAACTTTTTGGCACTACCCAGGCACATCTCACTCTGCACCACAATGTAAACCTCATTTTGGCGCGTGAGAAAGTGAGGGGATCAACAAAGTCATTGGTAATATTAATAATTTATTAAGATATTTCAGTCTGGAGTCACCAACAATCTCATCCATAGAGCCGCATGGGTAGCATGCCTAAAAATGACTAGCAACATCTGTTTCCAGATACAGACACGTCTATTATTAAGTGCAATTTTACAACATGCATACCCATATACTTAAAAGGTATAAATAGCATATATGACTTAGACTTTTTTCCTATTTATAGTATATCTTTTCTTAAATTTAATTCTATAATATTCACATATTATTCATCCACAGCAGCACTGTTCAGCAGGCTTGTGATCACATCTTGCAGCATACATAGAATTACAGTATTTTTATGATGTTTTTCTCTTTCTGTAGATACCGACATCGTTCCTCCCCCAAAGGCTGATAATTTGACAGATCATTCGACAACACAGCCTCCAATTCCTGCTTCTGCGAGCCACACCCCCACCTCTCACATCCCCGTTACCGCCGTCGCCATCAACGCCACACATCCAGCTCACCCTGCCCCTGTAGACGCCACCCAGAGCACCACACTGTCCACAAACACAACATCCCATGTTGAACCTACACTTCCTCACTCCACCAACCAGACCACTCACCCTAAAACACACTCATCCACTTCTGTCCCGACACCTGAGCCAGCAACTACCACTACTACCACCATCTCTCAGGACAACTCAACATCCAGCACCAGCTCATCTCACGAGACCCTCAGTTCTGTGTCGCCGACGCTCACATCCCCGCAGAAGACTTCACAGCCCGACGAACATGCTGAGACCTCCAGCACAGCCCGCCAAACGTCTACTACCACTCCCATCCCGAAAATCCATGACAACCCCTCCCCCCTCAACGTTGGGGGTGACAGTAAGTGCATAATATCTTCTGTGTTACTACGTGAATTTGCTGTGGACGATTCACTGCCGGGATATTGACAGAGCCACGAGTGAATTGGCCCTGACAACAAAGGCGATGCTGTTCTTTGTTTTCCAGCACAAGCCAGTCCTTGCGTCTACACACACAGACACAAACACACACCACGCAACCCCCCCGCCCCCTCCGTCTACATCTTCTCCGAGCACTGTCACCACCAAGTACTCCACAATCATGGCCCTGTTTGGAAAAGGCACAGAAGCAGTCATGGGACTCAAGGCCTCAAGAATGCTCTGTTTTCCTTCTTTTTGTGTCTCTCTCGCCCTCTGTTTGTCCGCTAAATGATTTGTATATCTGCAGTATATGTATCTCCATCTGCGTTTCCACCTCGAGAGGACTTTCATCGAACAAGAAGTAAAACCTGATTAACTCTTCTCAGTTGACTAGCATGCTTGAGTACAGTTAAAATATAAAATCCTCCCTGCCTCTCTCACTCTGTGTGGTTTTATTAGGCCATACTTGGCATCTTGCCTCTTTCCATTAGCCAGAGGAGTAGGGAGCATTCGCTGCTCTGTGGTTGTTGTTTCAACCAGAGGATATATTAAAAAAAAAAAAAAACAGCTAAGTTTACAAAATAGTCTTCCATAGCAACATCCATATACAGGCATACACAGACACAAACTCCTCCTGCACAGAAATCAACATTAGAAAGGTCACGAGTGATGATGTTAGAGAATAACCACACTCCTGGAGAGAAAACTAAAACATACTGCACTGCGGGCACATACAATATAAACTGCGGACTCTAATTTTAAAATAGAAATCGTCAAATTATCCTGAAAATAAATTTACTTGTGCAACAGTGAGTACGGAAGTACAGGCAAGCTTAACATCACTACCCTGTGTTTTGACATTTCCGTCCGGCGCTACATGATGAATGGTCTAGTTCAACGTGCTGCTGTTGGGTCTAAATTTAGCACCAGTCACAGCTTTAAGTAACCGTTTAAGAAGCTGTACACCAAATTAAGTAGTAGTACAGGGTCGTCTTTAATGGTGCATTGCTTGCTTGTATACACAGGTTACAGTGTGCTAAGTTATTGTTCTTGTTCCAGCAACGATGGTCCACGAGTCTCCCAAATTAGACCCTCTCCTGGCTGGCCTGGTGTCAGCCTTCATCATCACCGCTGTTATCATCACTCTGCTCCTCTTCCTCAAACTGCGCCGGAGAGACAACAGACCTGAGTTCCGCAGGCTGCAAGATCTACCTATGGTGAGCTACGCTTTAACTGCTGCTACAACTATAATGCATTATATTACACTGTATATATACGTTTTAACTGGCTTTAGTAGATCAAGAACAGAGCATCTTCTAAGTTTCCAAGTTGGTGTTAATCCTAGAAACCTCACATTTAAAAGTGCAGACTGGATCTGGATGAAATGTCTTGCAGAGAGTTACAGTAGATGAGGAGATCAATACCACTCTCATGTCTGTACATGAAGCCACCACCAAAATACAGTTAGTTTACCTGAGCACAAGACGCACTGGAAACTAGCCTGGAGTCACCGCTCGTTATGTGGAAACCTTGAGGTGATGGCAAGACTCCAGGATGTTATGGCACTGGCCAAAAAGTGGTCAAGCACATAATCACACAACACCACAATGTTTTTACACTTTTTGTTTTTGTACAGATTAAATAATTAGATATAACATACTTATTAAAGTGCTGGCAGACTGGATTTTGTTACTGTTGGACAGAGCCAGGCGAGTGGTATCGACATTCCCATGTAACTCTTGTTAAGAAAGTAAATATTTCCTAAAATGTCTAACTGTTCCTTTGGTAATTTGATTATTGACTCACTAGCCATGGAAAGCTGTCTTAGCTGATCTTTAAAACAGTAAAAATAGCACCACAAATCCATAATCGTCTAAAATTGAGTACTTTTACTGTGGCTGTATAAAGATGTTTTAGGCTTTGTATAATATTTGTTTTTTCTGTGTAGGACGATATGGAAGAGGACACACCCTTGTCCATGTACAGCTACTGATGGAGGCACGATTTCAGTTCTTGGGCGCCCAAATATTCTCCTTGAATCCAGGCTCATGCTGCAGCGGCTGTCAAACCTGGTTTCTCTTCCTTAATCTGCAACCATACAGAAAGAATTCTGGGTAGGTGTGAGCAAAGCTGTGGATTGCTTTCATTTATCCAGAACACTGACATGTAGGAAAGGACATGTTGAAGCTGCAATGGACAATGAAGATATCACTCGCGTTTGGATTGTTTTGGCTATTTTTGTGTGTGTAATTACAAGTTAGGGCCAGCGCCCCTGTTTAATACTGTGTGCTTAAAGTTTTTCAGCCCATCTTTTTTCGGGTATGGGAGGTGTATAATACATTTTTGATTTCCTTAGATTTGAAAAGGGTAGGTATGAAGCAGGAGGCAACATAATCAGATGTATCCATCATTTAGATGGGTCGCACCTGGACACAGATTCAGCCTGTCCTGGCTAGACACACACACACACACACAGGAAAGAAATGAACATAACAAGCAAGCCTGATATAGTGTTAAAGAGGTTGCACTTTACTTTTTCAGGAGTGAGGAAAAAAAAGAAAAAAAAATGTTTGTGTATGAGAAAATTTGAGTTTCGTGTGCACACGTAAGTGCAGACATAGCAGTGTATGTGAGTCTGTTAAAAGATGTATGGATGGATTTTTGGAGGCATGGCAGGGGATATTTTAAGTGTTTTCTCTTTTCTTCTTCAGTTTTCTGTTCTTGAAGATCCTGCTGCCTGCTTTTGGCCTGATTTTGATATGTGCAGTGTGTTGTTGTTTTTTTTTTTGTTTGTTTCTTTCCCGGGGTCTTGTATCCAGGAGAGAGTGCCTTACACAGTATAGGAACAGCTCTTATTGTATATTTATATTCAAACCAATTAACTTCCAGATTTGCCACTCATTCCCAGTTCTTTCCCATACGATTCCCATTTAAAAAAACGCACACTCCGGGGCGAGGTAGCTGCTCCGACTTGCCCTTAGTTGAAGACTAGCCTTGGGCCATGAGGCACTCATTCATACAATGACAGTTGCAGAAATTGGCCAGTGGCCTTTCCACACAATGTTAGCATTGTCCTGTGCATGGTAAATACTACTGATGATTGCATCATGCAAAGACAACTTCATCTTCAAGTCTTCATCTTAGTTGCTGCTTTAGCGTTTTTTGCAAACATATTGAAAATGTTACCTGGACTGACCTGACAGCACCTTGTTCTCTCAGTAGACAAGCTCACAAATGTTGACTGTGCATCAGCCTCGCTGTGTTTGTTCTGCAAATATGCAGGAAAATGTGAGCGGAAGCGAGACAGATAAAAGACTACAGAACAACCCACACTGATAGAAACCAATACTTGTGTTCACAACTCATCTTTGTATGAAAAATACACCCTGGTGACAAGCTGAAGGAAAAAAACATGTCTTTGTAAGGCTGAAGACGTTCCCTCACTTACTGTTTTGAGCGTTTTTTCCCCCTTCGTCACCCAACTTTACATCCAATTCTAAATTATACACTTGAGAGGGCGGATATTGGTGTTAGTAAATATTCTGAATGCATAATGAGGCTTTGCTGCCAGATGTGGATTATTGGACTGTGTGTTTTATGATTAAAAGTATTTTGAAACAATCCTCTGCATCTCCTCTTATTCCATCTCCAAGATCTCTCTTATTCCCCGTTTGTTGTGAACTCTTCTTTTTTGCCGCAGCGCCAGCAAACAAAAGCTCAATCAGAACAGGACATGAATCTACAGAAGCAACCACGAGAAAGTCGAGCTGCTTCGCTTTCAACTTTTACACAGGGTTTTTATTGTTGGGAGACAAAATACAAAACATTTTCTTTACAGACCAACAATGAATGAATCAGTGGCACTGCCTTACTGCAGCGCCACTGCACAATACTTGGCAAATGTAATAAAACTGCAGCAGAATGGTCTGATTCATCAGCCATTATCTGACCACAAGAACAAATAAATGAGCCTTTTCTTCATTAAAGGTCCCTTCTACTACAATATTAAAAGCTATACATGGAAAGCGTGTTAGAAGAGGTTTGTTTAAATAGTGTTATGTTCTGCTCCGTGCCAGTTACTGTTTGCTAGAAGGGTCTTTTCACTGCTCACTATTGACTTATGAGACAATCTGACGTCTTAGGTGGGTTGCATACTGTCTGTGGTCACTTTTATCACCCGATACTTCAAATACACACCCCATTGAACACCTACCCTGCCCATCGGCTCCCCTGTGGGCTGTGCACTGAGGCGGGGGGTGTCTGGATACTGAAATATTTAACAGCTTGACACCAAGTCTGGCACCGTGTGACTCATGTCAGACATGGCAACATAAAGGGACTCTTGACTGTGTTAACTGAGTTGTGTTTATATACAGACATCACAGTGGAGGTTAGGGAGGGGTGTCGGTGCCTCGGTAATGTAAATGGATATTTGATTCATCTTTGCCTTCACTTCAGATGCATTACCAGGAATCAAAACCTAATACCTCATCAGAATCTTCCTGGTTTGAAGAGTGCATTATGTCAGGAAGAAAAATCCATTAAATATCCATTACTCTGCTACACTGAGGAGTGAGGATTACCTATTGTACATGATCACCAGAATTTACAGCTTAAAAAGTACTGTGAACCTTTGTTATATTACTGATCAAAGCTCATCAAAGTGCAATTTTCTCACGTTAAAGTTAAATTAACTTAAAAATACTAACTAAAGGCAATGTAAGTGCAGTATGAGTGATCAGTGGAGTAATAGGCAGAAATGAAAGTCCTGCAGACTGTAACTGCACCAAAACTTTACCCAAACCCAACAATCTGTAATCATAACCAACCTAAACATGACTATTTTTAAAATATCTGCCTGAAACCAAACCTTGTGGTTTTAGGGGACCAATCACAGTGCCTCTTGTCCTGACTCTGGTAGGACCCATAATTTATCGGTAGTGACTCGCAACGTGGGTGTGGCAAAAAAAAATGAAAGCATGTTGATGTTGACTTTTGATTTCAACATTTTGTGCCCAAAGCTTCAATCAGTGAGAAATAGAGCCGCTTACAAAAGATGCTACTTTGCTGTTACAAAGCCACCACGGTGAAAACAATCTGAATCCCTTACAAAAGAATCTTGGCTTTTAAGCAGCTGCCAGTCTCCTCTGTTTGTTCCCAGCATCCTACCCGTCTGTGCATGTGGAGGCAGTTACTGCAGATTATTCAAGAGACAATTTGCGGCTATCACAGTTCTCAGCAGTTTGTGTGCAGTCCTTAAAGCCCTCGGCCTCTAGCAGATATCGGCAACTAAATCGAGGGGAAACAAAGCTTTGATGAATAGAGCTTTAAACAAAGAGGCATTAGCTGAATACTTGTGGTGGTTTGTTACAGCACACTGTGGTCGTGGGGGGAGGTTGGGTGCATGACATGGGTGCAGATAGTTGTATATTAGATGCGTGTCTATTTGAATAATAAGCAACTGGGGAGAAAAAAAGTGATCTATAGATCTGTAGCGTGACCTGTCCAGAGCCTGTGACACTTCTGGTATTTTCAAATAACCGTTTAGCTTTTAAGAATTTCCCAGATTAGTCACAAAGTTTCCCCTAATTGTATGAATTATGTTTCATAAAGCAGATCTATTAAGCAACAGTAATAACACTAAGTATGATGACTTATTTACTCAGTTATACGTATGTGCTTCTGTTGTCATGCTAAGCCTGCTGCTGAATTTGATTCCTTTTCCCTTCCCTCAGGATCAAATCAAATTAATTTAAAATTAATAATACATCTCAAGGTAATGTGTCGGGAAAAAAATGGAAGAAATGTCTTCATGTTGCATTACAGACGTCACCTTTTTAAAAACAAACGAACAAACAAAAAAACAACAAAAAAACAACAAGGTCAGAGATCATCAAGACTCAAGTCAGATCCTAAATCTGGGTTTGCATCGTCACCGAGGAAATCTTCACCATCGTCATCATCATCATCATCATCCTCCAGATCTGATCCTGGACCGGCAAAGTCGCTCCGTCTGGACTGGACGCTCAGACGTACACGGGGCTTCTGGTGAAGAGCTGGCAGAGGTAAAGAGCAGAGAAGGAGCAGTTACTTTGTGTGTGTGAGTGACTGAGTACCTCCTGTGGGATTAGGCTGGAAGACATTCAAATGTTTTCCCATAACAACTGTGTGCCAGTAAGTGTGTGCGTGCACGCGCGTGTGCACGATCGTCGTGGGCCAAAAATCACTCTGGGAAACATTTAGTGCAGATTGTAATCTCTTCCGGGAACATCAACCTTCTGTTACAGTAAGTCTCAGGGGTAAGCAAGCGCTTGTGCTCAAACATACAAACACACTGTGTACCAAATTCCCCAAGAAATTACTGTTGGAGAGGAAATGAGAGTTTCACTGCATTATCTGCTGATAGCAGACACACAGCAGGTCCACAAACGTGGTCAGAATGGTGCTGTACATCTCCAGATTCCTCGCTTTTTTTGACTCTTTTTACACTTTTTCTTTGTCTTCAGAGACAGCCTTTGGAGGACCATTTCTCAGTTTGTCGCTGCGGGGTTGCAAGCCAATCAGACTCCATGAGAAACATGAGAGTAGCATCGATCCTCTTATCTAATTCTCGGCAAGGGGCAAGATGTCAAACTATTTCTTTAGCTAGTGGTGTGCTGAAATCATGGCAAACACAGAGTGCTCCTGTGCCAAGTCATATCTGAATCAGAGTGAAGGTTGAGCCAGATGTGTGGGGGATGAACAGGAGGGAGAGACTACACGTTCCATCTTGTTAAAACCGTCAGTCTGTGCCCATCTGGCAGTCTGTGTAATGTTCTCTCTTGGTTGGTGCGATCCAATTGTCAAAACATATTTGTGTTGGTGTACATGAAGGTGGACTGAGAGCTTGATGAGGAGTCAGCACGCCGTACTTTAGTTCCTGTGGGTGCACGAGACAATTGTGCTTGGGTGTATTTTTCATTCAGAAAACATTCGTCCTCACCGGAGTCTTTGTCTTCCAGCCAGGACAGATCATCTGAGCTGACCTCGGCCAGGCTCGGGGTTGGACTAAAGTCTTCTGAGTCAGAGTCTGCCTCTTCAGCTCTGACCACTCTGGTGTGGCTGTGAGGGGGTGGGAGTGGCGATGCTCCTGAGTCCAACAGAAAGACACAGATAGCTCCATCATGCTGTTTGTTTGAGTGTGTGTGTGTGTGAGCGAGTGCCGGAGAACAAGACAGACTTACCTGATGTGTGTGCTGACAGCAAAGGCGTTGGTTGACGTTCTCGGAGAATGAGTCTCCTGAGCTCCTCCTTCAGCTCTGACACAGTTGATCTGTTGTAAGAGATGGATTGCAACATATGAGAGATAGCAGACAAAACCACACACACAGACACACACGTGCGCGCACACACACACAGACCTGATTTGTCGGACCTCTTCTTGTGTGTGCAAATACTGAGAGACAGTCTTTGTCAGATCAGTGCTGTGAGTTCTGTAGCTGTCTGTCAGCTCCTCCAGTGTCTGAACAAAGCACACAAAGGAGAGGTTAAGGATCTGAAAGAATACATACGCAAGCAAACAACCTGTCTGACACAATGTGTGTGTGAGTGTGTACCTTGCAGCTGTGTTCGTACTGTCTCGTGGTTTCTCTGGCCTCTGCCTGCTGGAGGAACAGGTCCTCCTGCTGTCTCCCTGTCAAGAGGAAAAGAAAGATCAGGCGTTGTGGACAAGATTGTGCTTGCCTTTGCTTTGCAGGCCAGCGCTGCGCTTAGGACATGTGCAGTCCCGCAGAATCAATACAAGGGGCATGATTTGCGTGAGTGCGCGTGACTCACTTTGTTGTGTTTTCAGCAGGTCCACCTCTCGCCGCAGGTGTTCAAGCTCTTCTCGGCGGAGCTTTGAGCTGAAACTGTGTGAAGAGTTGTGAAAAAAAAAAGAAAAAAAAAAGCGTCCTGTCATTTCCCCGTAGCAAACAGAGGTGCAAACAGTTCTTCAATCTTGAGACGGACCCATCATCACTTCAGTCTGCAGTTACGCCCCCCCAGCTCCACCCCTTATGCACCTCTCCTCCAGGTTGCCTAGCGACGTGGCTCTGGTGATGTGTCCCCGCAGAGTGCTCAGCTCACGTCCAACCTCTCTCTTCCACTGCTCCATCCTCCTCTCTGCTCCTGGACTCTGTCCCCTCCTCGAGTCGTCCCTCTCTCTTTCCCTCTCCCTCAGCATGTGGACCTCGTCTGGAAAAGAAGAAAGATTACAACGAGGAAGAGATTTTTCTTCCTCTATTAGCAGCCTGAACAAATCCAAATCATTTATTAATGTCATTAATTATAAACGAATCCTCCCTTAATGATAAGTGAATTTTGCTTTCTCTAGAGAGTAGAGGGGTGGGTAGTGCGTAGAGAAGGTACAGGAGAGAGCACTTCGGAGAGTAGTGAGGCAGCACTAATATGTGATAATTAATTATTATTCATTATTATTAATTTGGAAGAGCACTTTTGTCCATGCAACATGCAAATGAGCTACAATACAAGCAAGGAACAAGGAACACTGTTATAAATGCTGTAAATCGTCTCGTTTTGTGTCACAGCAAAGATTCTGCTCCACATCTTTTCCCCAGAGATAATCCAGTAATCATATTAGAAAGTGATCAAAATGTATTTAATGCAAAGTAAAAACTGAGGTGTTTTTATACACTTTCTTTTTCTGTTTTAAGCCATAATGCAAAGCCCGCCTGATAAAACAAAGGCGTGGGACTTTATGTTTTGTATGAAGTACCTCTGGGACACTTTGAAGGTCTGGCATTGAAGGTTTTATTGCGGTTGTTCCAAGGATGTTCATTTATCACAGGCTTTGGTATACATTGTTGTATTATACATATTGTATAAACTGTCTATGTATGCTTATGTTTACTTTCTACAGCCTGCCTGTCCTCTTGAAGGATTATTTTGTTTACTTATCAGGCCAGTTATTTTACATACTGTAGATAGGTGTTGCATTACAAGCTCAGCACAGTGTGATTTATGATACTTCCAAAAGTGTTTTACTTGATACCAGGGGACATTAATTAACTGAAACTGGATTTGACAATCAAATTCGCGGCTCTAAACAGAACTGGTGAATGTGAAGAATAGATTTAGAAAGCTACAAATGTGTCAAACTATTAATTTGTGTGAAGAAAAAAAAAGTGACAGATGTAGATTATCACCTGCCTCTGTAGCACACTCATTCTGGCATCCTAAACTGTCTTACTGTCACTTAATGAAGCTCAGTCTTTGAAGCACTGTCCCATGTTTTCAGAATGGTGACAACATTTTGCCACTTTGTTTGATTCTTTTACACTCGAAGACTTGCAACGGCCCTTTCTGATAAATCTGACAGAATTTGGAAACCATTTACGGAAAACAATAGAGCCAAGCTTTGACACCACACCCTCCTTAATGTATCTCCAATTGAAGCACGTCAGATTTATTTATTAGATCTGCATCGATTTCTGTTTTTAAAGCATGTCACCATGGAATACTCTTTGTCTTTTACATTGTGCGACTGTCTGTTAATGTTAAACTTTTCCTTGAATGTTTTCTTTTTGTATTGTAATGTGGCTCTTCTATATGTTCTGAAAAGGCCAAATCATCTGTGACCTGTTAACTTGGTTTGGGCTCGCCCACATTAAACTGTGCTCAGTCTGATAAGAATTATGTTCTTCTAGTTGACAATAGCAGGAATCAGGTGGGGGGGATAACATAGAGTATAAACTGAGGTGAGTCATGGTGCAGTACCTTGTAGTGTTTGGATGAGACACTGTTGAGAATGTCTCTCCCTTTCCACGTCATGAAGTTTCTTGGTGAGAGACTCAATTGCCTTGAAAGACATTTGGGAAAACAATCAGTCAATGCTAACGCTATTATACGTTACGCAACTATTTGATCTTGCACACCTGGCTTGAGTGAGCAAACATTCACACACCTGGCTCTGTATGTGGAGTTGCGACTGGATAGCAGATAAGTCCGCCCACTGAACACCGGGACTGAGTGATGGGGAAGGGTGTCGCTGGATGGGAGCTCTAGGAGGAAGAGCAGGGGGTTCCAGATCTGACTCATGAATCCTCTCTCTTACTGGAAACGTATCTGGAGGGAAGTTGTTCAGATCAAAAATGGTTCAGATCTCCCTCCTATCAGCAACTTATTGCGAAATATGAAAAGGTTAAATAAACACTTGCGGTTACACAAATAGGTCATTTCCTTTTTTTGCTCATACTGAAAGAACCCACAGTAGTTCACCCACCTTCACCTCCTTTGGTGAATTTCCCCGGCAACGTCAGTCTCTCCTGTGAGCACATAAAAACACTTAAAAAAAAATAATCAAAAAAGGGAATTTCCACATAAGCAAACTTTCCAAAATACTTCTGTTCAATCTTAAAAAACTAAACAATGCTGATAAAAGTTGAGTGGAGGATTACTGCCATCTACAGATAGCTCCAATAATGACAGCTGACATCAAAACAATGACTTCCTCCCTTCACTGATGTAAAACAATATACGCCACAACAATAAAATGAGTTTGCAGCCACGATGAATGCGGCTTCAGTCTACTCACCCTCATCTTTGCAATGCTGCCATCTGTCACCTGCAGGATAGAGCTCAGCTGATTGTCCCAGTTCATGTCTGGAGTTGAACTAGAAACAAATGCAGGTTGTTTAAATGCATTCATGGGCTAATTATTGATCCTTAATACAACAAGAAGAAAAAAAAGCCATGCAAGACAGTGTTGTGTGGTCTTGACAGCGACGTTACATCAAAACCAGCACAGGACAGTGGATACAGTAACTTTAGACGTGGTTTATGGTTGTTGGTTGGTGAGGTAACAGCCTGGTTAAGATCTCTGACACCTTGTGGGATATTAGATTACAGCAGGCCTGGATGTTTGCACGTCTGTCAGATGCTACTTTAGGCCAGGACGTGAAGGCTCTCTGATAATCCTGCCTTATTGACTGATCTCCAGGCAATGCATGGGTGGAGGCATCTCTCTCTCCTAACCTGCAGGAGCTGGGGGCAGATTCACATTTAGTCATTTAGCTGACTTACAATTTGCAATTTTTGGGTTTTTGATCACTTCATGGATGGAGGATGGAGGATGGAGGAGCAGCTACCGTCCTCTAAGAGACTCAAGGACACTTCAGCAGGGTAGATGCTCGTCTGCCAGACACATAATAACAAAACACACGTCGACATAAACACAGATCCTCGGATAACACGGATCCTCGTATGAACCGTTCAAACAGAAAATGTTGTCGTGCAGCTAATCCTAGTTAGCACGGTTTGACTTCATCTCAGGGCGTCACGTTAACTCTCTTGTTTGGACAAGTTAATTCTTTAACAGCCTCTTAAACACTGACTTATCTATCATTTTTGAAAATATCAAACATACTGTCGCTACAAAAACAATAAAACACAACGTTTTAAAGGAGGAGGGACGACACAGACGGTTGTGTTAGCTGGCTAGTACTCACAGAAAACCTCGCGACTCCACTTTTAAATCCAGGAGCGCATAACGGCTACGTGATGACGTATGACGTAAGACGCACAGGGGGGTGTTCTGGGTATTGTAGTACATGGTTATCGTACGTTGTAGTCACATAAAAATGATGTACGACATAAGCATTTGTCCCAAAAAAAATACACTGTATTACATATTGTATCGTGGTCATTCATTCTGTCAGAAGAAACACATTAGTTTAATGTAAATTAGTTAAAGAGCTAAGATTAGTTAAAGAACACCATTTCCCATGGTCCTAAGCGTTGTGTTGACATGCAGCAATGGCGGCTTCTACTGCCAACGTGGATGAGATAACAGCGCAGTTAGAGGACTGTTTGTCAAAATGTGGGTTTGAAGTCTCCCCTCTGAAGGTACTGTGGCACATTGTGTCTTTTAAATGTGCAAGAGAGACAAATATACTGTTTAATACGCCCCTGGGTTCACCTGCTGGGTAAGAGGAGAAGAGAAGAGGTGGAAAAGTCAGTTTTGAATGATTTAACAGCTGATTAAAGGTTTATTTGAAATTTATTCCATGCGCTGTGTGTGTGTACAGATACCCTGTGATTCCTGTCCTTGCCTCTCTGACCCTCTGTCCCTCCTTTGTGCACAGGTGGGTTGGTATAACTCTCTGCTGCCTGCCTCCTTTCACCTGGCTTACCCAGATGACACTCTGGCTGTGGTGGTGCTCAGCACTCCTTCCATGTTTGAACAAGCCTTCCTGCCCTTCATGGAGGAGAGGGGCTACCAGGGCCTGTCTGACCCCATAGACCAGTGTGTCAAACACAAGGTGTCCTCCGCTGTCTCTCAGGTGAGCAGGGTTTGTCTGTGTGAGTGAATACTAGATCAGGCATGATTAAAACATCAGCACTTATATAATAAGGTTTTTACCTGTTGTTTATCTTTTATTATGTCTATAATTTCTAAACAACCTGATTAAGGCGATGTAGGTGTGCTCTCACACACTGCCATTGTGCAGTGACACATATAGGCCATTAGTACAACAGGATGTGTGATCTGGTTATAGATCTAGATTATCAAAGATACATCTGGTAACTCAAGCTTGCTCTTTTTTGTTGAGGTTTGGCAGAGTATTGTAAGTAAGTAAATTAAATTTTTCAAGTGTCACGCACGAAATGTGGCCAGCCCACATGGACTTACAAAATACTATACATATAACAACCATAAGAACAAAAGAACAAGTGATACGCTGCACATAGCAGACAACACAGAAGGTAAATGAGGCACACACTCTTCCTTTAAACACATCAAACATAAAGAGACTGCTTACGTTGTTGGCAGGGTGTCCAACACACTGAGCAAACCAGGAACTTTAGTCTGCATTCATCCAACATAGAAAATAAATAAAATAAATCAGGACATCCTGCTGGCATCTTATGAAAAAGCCTATATTTAATATTGTGATATGGTTTATATTCTAAATTTAATATTTAAATGTTCTGTACTGCATAGGAGAAAGAGACATGCAGAGGTCATACATATGGACAAAAACTGATCATTTGATCGTGAAGCCTGATGTATAATTCTCAGGTTTAACTGTGAAGAGTATGAACAGCATACTGCTTGTCTCCTGTATGATAGGTACAACCCTCCCAACTCTGACTGACTGTCCCTGAAGGCAGACACACAAATGCAAGTTTGAGTGTACAGAATATCTAATTTTATATTGCACTATCATAGATATATTTTGATTCAGTCAGTCAAATCTCTGCAAATTCAAGTGAATATGAAAGGCTGGATTACCAGCAGCTGCCACAGCTTCAGTGAGGGTTATTTGTTTTTTAACCCATAATAATCATTTGTATTATATTTTGTATTATATTTTGAATGTATAAAAGGTAAGTTAAACATTTTAATGGCATGATATAAATAACATTTTTTTAAAAGAATAGCTGGAATACAAAATGATAACAACTTTTCATTATGATGATATTGCAAGAAAACAACCTCACCAGGTCATTTTTAACCCACTTATGCACCTAAGGGTTAACTATTAAAACATGTAAAAAGCAAAGGCCCTATCTAGAGTTGGTTAGTTTGTTATCTCTGTAGATTTGAGGCTCATTCTGAGGCAACAAAACACAAGAATTCTTGTGTTCAAGTGGTTAGAGACTAATATAACATTTCTGTCATATTCTGCTAATAGAAAAAGAAAAATAATTTACAGTCTATGGCAGGTAGTATAGTTGTTGTCTCTGTAAACTGTGTGTAGTCTGAACTTAATGGGTTTTTGGAGGTGACTGGGTACATACACAAACCCCAGACAGCAGCAGGAACAGGAAGCCAATAGGGGCCCAATAAAGTATTTTTGCCCGGGGGCCATCTGATGGTCTCATAAAATATGTCATCATGTTGCTTAACCCCAGTTAAAGATAGGATTACAACTGTAACTATTTTCATGATCATATTGTGATACCAAACTGTGCCCTTTATCTCGCCCTACCCTGCAGTGTTTTCCAGGACAGGAGGTTGATGTGAGGTACGATTACGAGCTGCTGCCCAGCAGGAAGCCGAAGTTCCTGGCACAGACTGCCGCTCATGTTTCCGGGGCAGCTTTCTACTACCAAAAGTCAGATGTCATAGATCAACCCTGGGATGAAAAAGTAACACTCATTGTTTAATTCACTTCCAATAACTGTGATAAGTATTTCCCAGGGTGGTCTCCTCACTTCTGTTTTGTGTTTCTGCGTCTGTTACCTGCAGAAGATGTTCGGAGTGTGTGTGCATCCAAAGTTCGGGGGCTGGTTTGCCATCAGAGCCCTCTTGGTGTTTGGCGGTGTGCCGGTGGGCTCTGAGATGGCGCAGCCTGTTCCTCCCGACTGTGTGCCTTCCAGAGAGGGCAGGATACAGCTGCTGGAGGGCTTCAACTTTCACTGGCAGGTACAGGACCTCAGCACTGTGAGCTGTAATACCTGATAGACACCCGGGGATACCAAACCATTTCATGTCAGAGATCTGCAGACAGATGGCCTTTTTAGATGAGGGATGCCTCATCTGTTAACGTTTTCTTGTCCCTGCTGGGGAAGATTTCAGTTGTCTGTTCTCTTTGTGCTATACGTGGTGGGATAAGATTAAAGAGTGCAGCCTGTGTTCTTAGACAGACTCTTTCATGAAGACGTTACATGACATACATCTAAATATTTTCCACTGTGCTGCCTCATCAGGACTGGAGCTACAGAAACATCGTCCATCCAGTCCAGACCTACTCTCAGAAACAGAGGGACTACTTTGCCACTCCTCCTGCTCAGCGGTTTGCTCTGCTTAAGTCTTGGGGCTTCCTGCCGAAGGAAAACGATCAACCTGAATCAACCTTAGACACACAGAGCCAGGTGAACGGACATGGCTGACAGAGGAGGGCGGCTGTGCTGCGGAAGTATTGCCCGTCTTCTCTCAGCACACATCTCCTCTGCTGGACAGACTTTAGTTACATTTCAGCTTTATACACTACCTATGTTAACACTACTGTGTTTAGGCAGCTCCTCTTATGGGAAATCGAAGACACTGTATCTATGCTTTAAATGTCAGTGCTGTTGTTGAAAGCCTTGTGAGTAAGTTTAAACCGATTATTTAAGATTATTTAAGAATTATTTTGAAGAATGCACTTGGTATCCTTGCTGCTTACTGTAACACACAAACTATAGAATATAAGCTGCAATAGTGACCTCTGTGTCATCTTTTCTATCATTTCAATCACTCAATATCAACACAAGGGGCTTCGAGAAGCTCTGTATCACCAGCCTGCCTTAAATTTGTCGCCTGTATCTTTCGTTACGAGATGGTTCTTGATCACAAAGAGAATAAACAGTGCTGCTCTTTTTCTCATTTCTCGAATATTCCATTTTAGTTTAATAGTGAAGCCATAAAGCTAGACAATACATAAAGAGACAATAAGAAATGTGTATGACTCCATGGATCTGATTTGAGCAAAAAGAGGAAATCAGTCACCACTGTGCGGTGAGAAGAAACCTTGAAAGGATTTGCTTCCCCATTCTCTGAAAAACCCCCAAACCATTATGTTTTCACTTACCTAGTCATGCAGATACCCTTTTAGTTTGAGTTATTTGTCTGTGAGATTTCAGCCTTTGATTCTGTTTCAACAACAGGAATCGGTTCATGATGTGTATAGAAGCTGAAATGAATATCTGTTTATATCATTAGATATCCCCTGACCCCCTTCTTCCTCATTTATTCTAAAAACGATATTTGGTATTCTTTGAAGTATTTTGTGTTATCCATCCGTCTCGTCTATCTCCAGTATTTATTGGTTCCATTGTTTCATCCTTGTCTCCAGTTTACCTGACACTCCGCTTGATGCATTATAGATGTGAGCTGCCTCTGCCGCCCCCCTCAGCCTGGTGACAGACTGACTACTTTCAACTGTGACTAACCCCTCTGTTTGTGATTCAGCACCCCACACGGCGCCTGTGTGACCCTGTATGCACTCTGTTTGTCAGGTGTATTTCTTTCCTTTGAAAGTAAATTCAACCATTAATACCTAAAAATCTTGAACAACCAGCAGAGCAACTGCACCCTGCAGCTCCGCCGAGCAGTGAGGGGTTAAGTGTCCTCTTCTTCTTCTTCGGTCTGAAAAGAAACAGCAACAGAGTCACAAAGTCCTATTTATTAGCAGCTCTGCGGTAGAAATTCAACGCAGGACAAGTCTACTGTCAAACCTCTAGATGTCACTGTTTTCTTACTAACGCACAGTGATGCCGTCCGTGGAGCATCTGCAGATACTTCGGCGCTCAATAAACTCTGCCGCTGACTGCAGATAACCTGCCTCACGTTATAAAGTCTGCCATCCGGAACACTGTAACTGTTTAGTGAATCTTACGTAACTGATGTTGCATGTATTACTTTTCATTTAAGCAGCTTTACTCTCACCCCAGCGTCACTCATCTTTTGTGACTTTTTTGTCCCACAGAGCGATCTATCGCTTCATTTCTCATTTTCTCTTCATTGAAACACCCTCTCTCTCCCCCCTCTCTCTCTCTTACTGCATCCCTCTCCTCACCCCTTTCTCCCTCCCGCACTATTCTCCCTCTCTCTCTCCCTCTCTCTCTCTCTATCTGTGTACTGAATCAGCATTTCAGAGCAGTATGCCGCAGGCCTGCAGAGAGGCAGACCACGGAGTTAATTAGACTCCCTCAGATACTCGATCTCTCCCCTATCCCCCTCCTCTGTTGCTCTCCCACCTCTCTCTCCCTTTTCTCTCCCTTGTCTCTCTTTCAATGTATATGTCTTGAAGTCAGTTAACTCTGCAGTTAGTTCCCCAGTCCCATCACAAGCTTCCAAGAACACACCCCAATAACTGTTTTTATTCATTTCCATCCAGTGCATTGATATCACACTCCAATTATGATGCAAGATGCAGAACCATATGACTATAAGATGACTGTGTTGCGACATTTTCCAGGAGCTGTGTATAATATATTTGGCATAAAACTAGACAAGAACTAAACAGGCACAGAAAACTTTGAGCTTCTTTCTTCCGTGCTGTCTGTCTTTGCGTCCTTTCCTCGCCCCCTTTGGTGCCACTGGGAAGGAGGTGGAGGGATCATTTAATTTGGGGAACCCTGACAGCTCTCTAGTGGTTTTCAGGGTTTGCTGCAAGCCTTGTCCTCTGAGGGGAGTGTAGCATGCCTCACCAGCTGAAGCTGGGAGTACGCTGATATCTAGCAGCTGAACATTTAGGTTGCGTGTCAGGAAAGAAGCAATAAGACACTAGGAGTCAGCTAGGGGAGGGTGCCAGATGGGGATGCTCCTGATGGTCCAACTCCCTCTGTTCTCTTCAGTTTAGCATCCTGCAGGATTTGTATCCAGAGCTGCACTGCCGAGCTCTCGTGGTTCACGTGTTTTTGCTGGACTGCAGGGGCAGTTTTGCACTTTGACTGTTGTGGGACATACAGAGGGTTGAGATAAGATGAACCTTTATTAATTCCTAGAGGGAAATTGAGATGCAATAGCAGCAACAGCAATGAGAGGAGGAGAGGTACAGGTAAAAGTAAGAGAGAAACAAATATAAATCAAAATCAAATATAATTAGGGCTGGCTCAGGTGAGTCCTGAACCACCCCTAGACTGCCGGGGTACTTCCCATGATGCCCTGAGCTCATTCATGTCCCATTAACGCATGTTACTAACTTTGCTTCTTCCCCTGAGTTTTTGTGCTTTCTTGTCTCGCAGGTTCTCACAGATCATGGCTGCTGTTGTGGTCCCCGATGACGTCCACCACAAATACCATTTCTTATTATTATCATAATTATTAGTACTATTAGTCATACCTCCATTGGTCATCACCCCCTCCTACTCAACTGCTTCAGGACCCAGTTTTACCTTGCCACCGTCGCCAAGTGCTTTCTCGTGGTGGGAATTGTTGAGTCTAAGGAGTACCGTCTAGACCTGGGATGGTGCTGCAGTGATTAGCACTATTGACTCATAGTGGGAAGGTTCCTGGTTGCAGAGGTTTCTGTGTGGAGTTCTCTCCGGGTACTTTGGCTTCCTCCCACAGTCCAAAGACATTCAGGTTAATTGGTGACAGATGAGAGTGTGAAGCCGTGTGATGAGCTGGCGTACCTCACTGTGTGGTATTGGCTCCAGCCCCCGGCAACACTGATAAGGATAAGCTATTAAATGGATGGATGGATTGGATGTCGAGACTTGCTTTATATGTAAAGTGTCATGTGAACGCTTCTGTTGTGATTTGAGGCTTCATATATAAAACTGAACCGGATCTGTGAGAAAGTGAATTACATTTTACACAGCTCCAGACAATAAACAACCAAATTTAAGTTGTTTCCTCCACATAATCCACACACAAAAGAGGCCTGAAGCAATGAAAAAAAAAAAAAGATTACAGATACATTCACACTCTTAGATTTATGCCTTATTTTGTAGTTTTAGAAAACACTGCACTGAACAGCTTAGGAACTAGTCCCACAACAAAGGCTTGTAAATCCAATAAAAGCCGGCGCATGGCCGCTGAACGTAAAAGAAAATGAGTTTAAGGATCAGTCTGTTAGGAGAAGCGATGTTAAAAGTCTTCTGGGTGCTGCTCTCTAAAATCCCAAAGCAGAAAGACTATAATGACATGTTTGTGCACAGCGAGAATCATCGAGCGCTGAGATAGTTTTGGGCCGAGATGAAAAGGAAGAGAAGGAAATGGGATGAAAAAAAAAAGAAGATGAGTGGAGTTGTGGATCAGTGGAGCAGTGTTATCCGCCCACAGACATCAGTTAACAAGAAGAGAGGGGAAAAGGCCAGCAGCACACCACCAGCAACAGAGGAGGAACTGAGTGGGGGGGGAGGAAAAGTCCAACATCCAGAGAATTTAGTCAAATTTCTAAATTTATACGCGAATGTTTAGTGTTTGAAATCGAGGGTGAAAAAAGAGATGAAGATCTAGGAGGAGAAGGTACAAGCCTAATTATAATTCAATTTCCTGAACGTCCTCCTTTTGCTTACGCTCATATTTTCCCACAGAGCCCGTTTCTCTCTAAACCACACTGCCTCTGTGAGTGTGAGTGCGTGTTTCCAGAGGTTTTAAATTTTTAAAACCGTCTCCTTATCAGCTTCTTGGATTAGCATAATTAACTAGTCCTCTGCCTCAGAATTCCCCCCGCAGTCAATTGGTTGGTAGCTCTGGTCGCGGAGGAGGCCAATCAGGAGGCCGATAGATGCGTGTTGAAGTGGTCAGGCAAGGACAGAGAGGTCTGAAAGGGAGGGCGGGATGTCTGATTAAGTCATTATCAGACTCAGCCAGGCGATTCCACTAGAAATCCATCCCCTACACATGCACCTGTCTTAGAAAAATCATCAGATCTATTAAAATATGACAAAATCTGATGAATCCTAAGCAGTCCATCTGTATCTGTGTCAATCAGGCTTTATTTTTTTAATTGAAATTTATTTTCTAAATGATGGTAATAATAATGTAACGGATTAAAATGTATAGCTAGACAAATAAATAAATAAATAAATGCAGTTTAGATAAAAGCCGGACTAAAAAGACAGGTCTTGGGTTTGCTTTTAGAAATATCCTCGCTGCTCACATCATCTCTTGAACATGCCAACATAGCTCAGCTCATTTAGTCTGTCAGACAGAAAGTCACGAGCTCCTCCTCGGTCCACACGCAAACAGAAGACTCTCTGTCCCACAATTAGAAAGCGGCCGATGTGCAGCAGGAAGTGACAGGGCAAGAGGTCACGGCTGTTCATGAAGTGGAAAACACTTCGAGAAAAACCTCCGAGCTACAGTGACGCCCACATGTGTGTGTAATCTTACTGGTTTACTTAAAATGTTGCAGTAGCTTCTTCGTGTCCGTTGAATATTATATGTGTCGTTGCTGAATGGAAAACATTATTACTGTTCCTCTCCGGGGGAACGGCAACAATATTCACCTGACTCCTCATCGTCTCCTCTATGAACCAAGCATCAAAGAACAGTGTGACAGTCAGACAGGAGCGAGGGATTAGCCCAGGCTAAGGTTCCCCTTACATAATCCACCCTTTTAGATTAGCTTCATTCCCCTTGAGAACGTGATACATTTAACCCTTTGAAAAAAGGGAGACTTGCAGCTTCACAGCATAGATCTGCAGCACAGAGAACTGTATCGCAACCTTAGAAACAACTCTAAGCTTTGAAGATGACACAGGAGACAGATAAAGAGACGGTCTTTCATAACATAAAGTTTATGATAGACACAGCTGGGTTGTTTCGCAGTATGCACAACATCCTGCTCAGCTGGAGTTATGCCGCGAGTTAAAGTGAGTAAGCACAGTAGCCACAGTTGACAATTAGGGGATAATTGTAGGAACAATGCAATGTAACAGTAGCACAATACAGTCAACTAGCTGGCTCAGTAATGTCAGTTATACAGCAATCTAAAATTAGCAAACATCTATCTAATATTAGCCACCATAAGCTGCCGGGCATACCAGACCCAGCAAGAGCGTAACAGCAAAACCCCTGAGTGTTATTAAAATGAAAGATGGAAATGAGCAAGAGTAAGTTTTATTGCTCATGAAGTCAGCATTGAGGTTTTATAGTCTCACTTTAAGGTCAAACTCTTACAACTTAATCCTTTTCTAAGGGATAAACAGATGGTGCACTTTTTACTCCGCTGATTTTACACACCAAAGTTTGTTGACTGGTCTCAGGGAATACTATTAGATATGTAAAGATAAAATAAAAAAACGTTGTTGCCTCCTGTGGAGCTGTGCACTTGAGTCAGTGGTGGTTGGGGCTGAAGATGGAAAAAGCCGATGGCTCTGTACTGTCGGTCAAGCTGCATTGTCAGTAAACTAGGTGTCAGGTTTTGACAGGGAAGAAGAGTGAGTGGATATGAATATCTCTGGTATCCTGTTTTTTAACTGTGCAATGCCATGTTAATACTGTTTTATCCGAATTCAAGTGGCGGGTGCCTCTTAATGGCAGGCTGAAGGTTTGCGATGGGTGACCTTAGCTTTAATTCATGTCTATCCCACCGCGCAGCAACTCCTCAAGGTAAAATTCTAATATCCATTAGGCCTTTTTCAGATCAAGTCAGGGATGACGGTGAATCCTTTCAGTGACATTTCAGGCTGACTGTAGAGCAGTTTGACCGGTCTGATGGTCTGATCAGCAGCGTGACGTTGGGTTGTTGCTTCTCCAGGAATTAAATCTCCTCTACCGCAGGTTGTTGCGTTTTTTTCCGGCACCCTCTGCAGACTACAGCACTGTAGCCAAAATGCACTGCCCCTCACTCAAATGAATGGAAAAACCTTTGTTTCGCCACAGTGCCAGATTTGGCCTGAATACAGCCTGACAATACAAATTTCTATTAGTTGTAACACAGTTCGATCTTCTTCCCAAACACGTACATTTCTATTCACTAATTAATAATAATTTATAACATTTTTATTATGTTTTTCATCACAAACAATCAGCTCTAACAACACACAGGGGCCACAAGAACCATATCTCCAACTCAGAGACCTGTTATGTGATGTAGTAAGCATGATATACTCAAAGTAAGTCATTGTACAGTCACATAAATAAGTTGTGGAAGTATAAATGGGAAGATATAGCATTAATCTACATGTATTTATTATTCTTATCTTATTTCTTTTATACTACTTGATTGTGTTCAAACTGAGAAACAAGAAAAAACATCCATTCATTGCAGATGAGTGGAGAAAAACTGCACCAAAACCACCCATGCATACCAGGAAAAAAAATCTAATGAAGCTTCACGTGCAAGTTAAATTAGAATTAGAGAATAAGAGTATTGATTTTACTTTTTGTTTATACAGAAGAAAGTACTACAGCACTGCACTTTAAGTCACAATAGAGGGAGGAGTGGGAGTGGGGGGGCTTTCTCGCTCTTTCCTGCCTCTTACTGCAATTCACTCCATCCCTCCCATGTCTGGCGGACTGCTGTTGCAAAGGCTCACATGCTGCTATGGGCTAATTTATAGCAATGCATTAAGTATTACATCACAGCTGCAGACGTGCCACTTATACCAGATTAGCCCTTCTCACTACTTTGGTTCTGCGAGAAACCACATTTACATCATCCATCTCTTTTTTTTTTCTCCGTCTGTTTTCTGTTTTTAGATGATCCTTGTGGAAAATGTTTGATTAGTTACTGACGTTCTTTTCTGCAAGATGTCCTCCTGTGGCCTCTTACCTCACTCCACCTCCTTCTCTTGTTGTTTGCTTCCGTCCCTTTTTACTTCTCCTCTTCAGTCCCCCCCCCCCCCCCCCCCCCCGTAGGGACCTGTTTGCTGTGTCGTGTTGCTGGGCTATGGAGGAAAATTATGCTCACTCTCGCTTATCATTACCTGTGATTACTCTCTGTGGGGTCTGTGACACTCTCTGGATGAGGGTGTGTAGGCTCAAGACAGAGTAATAGCATGGTTCAGAGAGGCCGGGAGGACATTTTTCTTGTTTGACAATGCAGTTAGTACACTTTTCTCACTCACAAACTTGAGTTCAAGTGCACTCTACTGATTTCAACACCACTGAACATCAAGAAAAGACTGTGTGTGAACCATTTCAGACCTGTATTCATAACTGGACATAAACCACGATAAACCAAAGAAGAAAATCAGGGTTGAAAATACTTATTGGCCTCAAGCATTAAGTAGTAAAGCATGTGTGTGTGTTTACCATCATGCATCTTATGTTTTGCATCCTGACCATGTGCTGCAGGCTAAAAAAACACTAAATACACTCTATAGGTACTTTGTATATGTGTATTTATGCATTTTATGTAAATTTCCAACATCCTGACAGCTACATTGTTCCTACGGTTCATGTCTTTTACCCAGTTTATATTTTATCCTCCTTTAATTCACCTCATATTAAGTATCGGCCTCTCCTGTTCAGCGTTTAACCCTAACGTCAGCTATAGTCTGACTGGTAGTTTAGTGCTAAGTGATCAAGTAGCATCACAAAGTAAAATATACCTTGTAATAGAGCTGGTCACAAGTCAAAGTGTCATCCAAGCCAAATACTGAAATATTAACAGGCTGATGAGGAAATCCATCTGAGAAAGCAAGAAGGTGCTGCAGGCTTTTCTTTCAAAGCCGTGAGAGCCCGGCGCACCTGTCGTCCACTATTCAGCATCGATAAGTGTAATGGGAGAACAGACAAATTCATTAGGCTCAGATTGACCTGCTATGACGAGCAATTTAGTTTCAAACACAGTTAGGCACCTGCGGGAGAGCGGAAATTAGCATTTTAAATAGGGACGATTATAGGCCAGGCCACAGTGTGTGTGTGTGTGTGTGTGTGTGTGTGTGTGTGTGTGTGTGTCACACAAACGTCTCCTTTCTACTCATTTACTTGAGTAACACATCACAGTGGTTTATGCTATCTGAAATATTGACACAACATAATGCTCTCCACCCACGCCTCAATGCTCTTTTTATAAATAGAGTGCCGGTGCTGAACGCAGCTGGAGAGCACTTCAATCTGACACAACACAAAGAAACCACTCTGCCCTACTCCTACATTTAGCTGGCAGGCCTTGCAAAATAGTTACCAGTGTGAGCATTTAAATTACAGATGGCTTTGATATGATAGTTACAGCATATCAGCTTTAAAGAGACATAGACTTGTGCTGGGAGAAAAACACAGATTGATCATTTACAAACTCCAAAGTTGTTGTTTTTCGCCACAGATTTTAATTTATGCCCTTTGTTTGGGAGCGATATCACGAATTTGGTACCGACTGAAATATCAGATGGATTGCAATAAAATATGGTGCAGATATTCATGATCCCCGCAGAATAAATCCTGATAATCTCGGTGTTCCCTTGACTTTTTCTCTAACACCGCGATCAAGTCAAAACTTCAATTTGTTTTATTTTTCTGAAAGATTTTATTTCGGCCTTTTCAAGCTTTATTTTGATAGAGAGAGCTGAAGAGTGACAGGAATGTGGGGAGAGAGAGAGATGGGGAATGATGTGCAGGAAAAGGCCACAGGTCAGATTTGAACCCTGGGCTTCCGTGCCGGCTGATCTAAATACCGCCGTCTCGTGCTTTTGTTGTGTTTCATCACCAGTTTTGTTTCTGTTCCACCCTGATTAGTTTCACCTGATTGGTTTCCACCCGTGTTTTATATTTAATCCATTGGTTCCTTGGTGTCATTTGTCAGGTCATAGTGTTTAAGTTCCTCTGTGCATGTTTTCTGTATTCTGTTCCTTCTCTCAGTGTTCCCACTCCTGGTGTTTTCTGTTTTGTTTGGATTTCATCTCCGTTTCCCACCATTTCAGCCCACAAGCTGCTTTTTGGATCCACCTCCCTGAACTAAATGCAGCACTGTAGGGTCAGTGTTAAATTTGTTTGTTTGTGTTTAGGAAAGCAGGCACCATCCTGATCCTTTCTACAACTGAGGTCAGATGACAGGACTGTCTCACTCCATCGACACAACAGATAGATACACAACACAGAAGCCTTTGCAGAGTCTTGTTCGTAGACTATGAGCATTTAGGGACATAGAGTAGTTGAGTCATTATTCTGAGGACAGAGAGGACAGCTTGTTCAGAATTGAGGCGGCATCATGTCATGATAAGTGTATTGATAAATCCTCCAGTCTCCTTGGCCGAGCTTCAATAATCCTTTTAACATAAGACATCTTGGACTCCTGTGCACTTTCTCTCCACCGACTGAATGACCGCTGATGAATAAAATTCTCCACAGCAGCTACCGTGTGTCGTCACACGAACAAAGAGGGGCTTGCCATGGGACAACATTAATATATTAACCAACAATCAACATTTTAGATCTGTATGTGACACAAATTCCAAAGAAAATGAGAAATTATTCATTTAATTTAATAGTGTATTTATTGTTTATGTAGGATTTTGTAATTGTCATAGATTGCTACTGACTATTTAAAAAAAATAAAACATTATGGATTTTTAATTTAACATGAGTTTTTCTTTGAACACATGCATTTTCCTGATGTCACTCTCATGGACCTGTTCTCTGTCTGGCCCCATATAAACCCTCCTAGTCCATGGGCCTCCTGCCTGCTCTATCTTTATATTTACACCTCTGGTGAACACGACAACTGCTGAACATCAGCGTGTTAGCACTGGGATTAGAAGAATTATTTTGTTGATCGCTGAAATGTTTTTAAAGGTGATTTCCATGACACGACGGCAGTTCAAAAAGGGAATCGTTGAAGTGTTTGACCCTCCAATTATGTGAACATTTATCTTTTTTTGGCCTGACTTGCTCAGAGAGTGAGGACGTGTCTGCGTATGTATTAGTGTTGAAGGGTGCCTGAGTGTGTGGAGGGTGTCCAATATGACTATATCTACTTACAAGGCAATTCACTCCAGCATGCAAATACTCCTTCTGTGATGGCACTCAGTGTGTTAAATCCATTAGCACTTTTGCTTACAGGCATGACTTATCTCTCTCTTATCATTTGAAGCGATGGAAAAAAACTCATTTCTTTTTTTTTGTGTAACGGCCCGACAAACCACGCTCAGAGAGTGACTTGAGATAAATGGCTGAGGGTTTTCTTATCCCTGATAGCTTATTATCCCACCTTGCATTAGACCTCGGAGACAGATTCGTCTGACACAGGCGCCATTTATATGCATCACCTGGAGAAGAGCGATGATAGATAATGGCAAAGCATTTTGCATAAACCAATGGTGCTTTTAACTTTTTTCAAGGAGAACTTGTTACGTCAGCGTGATCGCAGCAGAGAGTAAAAATAGCTTGTCGATGAACATTCTGAGTCAGATCTCGAAAAGTAATGAAGCAAAAACGCAGATATTACAATATTGTTTTGTAGACTTTAATATCGATTTTGATTTTTACGCAGACGATACTCAGCTCTATCTAAGCTGTGACTCACACCAAACCTTGACAGTGTCTCAATTTTCTTTGCAGCTAAATGTTGATAAGGTATTAACAAAGATATATGTCCTAGGTCAATTTTTTTTTTTAAATAACTACATATCAAACCGTCTCAGTCTCTCTGTCCCATTGAACAACTCAACAGAAACAGAAACACTGATTTAAATTTTTGGTCAAAACCTCAACTTAGATAAACAATATGAATGCGATATGTAAGAATTTTTGTTTAATATATTTAAAAAATAACAAAAATTACAGTTTTGATGTTATATCAAAGGCATCTATTTATGGTGTGAAGTAAGCATGCTACCCATCTAGCTTCAGTCTGTCCTGTCCCATAATACCACTGAGCACATCAGGTTGTACTTTTTGTTGGGAGATGTGTGCTAGATCCAGGTTTCCAGTCCGGGCAGAGTCAACTCATTAACATATACTGTATACAGATAATGGAACGGCTAGCTGCATCACTATCTGAGCTAACAGCACCTCTCTCATCTCCGGTTCATTCAAAACTGCCAGGATTCTGACCAGCACAAAGACATCACACAATTCTGGCATCTTTACACTATCTACTGGTTGCTTATAGATTTTATTGATTACTTATAAAGCCCTGCGTCCCTGCTGACACCCTGAGATCCACGGATGCATCGTTCTTGGTTGTTCCACGGTTCAGATATTTATATAAAGGTGAGTCTTGGCAGTCAGACTATGGACTGACCTGCCTGAACTTTTAAATCACTTTAAAAAAAAGTTGATTCTATTTATGTTCATTGTGGTTTATTGTAAAGCACTTTATAACTGTATTTTGAAAGGTCCTATATACATATATGAATAAAGTTTATTATTATTTATTATATATACCCTGGATAATTTAATACCATGGAACCCAATAATCAAATGCAGTAGAATTTGCACCATGTAACTTGGCTGTTGAACGCTCCAGTTGTAAAATATTCCTTTAAGTAATGGTAGTAATAAAGACTTTAATAAATCATAGTTGGGTTGGAGTCAATTTCAGCTGCAAACAGAGTTCTCTTTCCATTTTATCTGAGGTGAACAGCAGGACTAAAACTAAGACAGGGAGATGTTTATTAACCACACATAAAAGAGTATAAACAGCATCATAATACCAAAACATACGCATATGTGCGCCCGCAGAAGAGCAGCATGCGTGAGGAAGAGGGTCCGCAGGATTTTGAAATTAAGAAGAGTATCAAGGGGATGAGCAGGTTGGAATACATTCAAGGAAAGTCTGTTTGTCTTTAAGGCGGTATGGAGTCACAGATAAGAGAACAAAGTTGAACCTGAGAGTGAGTCATCTTTCTTCAGGTCTTGAAAGGTGAAATTATTTAACACATGTACCTCTAGATAGAAGGAGTAGATCCAGGCGGCGGTAAATTGTTGTTAAGAGCTAAACATTTTTCAGTTTGTTGTCATACAGATAAAATGTGAGACATATTGGGTCTCCTAGAAGGTAATTGTTCTTTCTTTGGGTGAAATGAATGAGGTCCTGTAAAACGAATGGGTGCACAGCGTGAACATCTATCCTCTGCCCGGGAATATCCGACAGAGGATCGAGCCATATTTATAAAGATCTAGAATGAAAAGTCAGACAAGAAAGTTTTAAGTTAAGGAAAGATAAATGACCTCATTGTTTGAACTTTGGGACATTTTCCTGTCTCCAGCAACGATGCAAGTCTGGTGAAAGAAATAGGAGCATTACCATGGAGGGTGACGTTAAGTTGAGAACAATTATTTAAAGCTCTCCATGAAACAGAAAGCAGAGTGTGATTTGCTTCACAGAACATAACCTCTGAAACTAGCAGTGGCCAGTCTAGAAGGGAATTCAGTAGCCTATCAAGTTTTCTTGCCGAGTCAGTTCAGGTAGCTGCACGGCCGATAAGCGAACAACAGACAGTAAATTGTAAATCACGTCGGAGGTGTAACATTATTTCCTCATGGTAACTCCAGTCCAGTCCGGCCGTTGATCCCGGTTCTGTTTCCCAACAACAACAGATTCGGTTAGCAGCAGTTAATTAGCACATAGAGCTCACATAGAGTTGAAGGTGAATAAGTTATAAACGTGTGCTTTTATACCGTAATCAGTGAGGCATGTAGCAGCCCTCAGAAACACTCATAGACTGCATCAAACTGGAATGACTCTGCAAAGTTAGACAGGATGAGTCATCTCAACCTTTTAATGTTTATCAGGAAACGTCAAACTCTAAAACGGCATTAAGAACACCAGAAAATACTAAAAAAAAATACTTTTTTGGGCATTGTTGGGGCAGATATTAGAGTATATGTGACATATAGTGCTACAGATATGTGATATAAACACTATAAACATCAAGTATGAGGGGTTTTCATTTACACACATGCACACACACACACACACACTTTGGGTTCGGGCTGAGTCAGGTTTGTTCGAGAGCGACTATCATCTGCTCTCCCTCTCTGTCACGCACACACAATTGCGTCGGATCGATAGCGAGGCATCTTGGTGAAAAGAGAAACATGTATTGAATCGTATCTCTTCCTATCCTCTCCCTGTTCTTCCCATCTTTTATCTGCTCTCTGTTGTATTGATCCAAAAATGGCAGTTTTTAGCTGCAGCCTCGAGCATGATGTCTGACTCTGCTTTGCACAAGATCTTTCACTTCTCTCTCTCTCTGTCCTCTATGTTTATTAATGAAAAACTCATCAAAGCTTATTAATTCATGTCAAGCACAGTTGCAACTCTAATCATAAGCCAATAGAGCAGCGGTAGCTTCTGAGTTCAGTCACAGAACAGAGTTTTACATCATTGTGCTGTAGTGGGAGTGTTTGCATATCTCCCCAGGGAGACTGTTAAAGATAGGAAGTACAAGGTAGATAGCATAGAGACCGACTAATCTGCTCTTTGTGTTCTCTTGGGAGACAATAAAGATCACAGCCAAACTCATCAGCCTACCACAGACTTTGGAGAGAGGAGGAAAATAGGCTGGAGTTGCTGTGAGTAACTGAGTTTGTGCTCGTATCCTCCTGAGACGGTAAAAATTGCTAGTGAGAGTGGGAAACTCTACATAATGAGTGTATTCAAATGTTCTGCAGGTGACAGACGTGCACACACCACCGCGTCGTCCTTTCCATTCACAGCGTGCAGATTTAGTGGTTGTGTGCGTCTCATCCGAGTGGGTTTTCCACTCTCGCTATATTCAGTGTCTCCTGAGAGGAGTCAGACTACACCTCTACCTGGAATAGGATCAAGAGGCCATCCATCACACAAACGCGGCTACTATAACTGCTGGCTCAGCAGTTTTCGAGAAAAGGGCAAGTGTGAGAATCTATATCCTTTATTTGTGTTTTGGGCCAAAAATGCGAGGTAAGCATTAATGTAAGCGTTACATTTTCCTGGAGTTGAATGGATGAACCTCGCTGGATGTAGACAGTGGAAATCAGTTCTAAAGATGACAAAGTGTATAAAAACTACATTTTCCAATGACGCTTCTTTACACCTTCAATTGCAGAATAAAAGCAACATTGTGTAACTTTTCTATCATCAAATAACAGATTTAAATTTGATTCTACTATTCCACTATGTAACTTTGTGCTCTGGGTATGATCCCCCGTAAGTCACACAAAGTAAACTGCTGTGAACTATAGCTGCTGTTAGCTAATGTTAGCTCAGTTTGTTAGCTTTGTGCGTTCAAATCAAATCAAATCAAATCAGATTTTATTTGTATAGCCCAAAGTCACAAAGTACATTTGCCTCGGGAGGCTTTACAATCTGTACAGGGAGTGACGCCCTCTGTCCTTAGACCCTCGGTTCGAGTGAGAAAAAACCTTTAACAGGGAAAAAAAGGTGGAAGAAACCTCAGGAAGAGCCACAGAGGAGGGATCCCTCTCCCAGGACGGACAGACGTGCAGTGGATGTCACGTGTACAGGACAAATCAACACAAACATATTGTACAATTACAATGACAGACAAAATGACAATGAATCACAATGAATGATAAAATGATTACAGGAGCAGATATGATAGCAATAATGACAGTAGTAATATGTGTAGTAGACGTCGTGCAGGATCACAGCAGCAGCCACGATCCACGAGAACCTGCTGGACGACACAGAAACTCAGAGGAAGTTTGGTTAGTAACATGCATTAATGAGACATGTATGTCCACAGATGGTAAGAGGGAGAGAGAGAGAGAGGGAGATATATATATATATAGAGAGAGGGAGAGAGAGAAGGGAAGGAGAGCCCCCTGGCAGTCTAATCCTATGGCAGCATAACTAAGGCATGACCTGAGCCAGCCCTAACTATAAGCTTTATCAAAAAGGACAGTCTTAAGTCTACTCTTAAAAGTGCTGACCGCGTCTGCCTCCCGAACCCAGAATGGTAGTTTGTTCCACAGAAGAGGAGCCTGATAGCTGAAAGCTCTGGCTCCCAGTCTACTTTTGAGAAACTATAGGAACCACAAGGAAAGAGTTCACAGCACCAGGGGAGTATTAGTGTTTGTACCACAGGCGTTTTTGGACCACCAGAAAGAGATTTTCTAGCCAACATTTACTGAAAACCTCCTCTTCCTGAGGGGAGTGTCATGCCAGAACTGGAGCTTGGCCAGGCTCAGTAGCCTCTATAGACATAATGCCAGAGGTGAATAAAAACAAAGGAGATGTTGAGAGCTTGGTGAGGCTGAAAGACAGACACCAAGCTGGGCTTCTTGCTGTTGGACTAGTAAGTAATATTAGCTGGCTGCTACGTCTTGTTTTCAGCAAAATGTTTGCTGGTTTTTGATTATAAGTAATATAATGATAAAAAAATAGATGTGTCCATATTTACCACAGTGGTATTAAACTGAGCTAAATCACAAAAATACCAATTTGTAATTTTTGTTAATGTTTGTAGTAAGGGTTAAGGTCACCCATTACATTATTCCAAGTACCTATCCATTTTAAAAAGATAAAGACCCAAAACTTCAAGAAATAGTTTGACTTCTCGGCAGATCACTTCCCTATAAGTGCAGCTCCAAGAAAGCAAAGAACTAGTCTAAACCAGACGAAGAAACAAAACACAAGGAAGGCCTGCAACACTCGAACATTAATGAAGATGGACTGACACTGAAACCAAGGAACACAATTGAAGGCAGGATGACAAAACACAAGTGAAACTAATCAGGGTGGAACAGACATTTAAAACCGCGGGAAGTGCAATAATGGCAGGAAGTAAAGTTACAGAGACGGGAGAGAGGGGAGAATTACAAAATAAAACAGGAAACACTCATAAATAAACATAAACTAACATATATTTGTCATGTAAGGTTTACAGTTTTCCAATTTTTTGGTGGCTATGTGCCGAATTATTTTTGGCCCGGGAGTTACTGCTCCTATAAACAGAGTCAGGCTAGCTGTTTCCACCTGTTTCCAGTCTTTATGCTAAGCTAAACTAACCAGCTGGCTGCTTCTTTTAACTTTTGGCAAGAGAGTGAATAAGTGTATTTCCAAAGATGCTGAAATGACTGTCTTACTGTAGTCCACTGTCTTTAGTTTTGGATGCGTTGTACCTTTTCACTTTTATATTCATCAAGACCCACTTATTGAGACTGTCAAAACAGGACTCTGAAAATAGTTTATTATGTTCCAAAAGGACTTCACCTACTCGTCTCGGCTGATGTTTTTAATTTGACACCTAAGTACAGCACCAGAATAACAATGATGGCACTTGACTAAGAGAAAAAGAGAGATAAAAGAAGGAGGAGGAGAGAAAGTAAAAAGACAAGATGAGACCTCATTAAGGCTACGACGAGCGAAGCATGCGTGTGCACGCTCATGTGCCGGTGTGTGCCAACGCAGCGAGCATGATCCAGTCATTTTTGTGTGCGCGTGATCTGCGTCAGAGTGTGTGTGTGTCAGTCAGAGCAGATCTAGGAAGCCCCTGGGAGGGTTAAGTAGGGAAACAGCAGAGATTGAGGTGGGGAATTCTCATCAAAAATGTCCAAATCAGGAAAGGTGTCGACAAGAGCCACCCTGCAAGGGGACAGAGGGGAACAGAGGCGTTGGAGAGGCGGGGCGGGGGGTTCAGTTGGAAGAAGATGGGTCAGATGTCCGACACAAGGGGTGGCAACTGCACATAAAATACAGAAGCAGGAGGAGGAATGGGAGTTACTCTGAGATTACTAAGATTAGCAGTTCACGGAGGGGGTGTTCGTGGATATGCGTCACAATGTGGGGGCTCCATCTCAAGGGGTGAGGTCGTGTTGAGTGGGGTGAGGTGCTGGTGATGGTGGGTGGGTGGATGGGGGGGGTCCTTGGGGGCAGTCTTGTGGTAATGAGCTGTTAGTCTCAGAGGAAGACGAGCTCTATTACAGGAACACTCAGCTGCTATTCTGAGGTTTAATCTGAGGCACAGGCGGCTGGTTCACCTTCTCATGCCGCTCAGCACAGATTCACGCTCTTCCTTTGACAACCTGCCGAATGTCAAACGGAAGTGAACGTCCAGAATCAGATCTAGAAAACATATCTGGAAGATGTTGTTGCGTGACGGATGGTGCAGTTTTATCTGCGCACAAGTCCTGCCACCCTCCTGAATCCAGATTTATAAGTCGCCTAAATAACTCTCGCAGGCACCGTGCTGCTCCTGTCGACCTCGCCCTCGTTCAAAAGTCCTGGAGGGAGATTCACCATCAGACGACCAGTCAGCAGGGCAGCAGGTCGAGGTCAGAAAGCCAAGCGTCGGCTGGGGACATGTGTCCATCATTTTTAGTCAAGCTTGGGGCCAAAAACAGCACTGTGTCTTTTTCCATCATGATTCACTTGTCTGCCATTGTTCAGTGGGGAGGTGAAATGATGTGCATGAAGTTCTCATTTTATATTATGTTTATTTAACCCGTGTGGTTCTATTTGTCACTTGACATAGAACAGTTTCTACGTAATGAGCACGACTCCCTTCACTGCTCTGGTGGGACATTTGAAAAAACGTCAGTATTTTAACAGAAACCTTGTGTTTCAAAATCAGACTACAGAGGAAGACAAAGACAACAGGGATCTGATGAAAGATTGCATCATGGGAAGTGTAGTGTTTATTGGAGCATCTGTTTTAAGTTTTCAATTTCGCTGATTAAAATAAATACAGCTTTTTCTTTACAAACAGCATCCTTCGTGGCTGGGAAATTAAAGTGAGGCCCCACAGTCTGAACTTCAAACTGCTCTTCAGACACAACGTCACGGATACGCGGTCCATTCTTTTTACTGTCAGTGATTCTTTAGTCGGTGAGAACAGGATGTTCATACTAATAATTTGCTATATTGCACAACAACAAATTTTTTTTTCCTTTAGAGAATACTGTTGTTTTATTTCATTGTATATATATATATATATATATATATATGTTGAATCATTGTGTTGTAAACCGCAGCACTGTTTGCTGAAGTCAAATAAAAGAGGAAATTCATTTTGATTGAAATAAAAATAATTTTCTAAGCACAAATATACTTCAAAGTGGTGGTCATCCATTTAGCCAGTGGTGTATTTTTTTTGTTTTTTGCTGCTGCTGTCTGAATCGGTTGGATGAACTACATCAAAGGAGACAAAAAAGACAGAGAGCTACACTCTCATTCAGCTTTAGGTCTGAGTGGGAAGGCTTGGGCTTGGTAGATGATAAGGGACTACTAAGTATGCACACAGGATCTCCCTAAACAACAGACCACATCATTTTGTATTCTTACTATATTCTAATCCTTGTTCCAAATGCTAAAAGGAGAGGGAGAGTGCATTTTAGCTGATTGAAGTGCTTCCTTGTCCTTGTTTTTCTGCAGTGTGACCTGGTGACACACTGAGCTGTCAGGATCGATTGAGGCTCCTTGGAGCTGGCAGCAGAGACCGGGACTGGCATTCTGGCATCGGCGTGCTATGTCTGGTCTAACGTCCCTCCTGAGAAAGCCCACAGCCACAATGACGCACCACTAACCAAGCGATGCTGCAGCACACGCCGCACAAACAGACTACATTCAAAGAAACACAAGTATAAATTATACATAATTTGCTGGGGGCTGCTGTGTTGAACCTTCTCAGTTACAGTATGTGCTGCACAAACTCTCCTCCAGTGTGTGTGTGTGTGTGTCAGTCTTTCTACCTCCCCTTAGCTGTGTGTGTGTGTGTGTGTGTGTGCTTTTTTTCTCTACATTAAGTGCCAAGTGAAGACGGCTCCACTGCAGTATCTGACCCACCCTGGCAGAGGTGAGGTTGGATAATAAAACCACTGCTCCTGCCAGAAAGACGAGAGGAGATAAAGGAGGGAGGTGAAGCGTAAGAGAGCAAAAGACAAGACAAATAAGGAGAGAGAGGCGGAGCGGGAAAGGAAATAACAGGAGAGGGAGGAAACACTGGGACCACAGAGGAGGTGGAAGTAATTGAAAAAGGGAATTGAAGAGAAGAAGAAGAAGTGTAGTTTCAGGTTGACATGGTTTAAGTAAGGTTGCAGGTGCGGCAGCATTATGTATCTCTCCTTTTACTCCCCCCCCCGCCCCGCCATCCCTCCATCTCATCTTCGGTGCCAGGGCGTTGGTGCAGAGGCTAAATCAATCACCTCTCTGCCATCCTTCCCTCCATACGCACTTTGTGCTGACGTAGTAGATTTACTGTAGGACATGAAACACATAGTAAAATACCCAAAGAAGACACATTTTCAGAAAGGGTGAAACCACAGTCATTGGTTAAACATTGCTATCATTTTAATAATAGTAAAAGATGTTACTTAATATAAGTTACTGCAGTTTTTAAATAGCCAGAACCGCGAGTCATACAGAAGCAAGTTCTGTGTTAAAGTCATACAATAATAGTCTGAGTGTGTTCAATGTGTGTGTGTGTGTGTAGGAGTGTGTAAAGCCAGAGATGAGAGAGAGAGCTACTACAAGTCAGACAACTAACATTACAAGCCAGTGACTGTTACCAGGCTGCGTGTGTTTATATATAATGTAGGTCAGAGACCCTCAGGTGCATCGCTGCTCAAAGTGGTGTTTGTTTGTCTGTGTGAGCACATGGTGTGTTTGTGATGTATAGAAAGTGTGTCATGTTCATGTTATTATGAAACATCTGTCTCTAGTAATCTCTGACCTCTGTGTCTCTCTCTGTTAGTCACAGTCAGGGTATGTTGTACACGTGATAATGTTTCTTAAACCACAGTGTGAAGCATGAACAAGACCTAAGACTATAGATGTTTAAGTATAGAATTATATAAATACTGTCTTCACTTCAAGTTTTAATCATAGTATATTGACTTTTCTATGATGGACATCTTGTCTGACAATCATTATTTAGTCTTATTCTGATTAGATGTATTGTGGCCATCCTGACTCATGCTCGCCAAGCTACCATTGGCTTGGTACATCCCTATGGAGTTAGTGTCAAGAGTGAGACGGGCCACCAAGCAGTAACTTCTGTGGTTGTAAAGTGAAGCTAAAAACTGCAGTTCCTCAAACAGCCACTTGAGGCTGGCTACGGAACGAGTCAGTCTCCATAAGCCCCCATGTTCAAATGTCCAACTTCACAGCAGAAATAAACATGTTTACAGCCTGGTACAAAAAACAGTTTTGGTCTCTATAGCTAACTCCCCCATTCATGACTGAGTTTAAATTATATTAAGGCTTAATAGTTCTGCATAATTAACAGTGTGGCTGCTTTGATTGGCTGATGGATGCCGTTACAGGCGGCTTGTTTAAGAAACCAGGCGCCATTCAGCCCACCTCACCATTCAGTCACTGTGAGATCCACTGAGGCTCTTCAGAAACCTGTGGGTGACATCACAGATACAGTGTCCATGTTTTATACAGTCTTTGGGGGCTACCAACTATTCTGACACAAGCGTCTGAATGATTTCTGTGAAGTTCGAGTTTATTTGGAATGCTTTGGGGGGTTTGCTAATATATATATTTCCAGTTCTCTACAACAGAGGTAGCGAGTAGCAAAATTAGCACGACCCATTAGCCAGATTACTAGAATTAAGTCTCATAATTATCCTTTCTAGCACGGTCATCTATTGATTGTGTCGTCCTTTATGGTTCAGCCATGTAGTGAGTCTTCTCTTCACCATTCAAGGGCAAGCAAGCAGAGGGAATCCTGCTGACAGCACATCCACACTCTCCTCTGCTCCCACACAATGTCATACAGAGAGGCTTTTATGCAAGAAAGTGTGTGTGTGTGTGTGTGTGTGTGTGTGTGTGTGTGTGTTTATATGTGCGTATAGGCTTTCAAAGTGGGGTCACGCTGAAAGTGATGCGTAAACAGTTGTTGGGTTTTGACTTTTCACCTCTCCTGCTTGTATCTGAACATTCCACACGTGTGATTTTTCACCTCATGAGATGAAGACATGAGAGTCTACTACTAGAACTTTGTCTGCCGCTGTCCATGGTGAGTACACACGATGTAAAGGAGAGTCTACAGACACAAACTGGTTCAAAAAGAAAAGATCTACAAAGAAGAAAACGCTCGTCTTTAGCCCTGGAAGGCTGTTTTGTGCTGCATGTTTGTGTGTGTGTGTGCAATGATGGGATGTATTATTGACTTATTGCATTAGATGGTGCTCTGTGCTTCATGCTCACGCTCTAACATCGCCCTCAGAGAAATAACGGGATCAGACTGAGCACACAAACTCAAGCACACAACCCACCCACACACACACATACACACAGACGCACTCAAAGTAATGGTTGTGTGCACACAAAATGTTTTGTCTCAAGCGTTGCAGTTGTGCTTTTAGGGATTTGTCTTTTTACTACTATACATTTACCATTTCTGTCTGTTTGTCTGTCTGTCTGCCTGTCTGTCTGCTATCCTTCCTCTCCAGAAGCGCCAAAGCTGTAAGATCCAGCAGGCAGAGTTTTGAGGGCCGTGTGAAGGATTAGAGTCCACTCTTTGCCAGTGGAGTGGCTGAGCAGTTGGCAGCACATGTGAAAAGAAGGGAAGGGTGGAGTGCTTTGAGCAGAGCAGGTGGGAGCAGGGTGTGAGGAAAGATAAAGAGGGGAAATAAAAGTTGTCAGGCGAGAAAGGGGAGTGAAAACATTCATATATGCATTCACTGAATTCATCCGTGAGCCTCCTGCTTCCTGCTTTAAGCCCCTGAACCCAGTGCCCACTGTGTATGTGTGTGTTTTTGTGGTGTGTAAGCAGGGGGAGTAATGTACAGCCACATATGACCGACAGATTGTGTCCAATACATAGAAAATCAAAGCAGTCCGACTGATTTCTTTTTGCACCATGTGTGTGTTTGAGCTCTTACCATCCTCGCAGATTGAAGGTTATCTGTGAAATTGAGCCTCAACAGGGTACTGCAGTAAAATGCAGTAAAATACACACTCGCACATCTACCCCTGGACACACACACACACACACACACACACACACACACACACACACACACACACACACACACACACACACACACACAGAGAGAGTAGGGACAGACTGAGTATCAATATCGACAGACACCACTTAAAGTTAGAGTGCTTAAAGTCCAACTGAAATTAAATTGCATATTTTTACATACTGCTTATGTAAACCACTTGTCCTGTGTTCTCCTTTGCGCAAAAACATGTTTCCATCTGCATAGACGGAGACCTAATTTCATTCTGTCTGATCCAGACAGCTGCGCGCCACAGGCTTTGAACTAAAGTCTCCTTATTTAACTTACAACCATGAACACGCGTCTTATCCTGCGCCTTTCTTGTCGAGTGAGCCATCAGACAGATCAGGCAAAAGTACGTTTGCAGGCCAGACAGCTATTTAGCTGCTCAGCTTTAGCTCATTAAACGGCATGTAAATGTACCTGTAAATGTCACTTTGGTTCAGTTAAATGCTGCTGTGATCCATACACTTCGATACCGCTAACAAGAGCTGTATGCCCATGACATGTAGGATACAGCTGAAATTTGTTAACTTAATTTTTGGTCCCCTGCCGGGGCTCAGCCTGCCAGCACCAACATGCCCCTCCAGAGAGCAAAAGAAGCATTTATGATATTTTTAAAATACATTTTTGACTACAGAAAGGGAGGACTAAACATGATTTCAGTTGGACTTTAAGATTTTTGTCCTTTTGACAGTTGTGGTTACCATGGTAACATCAAATACTATAGCAAAACAGTGCTTGCGTAGCTTCTCTCTGCTGTATCGGCAGCCAAACCAAAGAAAAGTTTCAGTAAATAATTGCAAACCTTCACAATAAAAGCCAGTCCGTGTCCGTTTCAACAGTTGAATGCTTTTAATGTGAACTAGCAACAGTAGAAAATATTCAGTTAGCATTAGCAGTGACTTAAATACAGATCGGATACTGTGTTAAGAGAGTGAGGCCGGTTATCGCTGAGATAACGCTGCGCTGGATTACATGCATGGATAGTTCTCCTGTAAATTCACTTGTGCTTAGATGGGCAAACTGAATGGCGGACTCTGCCACTAACAGTGAAAACTACCATGTAAATAGATAATTACAGGATATAAATATATTGAGGAGCTGTTGCTGAAACTGGTATCAAAAATGGGGTTTGATTTCATGAAAATCTTAACGATTATATCTTCAAGCTGATGAACCGACAGGCCTACAGACATTGTTAACACCCTGAATGAACGCATTTGACTCCAAGACTCATTGTTAGCACTTATGTATGGGTAAATCAAGAAGTGTTTTGAGGCAATTTAAAACATATCCAGTATTTGTGGTAGAAAATATCTTACAGTGTTTAACTGAATAGTTTTTATTCATGTAAGAATTCCTGTTCTATTGCAGCACAAATCACTTTCCCAACAAGTCAAGGCTTAGAAAACTACTTCCCATCCGTTCTTCATCCTTATGTTCTTTATTGCTTATGATTCATGATGTACAAAACTAAAGAAAACTCTAAAAGAAACAACAAAGAAAATACATAATATACTGTACATCAGCAGGTATATCGGAATCTGTGTCAATATCAGAAATCCCATATTGGACAAACACACACACACACATTCACTCACACACACACACACACACACACACACACACACACACACACACACACACGCACACAAACACATACAATGAGGACTGTTCGGTCTCTGCAGGTCTAACAGCCGAGCCAACACGGCAATTCTAATCTCCAATCAGTGGGCTAATGATGTTTCCTTCTCTGCGTGATAACGTATGAATGTACCAGACACACATACACACTCACACATGATCGTACACACACACACACACACACACATGTGTGTCAAGAGATGATGAAAAGAGGGTAGAAGTTTGAAGCAGCCCCCTCCCTCTTATTCATCACTTGCTTTAGGCCAGCCACATCTAGAATACTGCCCTCGGCAATGATTTTCTAAACGACAAGTCGATTTTTGTCGACGTGTAGTAGCTGCACTCTAAGTCCAACACCAATTCACACCTTCACATCTTAACCAGATGAACACGTGACTAATTTTTATATCCAGAGTCCAGGCACTGTAAATATCTCTCAATATTCCAACGTTTAACCTCTTCACAGATGATTATGACCTGTGTGACAAGTTAACGCCAAACACACACACACACACACACACAGACCGTCTCCCCTGTCCTCTGACCTACTGCTGGTAAACGAATGACATTTTTCTGTCTGCTAAACAGCTCTATATTTGTCATCTAGCGTAAAACGAGCAAACTCGCCGCCTGTTCCAAACAGGAAGCGCTGTGTTTAAGTATATGTAGCAATGAGGTCACGCTCTTGTAAGTCAAATGTCTTTTTATGAATGTGATGTAACGTAAGAAGGATTGACACCAGCAATCTGCGGGTCATCTAAAGCCTGCGCGCCTCTAAGCCTCCCCTTGAACAAATGATCTGATAATGACAGCTTGAAGATTTAACGGATAAATTATAGGTCCAGGTGTGTGTGTGTGTGTGTGTGTGCGTGTGTGTGTGTGTGCGTGTGTGTGCACTGTGTGAAAGCTGTTGACGGTGTCAGATTGAGGATGGAGGGGAGGATAAGAGGATGTAGCGATGCATGGTAAGAGGGACCAAAACAGGAGTGTTAATGTTCTCGGCCCTGCGGCTCTGACTTTAGCTGTGCCCTTGAGATTTATTGTGTGTGTTTATGAGTGTGTGTGTGTGTGTGTGTGAGAGTGAGGCTTTCTGCGTTTGAAGTGTGTGTCTGCAAAGATGTGCTACATCAGGCTCCTGTGTGACAGATTTTGATTAAAAATTACCATCCTATAGTAGAAAAAGCCTCTCTTCTGCAACCACATAAAGATATACTGTCACCATAATAAACCAAGCTGGAAATAGCCATAAACATGCACGCATGTAAGCACAAACATACACACACACACACACACACACACACACTGCCAAGCCCTCTGGAGAGTTATCATTTAACCGTGCCCATTCATCCAGGACATTTGGAGCCATTCAGCTCCAGAAAATGAATAAAGGCCCAACTATCAATCAGTCTTTCAATACAGCTGCTAAATGCATCAATCAGGATGAATTCCCGCTTCTGATGGTGAACCCCGCTCTTTTCTCCGCCCAACCTCTATCCACAGTTTGTCGTTTATCATCTCTAACTGCCCATCCGTCCCGTGATGGACAGGGCGGAAGCAGAGCAGGATGGAGGAAGAAGATCAAGTCTCATGAATCACTCGTCCATGCTGCTCACAGAGATGCTCTGTGATCGCTCTGCCCCACTTTAACACACAAACACAGCCACGCTTACATGAACGCACACACACACACACACACACACACACACACACACACACACACACACACACACACACACTACTATGACATCAGGAGGCCCTCTTCCACAATGACAGTTGATCTATAGACTGTGGCCTGTATGTACTGTATCTGTAGCATGAGGGCATTCAAGCGAGGCTTCCACTCACATAGAGTAGAGTCATGTTAGTTATACTCCATCACCCTGACGCTGTCTTCATGTGCGGCTACGATGAACCGACTCCATTTCTACAACTAGAGAAGGTTGGAGACCGTGTAGACTGGATGAGAAACTACCGCAGAGTGGCTCGCAGCACAGGAAAGCATACACACACACACAGAAACAAGAAAACACACTTACAGTGCTCACACAATATGATACAGTCACATAGTGTCGCTATAGGTAGACGTCTTCTGCCCATCTTTACAGGGGAATGAGCTTAAAAAGTAAATTAACACCAGGCTGAAAAACTGTTTTGCTGCCCTTCATGGTTCAATGGCTTATGCCTGACTTATACCTGGCAGCAATAAATGTTTCCATCCACCTGTTTTTATGCATATAAGAAAACTTAAGTGGACGATTGCCCCAAAAAACAGTTGAATTGCAACTGAGTTGGAAAATGTTAAAAGAAAATATGAAAAAAACAACTGAAACTTAGTGAATAAAATCATGATGTTACACGAAGCGTGTGACTTAAATGAAGCTTCAGCTCCACTGGAGAGATGAAAAATTGCAGCAGACAAAAAATAAAAAAAAACCCAAAAGCACAGGGACAAACACATCAAACAAACCAAATTTCCGCTGTATTTTTATGACATGGTTTCCCATCATCTGAGGTTTGACTGATCTTTTAATCACATCATCTTGTTGCAGACAAGACGCTCGATAGTGATGTCACAGTGAACTGACACACGCCACGGTACATGTTTACATCATTGAGGCGACCGGGACATCAGCAAAAACCTAGATTTTCAGGGTGGTGTTAAGTTGCTCTTTTTAAAGGTACCCTGTGGAATTATTATAATAATTTTCAATATAGTATAACGTAATAAGATAATTAGCAACAAAAACAATTATGTATACATTCAGAATTTACCACAAAACGTATTTATTTGTATCCTTGCTTGCTTTTTTTGATGCATTTCCTTCTTTGCAAAACATTTGCTGACATCAATGTTTGCTAACTAGGTTTACTTGGTGAGTGTCAATCACGAAAGCATCGCCAGGAATATGTTATTGTGTCACCAGTGTGGTCATGAGTGTAGACAGAGCATACAGACAAAATGGAGACCTGGTTATCAAAACATTGCTCCATAGTGCCACTAGTGGTTCAAAAACTCCACAGGGTACCTTTAAACTTCAAAAACTCACAGCAGGAGAAAGCAAGCCTCCGGTGAGTTGTAGTTTTTACATTCAAATGAAGTTTATCATACCCCAAATTGTTTGTGGACAGATTCTGTCTATAGGAGACAACAGTGACTGTTCACTATTTCAAGTGAGTTGCCTTAAGGCGTTCAGGAAAATCACATCTTAATAATGAAAATGTAATAGTTTTCCCTTTTTATGGTAGCGGAGATAAGGCATCACTCTCTTTGTGACCCCCAGTACCAACGTATGTGTGTTAATGTAGTGTGTGTGACTGTGTGTGTGAATGTGTGTGTGTGTGTGTGTCGCTCACATAACATATCCAGTTCTAATCAACATTTACAGAAAGATTTACTCAAGAGCGCTTCACGTAGTATGCAGGTACATCCACCCACTCAGGGAAACCAACAGCTCTGTAGAGTATCTGAGACGTAGTAGTGCTGAGATGAGCAGTGTGTGTGTGTGTGTGTGTGTGTGTGTGTGTGTGTGTATGTGTGTGTATGGGGGTTATTGCTCTCAATAATCTCAGAGGTCATTCTGTACTCCTGAAGTGAAGGCATGTTCGTCCTTATTGCTGTCTCTGCCTGTCTCTCGTTCTCTCTCTCTCACACACACACACACACACACACACACACACACACACACACTTTCTGTCCAATATGGTGAGGAGCATATTGTGATATCTAAATCTGTAACAAAGAGAGACAGTCAGATCTTGGTTCATTGCAGAGCCTTTGGTCTCAGAGTCCTCTCATCACTTCTTCCTCTCAGCCACTTCGTCATGTTCAGTCTCTCACACCTGCTTGCTCAGATCCCCGTTCCGCTGGGTCCCACAGCCCATCCCTCCCCTATCGTCCTCGTCCTCGTCATCGCTGTCCTGCTCCTGGCTCTTCTTTTTGTGGTAGCGCTCGTACAGCACCATAAGCACGCCCATTACCCAGGCCGACACCGTGCCGGCTGAGAAGATGACGAAGCCGATGGCGATGAAGAAGAGGTAGTCCCAGTAGCCCAGACCTTGGTGGCAGTCTGTCCGCAGCTGCATGCCAACCTCCGCCAACCGCTGGCCCGCCAGCTCTGGGGGATTGTGGCAAACTGTCTGGCCCTCGTCTGGAAGTGAAGAAGAAAGAGTAAGAAAGGAGAGAGGAAAGGTGAAAAGGAAGGGCAGAGTATCAGGAGAGAAAAGGAGGGAAAAATGTAATTACTCCAGAGAAAATGGTATTCAATAAACAAAAGCCAGGACTGGCACACACACATACAAACAGCCGCTAACAATGCAGCGATAACCTTTGAGATAAACGATCCCAAGAGACACTCTAGTACTAGACACCACTCCTCTGAGTAATGTGGGTCTTTGGTGTCTAGGACATGGCAACATTATTATGCTACACACACACGCACACATACATATGCACGGAAAGGTGACTAAACTTGACTGCAAGCCTCTGACACACCAACCCTTCCTCCCCCTCATACGCATCATTATACGCTAACAAATCACTCTGCGGTAGCGCAGAGATGAGGAGATGAGTGTTTTCTCTCACAAAACATCTGCTGGTCATAATGAGGAATATGATAATCAGCCCGGGCTGACTTCAGTCCACACGGGGAGACAGAAACAATGGCACTACAAGCGTTTTAGGTAATAAAATTGTATTTTATAGTTTGATGTTTCAACATACAAGAGGTTAAAGGTCAAGAATGGGCTGCAGAACTTGGTCTTCATCGTTGGTTTTCATGCCCGGCTGCATGTTTTCATTCTGCTACAGTGACTTTGCAGCATTTGCAAACGTACACTAATTAGTACTAGTACTAGTACGAATGCAGAGTGTTAAGAAGAAAAAAGATGCTTGTTCTGTATGTGGTGATCAGGATACAGTGTGCACAGCTTTCTATCTGTTCATCTCTCATTATAAGCGGCCCTAATTCCCATGCTCCTTCACTTCCCTGCATGCTTAATAGCACTTCCCAAAAAAGAGGCATGCAGGGAACAATGAGAGAGATGAGAGAGCCGAAACAGGTGAGCTGGAGATAAGGACAGAGAGAGATGAGAGTAAGATAGACAAACAAATGCACACTTTGGAAATATCTGCATCCACACTCACGCTCGAAGGAAGGGACAGATGCAGTGAGTCTGACCTCAGAAGACGAGCGAGGAGGGAGAGAAACGTATCTGGCTGCAGTCCTGTCGCCTGATGGATTATTGCCGTTAACAATGTTAATTAAACTGCACTCATCTACCAATAAGGACAAAGGTCTGAATGTAGAGATGAGCGATGGGGGAATACTTATATGATCTATACTTTGACTTGACTACGTGCCAGGGCTTTTTCAAGAGCAGTCTGAGGGCAAAAGCTGGAGCTAGAAGTATCAACACATACGATACACATGACACGATATGACTTAAATCCTTCCTCACAAATTCTTAAGGGATTTTTTCTATTAATATCCACTTTAACCCAGAGCGTACTTGGGAGAAGTTTGCCTTCAGGGCTGTCTGGTAGAAAACCCTGGGGGGAAACTTATGCACCCATGTGCACCTCCAGCTAACCCCAAGACAGATTTGTCTGGTAAACAGATTCAGACTTTTTAGTGGCCAGCCTGTATACACACTACTACTCTTACTCTTAATGTACATACACAGATATAGACATAAATACAGCTAAAAACAACAACTCCAAAAAGAAAAATGATCTGTTAAAGCAACTTTATGTAACTTTTCTGCCATAAAATAAAATATTTTAAATCATTTTAATGCTAAATTGACTCAAGTGAATGGTGCCTATGTCATTCCCACTCTTCACCCCATATGTCTGTTTCTGGACTACGTGACTTTGTGCTCTGGGTACGCAGGGGGAGCAGCAGTATGTCCATCTTATTGCCCAGAGAGCAAACGTTTCACTGGAGCACAGTGCAAAATCTCCGCTGCCTCAGTTTAATGAGCACTCCGGCTGTGTCTCCGGTAAATTCCTCAGAGAGCTGCTGCTCCTCTGACTAATAACTGTAAAACTTTCCAGTTCACTATAACCCAGTGATTTTTTTTTTTTACCAGCGGACAGTCTGATATTTAAAATTTCCTCCTTGGTGAATGTGACCAGAGAGCGAGAGCTGAAAACGAAACAAAATGAACGAAAACACCAAAAGGGGAAGAGGTCAAAATGACTCATTCAACCAAACCTGGTGTTTTGAGGCTTTTACACGTCTGCAGAGGAAAACATATCTGCAGGGGGTTTGATAAGATTCTTGATCAATACTTAACGATCGCCTCACCGAGGGCTTTGTCTCTGAGGCTGTGAGGTGACTCAGATACATCATGCTGATGCTGGTGTCATGTCTGCTGAGCCCATCCAAGTGATGGGTTGAGAGTGCGTTGTGACATGACGGTGTGCATACAAACGCGATGAGAAGTTATAACGGGTCAGGGTTATGCACACTGTCGACAGAATTACAGCGAGTGGATCAGAGAGATGTTTTAGCCTGCGTATGCAGGTGAGGTCAGAGTAGTAGATTATTGAGTTAGCAGGTAAAATTATGCAAGTCGTTTGTCGATGTCCTGCAATTACTGTGCATTTATTCAGCAGCAGCAAACCCAGGATGAACCAGGAGAAGCATGTAACACCCTCAGCAGACACTCTGTCTTACCTCAGTTTTATCCGTCCCTCAGTAGGAGGAAGGACATACATGCTGAGGCTTCCCCACACTGTAATTTTATATCCTCCCTCTCCTTGTTAGCACTCACTTTCTGCCTTTCAGCACAAAAAGAGGCCCAAAATGTTTTTTCCATCGGACGCTGATTGTGCATAGGAGGGCACAACCAAATTACAAGATCATTACACAGACAGAAGTTAGGCTGTTAACTGTTGGTATTAGTGTAAAGAAAAATGAAGCAGGTAGTTTTGTTTCTCCCTTTTTGGAAAGAGTAATCAAAAATATTGGAGAGTGGTTGCATGAATCACTCCCCCAGCTGGGTTTATTAGCAGACAGGTCTCTCTTATCAGCGGGTGTATCCGAATACTAATTTGGACTTCCTTTGGCAGGCTTTATTGGCGCTTCAAGGATTTTTATACCACCGCTGTAAGGGTCAGACAACAAAGTCTTATTTCAGAACGGTGATTGAGCCTCTTTTGAATCTCTTATCACAAGATTGGTCTAATTTTTGAACCTATTTAAAGAAGGAAGTAAATATTCCAACTATTTTTATTGTGAAAATGTGCTGCCCCACTTTCATTCTGTTAATGTTGTTTTGTTAATTGTACTTAATTATACGGCTATTTGTACCACAAGGATACTTTTATGTGCTCATGTTTGTGCTTTTTGCGTAGCTTTATCTGTCGTGACATGTTTCTTTACATGACTCTCTCTCTCTCATGGCTCTCTGTATTTATTTTCCTCTTGTTATTTCCCTCTCTGTGGGGGCCCATCGGTTCACGTGGTCGTCCCTCCGTCACTCCGTCACCATCTGTGGGCTGGCTAGCTGATCGCCTCAGTCTCATTACCCTGCCAAGCTTGCCTCAAGCCAGGTGTGAGGATTTTTTCCCTGTGTATGTGCATTACTGTTGCTGTGTATTACCTCCTGCAATATAACATTCATAGCTGGATGCTGGAACAGTGAGCTACAATCAGTGACTGTACAAACACTACACAACAGCAAACAGGTCCCTCAGGGTGTTTGGGTCTCATCTGTCCTTCCTCATCACTGTTTCCTGCTGCACCTTGCAACAGTTCAGACTTTCTACGTAGCTCTTGGCTGCCCGGTGTCCTCTCTCAAACTAAAGTGTGATGAAAGCCAAGACAAATCTCTAAAACAAAAAACATTCAACCTGAATTTGGCAGATGAAGTTTTCTCCAAGTATTTTAAGCCGCAGTAAAAAGCTTGTCTCTCGCCCAAATGTTATTACTCTTCTTGCACTTTTCATGAATCCACTTGTGTCCTTGAGACAATCTCTGAAAAAACTCCCACTTTGGGCATTCACCCACATTTTAGGATGATTTTCTGGATTAGTATAAAGGCCAATTAAGCCACATTTTATTGATCAGTACCCTCACTTTGACTTCTTTTAAACATGTTAATAGAGGAAGCCATTGCTGTAAAGTCAATTTCATGAGAGGAAGATTGTGTTCTTTCAAAAGTTAACTCTCCTTTTAAGGTAGAGCAGCTGTCAGACATATTGTATAATGAGGTATGTGTGAAAACATAAATGTCAGATCAAAACTAACCACTGAACAGTTCTTTATGGAACTTAAGAGTGAGTGATCTCCGATCCATAGTTAATTTTCCTCACGATGAACCCAAGTAGTGTCACACAAATAAAGCAGAAATGAATACAGACGTGTCATTAGATGAAAATTTGCAGGGGGGCACATTTTATGACCAATTCTAATAGTTGGAGGGAGTTCAGAAAGTTATAATAAGATACTTCCGGACCCTGCAAATCACAACAACGTGGACCCTGGCCAATTCAGACAGAGAAACTGTGGACCACAAAATGGAAACCACACTTGAATTGAATTTCTAAAAGGATCTACTGTATTAGACTCCCAGAGAGAGGAAAGTGTTCCACCAAGACACTGGTGCTCAAACAAGCCATCTCTAATGGCAAACACCTGTCAGTCAAAGCAACCACACTCTTAATTATGCATAACTTTAAGACTCAATATAATTTGAACAGGTGAGTTCTATAAAAATTCACCTTCAGTACAGTTGTCATTTTGTACCAGGCTGTAAACATGTTTATTTCTGCTGTGAAGTTGGACATTTGAACATGGGGACTTATGGAGACTGACTCGTTCTATAGCCAGCCTCTAGTGGACGTTTGAGGAACTGCAGTTTTTGGCTTCACTTCACATAGAGATCATCGTCAGGTTGCTGCTTGGTTGAATGATCTTAAAACTGTATTGCATGTATGGAATGCTGTAAACAAAACTAAATATTGAGAGATTATATTTTTATATATACGGTTTCTTCATCCACCAAACGAAATGAGGGAAAAGGCCTCTGAATTTTGCACTGCAATATATTTTTCCTTAACCACCAAACTGACATGACCGCTTCCTATAATCAGAGATAGGCGATAATAACAGAAGAGGTGACAGCCGGGATGATTCACTCTCTGCTCAGTCTCACTTCACCGTCTGTTTGTCACTCCGTGTTTCTCACTCATTCCATCACTTAGTTGGGGAAATCACTCAGACATCACTCCATCAGGATGCCCATGACATTTTCAGTGTTTTTTCACCTGCACGATTTTTTTCACTGAACATTGTCTTCAATAATTAATGCCTTGGCACTTTTATTAGAGGATGATAACACTCTAAGGTCCAATATTCAAGGATTTAAGTTAAATACCATAACGAAATTAAAGGCGCTGATATAATTGACCAATTTATGACTGAGTTTGAGCTCACACGGCGAGATAAACCTTCATCGGTAAGGTGTGTTTTTGTGTGGTTGTTTATGAGGCACTCACTGAAAGAAGCTTCGATTTGATTTAAATCTATCTTTGAAATGTTTTTAAAGGTGTCTGAACTTTTAAACTGAGAGTTTGGACAGTGTCTAGGCCAGTACTTGCCAACTCGAGCTAAAATTTACTCTATATGTCAGCTCGCCTTGGCACTTCATTAGGCCTACAGAAAATTAACACACTCATAAACGTCCTTTGAGTCTCTGCATGTGCAGCCCCCATAATATCATAACTTAGAAGAAGACAAGTACCTCAGGAACTAAACCCGAGGATGTTTTCAGGTTAGAAAGTGCGTTTATGTATGTACAGAGAGATAGAGATGTGTGTGTCCTCCGTGTTGCGGCAGTGCTGTTGCTTGAATGTGCAGTATAATTCCAGCAGTTTCAGTACAGCAGCTGCAGCCTTGAAGAATTCACACTTTGTTGCATGCATGCTGCACTGCAGTTTCCATATTCCTCCACCTTAACCAAGCACTGGCTGGGAAAATCCTGCAGCATAAGATGGATGCGGGATGCCCTCCCCAGTCTGCCCTCTTATGATGAGGTAGTCCGGTCTGAACATTAATCTTTGGCAACAAATTTCTTCCCTTGGCCTGCGCTTAGATACTGTCATTTTGTAGTTTGACAAGATGTCACCGTCGTCTAGTCTCCTCCAACAGCAGGACAGGAAGCAAAGCATGGTCCCATCTTATTTCTGCTGTGCGTGACATGATGTTTACTGCGTTATGGTAATATTACCAGGGTTATGGGTGAGTGTAAGTATAAATGTGACAATATGCTGGCCGGATAGTGACCGGACACAAAGTCCCGCGGCTGTGTGACACACCGACAATCATGGGTTATAAGGACAAAAATAGTACTGAAATAAATAGCAGTAATCAGAGGAATAAACACACTTATACACAAAGGCACACATACTCTGACATTTCCTCACAAGCTGCGCTTTCTTGGAAATGTGAATGGGGACCATAATGTTTTCCTTTTTTCTTTTTTTTTTAATTTAAAATGCACAAGTAAGCAAATCCAGCGAGCAGAAGTGTTTATGTGTGTGTGAGTTGCCACCGCAGTGGTGCGATACAGTCTCCGTGTCAAATCTTCAGCTGGATGGTTTCCAAGCTCGGCACTGACACACTGACAGAGAGCACGGCTTATCACCTCCCCCCCTCCCGGAGGAGGGGCTAGTGTAGGGGTGAGACGCTACTGAAAAATATGACTGACTCTTTTATGAACTTCACTCTTTTTTTCCTCCTCTGCCTGCTGCTCGACACATAAAAGAGCAATGAGCAGCGGAAAAACAATCTTTTTTTTTTAGGCTTTTTAGACGAGTCTGTGAATGCAAAACACACCAATAGACGTAAGCGGCCTACGCGGTCGTAAAAAAAACAGGTTGCATGTATACAGCATGTGCACATACATGCATACAGATGATTACAGCTGTGGGGTATTAACCTGCCAGGCAAAGAGCTTGTCCCGTGAACTGGGAACAGAGCTATTTATAAGCAGATTAATTATGCCGATGCATATGGTAATGAGTATGGTTGGGGTCTCATATAGAGGGAGAGGTGGAGGCTGTAGACACCAGCATCCCCTCAGTCCTAAAGCCTGCGGCTGAATTTCTGACTGCTTTAAACATTGTTGTAACATTGTATATAAAAGCACACAAGGAGATCACGCTTCAACCTTGGGTGGAGTCCCTTCAAACATCCACCCTCCCTGTTTCTCCGTCCTTATCAGCTCCTGTGCAGGTGTTTCTGTAGCTGACCTTTAACCTCCCTGTGGAAGCTGGCTACTAATAATAGCATCTGGGGTATTATTTATGAAAACATATGATCATAATAGGAATGGTGTCCTTACAGTTGCTGCCAAGAGAGCACAGTAAGCTGATTTGGTGTTTTACAGGTCAGAAGACGTCTGGAAGTCGAGGTTACATTCGTTAAGATCGTTGTGAAGAGACAGTCGTCTCATTCACTTAAACGGAGCCAGTCTAACAACACGGGAGATCCGTCCATTTCCTGTGACCGCTTATCCTTGTCAGGGTTGGGCAAGAGGCGGGGTACACCCAGGACAAGTTGGTAATTCATCACAGGGCTGACACACTGAAAAAAACAACTATTCACCGTCACACCTACAGCCAGTTTAGAGTTTTGGACTGTGGGAGGAAGCCGGAGCACCCACAAGGGAGAACATGCAAACCCCAGAGAAAAGCCCCCGCTGAGGTTTGAACCGGGAACCTTCTTAATATGAGGCAATACCATCCTGCCTGATTGTTGTCTGGCAAAAAAAAAGTTGAGTCTGGTTCAACACAACATCATCTGATAATCAGATATATGCAAGTGGATTATTTGTCTTGTTTACCTTGCCACTGCTGCCAGGAAACCTTTCCAGAATGGTAAAATCCTGTGACTCAGTATTATAAACATCCCCGCCGATGCAGCCGCATGCTTTGTTTTATTAGAGAGCTGATCTTCAGTCTGAACAGTTTGGTTAAGAAGTGAAGTCTAGATAATGAAAATGTCCATATTTCAGGTAGTTTTAGGTTTTGTAATTCAGTGTTTCTTGTTTTATTTTGTAGTTCTTAAATCTTTACATCCTGCCCTGTGTTGTGTTTTCATTAGTTTTACCTGTGTCTTGTTGTTCTGACTTGTGTATTAAGTCTCTGTATGTTGTGTTGTAACGCTGGTTACTTCTTAGCATTAACTATAAACTTTTACTGAATAAAATCACTTTCGGGTGGCGGGTAAAGCAAAAACACAAGGACGGCTTCATCTTGGTTACTGACGACGACATCACATATGACTCCGACAATCTTAACTATCACTTACAGGCAAAGTGTACCACATTATATAGTACCTGTTGATTCTACTCTCACTAAACCTGAGAAAAATCTATAAAATCTTTACAAAAATAAATCAGGTGTTTGTTTCTGAGTACTACGTCTTGGTGCTTCTCTACGAGTTCATGTTCCCTGTTCTGGATTTTTTTCACTTGGACTTTTCTGTTTGTTTTTTTATTTTATTTACCTGCCATATATCATAAAGTTACCTTTTGTTCACTTCACCTTCGTGTCTGCATTCGAGTCTACTTCTTGAACCATTCATGACATCAGGTCCTCCATGCGGAGAAATTATTTATTTTTCTTCAGTTTCAGGGACAAAATAAGTATCTCATATCTGAACTTCTCCTGTTCACTTATTTTGCCTTGCTCATCAAATCTTTTTTTTTATATAGATTTTGACAAACTGTTCAATTATTGACGTGATTGATTATTGTCTTGGGTGTTTAAGGTTTGGCCTCCATCTTTTGATTAGCTGTTCCAGCCTTGTGGTTTTAGTATAAAGATGTTTCATGTTGTGAATATGATACCTCACAAAGGTCTATGACTAAGTCAGCCTTTTCTTTCACGTGATTTCATTTTTCACCCGTCTACCAGGTGTTGAATTAGACAACGTTTATTCGGAAACATAAGACATTAAAATTTAATGCGAACAAATTTAAAAAACTTTCACATTTCAATCAAATATTTAAAGACAGCTGCTCACTGGAAACCTGTGGCGATAAGATGTGAGACTTTTTAGGCTCTTCCTCTCACAGCTAAGCTCGAGTATCTCGTCGTTTAGCCAGCTAAACGCATCATACTGGGGTTGGCTAAGACTAAGAATAGCTGACCTTTTCTCCATCACATCCACTAGGGCTGAATAACACACGCCTTCTCACTCCTCTCTTCTCAAATACAGCATTAGTCAGATTACCACCATCCTCTTTTCCATCGTTTCTCCATATGATCCTTTCTTCCTCTGGCAGAAGACTAGTGGAGAGAGAGAGAGAGAGTGAGAGTGAAGGTCAGATAGCAACATCTCTCTCCTCATCCTTCTATTGCTCTACTTATCAAACGTTATCACCTCCTACTTTTCAATCCCACTCTGGCACGTTAGCGTTTATTCTCCCTTCATGTCTCCCCTTCGGCTTTTAACACTTTTCCGTCTTCTTCTTCTTCTGCATCCTTCAAACTCTTTTTTTTTTTTGCTCTGTCATTTCACACTCTCTCTTTTGCAGTTTTATTCACTCGGCTCAAATATTGGTCAGACTCACACACCTGAGCTGGCTCCCCTCCGTGCCTCAGGTGATCACGCCCCCGCACAAGCATCAACATCAATCTTGGTTTCAAGCTCGCGCCGTGAAATGCAAAGAGACATAAAAATATATATACAGGCTACGTTACACAAGTAGGCCAGCTGAATTCGATATGCTTCTCCGCCACCAGATGGGTCTGAGGAATCGTTCCAGCTGATAAATAATGTATCGTCTACCTGTATTAAATTTAATCGATGCCTCCTTGTCATAATGAATGTTTTAATGGATTTGAGTGACAGATCTGGGGCACAGGCAATTGGTAACTCCTTTATAGTCAGCTTGTTTTTGTCTTTTCCCTCTCTGTATCTTTCTGTCGCAAAGTCCATCTTAATCTGTTTGCCTAATTTTTCAGCCCTTTCCGTTCTTATCTCATCTTTTTGTGCTCTGTTCTTCAGTCATGCAATTTCACTCAGGCTCCCCTCTCCTCTCATATCTTAAGTAATCTAAGATTCACTTTCATTAAACATAAATCAAATTCAATTTGCACACAAAAAAGACTTCCTTCTTACATTATTCCTCTCTTTGAACCCACGGACCTTTGTTTCTCCTTCTCTTTTTTATGAATATTTAACTCCTGCCCCGAGCCTGGCCCCCCATTTTGGCTCTTTGCCACGGGTCTATGAGCTGTCCAGGCTGGCAATTAGCAGCCAGAAATACTTTCCCAAACACCAGGAAGCCATAACATCACCAACTCTGCCAGCCCAGGACAAGTCACTGATGTATTTAGCTGAGGCACAAAATCGACCTACAGCGGGTACAGCGGGTCGTTCAACAAGCTGAAATTCCATTAGACAGGAAAGGTAGGTATATTCCCAGAGTACGGAGAATTGATGATTGAGAATATTTAGATGCTCAGAGCAGGAAAGTCAGAGTGTTGCATAGGACGGACACAAGGTAAAAAAAAAAAAAAGTTAAACCCTTCAGGAAAGAGATCTTTAACTCTAAAATAGCATCACCACAATAAACAGAGTTGGCTTCTTTGACATTCAAAGCCACATAAGACAATTAACAAACTCCAAAGAAGCTAAATCGTCTGTATCCAAACAAGCAGTGCTAAAATGTTCAAATATTTGAAAGTGGTCTTAATAATCTTGACACATGCCAAACAAAGTATTGACAACTACTAACAAACGTCAGTACTGTGACTGTGGAGTGAAGCTGAAAATGCCAAAAACTGCAGTTCCTCAAACATCCACATGAGGCTGGCTCCAAAAGTCAATCTCCATAAGCCCCTATGTCAAAATCGCAACTTTGCAGCAGAAATGTCTTTTTTTTTAAATCACCCGTTCAAGTTATGCATAAAAAACAGTGTTGTCGCTTTGATTGACAGATAAGTGCCACTGCAGGTGGCTTGTTTGAGCAGCCTTGTAAGTTTATATGGCTACTGCAGAAGATACGAAGGAAGATTATTGTAAGTTAGTCAAATATTCACCCTGTTCTGAGCTCTGTTTTTGGTCTCAACCCAACTCCCGAGGTAAATGTCTGTCTGTTTAGCTGCTAAACGCTTCAACTGTGCTCACCAGCTAGTCTCTAACTGTATCTGTCTGCTGTTGAGTGCTGAGCAAGCTCAGCAATGCACAGTTGGATTTTTAGTGCTTTTCCACGAAAATAACTGGCAGCTGAAAATGACACTAAGAGAGCAAAACAATAAAGTTGTGAGCCAGACGGCTAAACAATGAGCTGAAACTATAAAGCTCAATATAGCCAGCTGGGGAGCTGCAGAGTCATTTGATTGTTTTCATGGTTATTTGGTACAATTTTATTATATAAAATAAAAACTATAGTCAAGATAATAGTCATTACCGACCTTTGTAACTTTACGTTGTTTCCCTTTAGGTAAGGGGGATGTTATTCTCTGGCATTTGCTAAACAAACATGTCCACCATTGTCTTTCCCTTCTCACTGTCTCCCTCTTGTTCTGCCTTTACCCACCTGCCAACCTTAATGCTTTTGAAGCCATGCTTTGACTGACAGGGTCAAGTCATGTTCACCTTTCTGTCCGACACGAATGCAGGCGAACGATAACGACAAAATAAATAAACACAAACAATCAAGCTAAATTAGTTTTTTCCAGCAATAATTGACTGTCTAATTAAAACCTACACAATCAGCGGTCCCGAATGAGTTAGTGTGTGAAGCGGTTGCATACAAACACAAACACACACGTAAGCATGCACCTGATTCGTATTCACACTGAGAGGTAGCGACAGCTGGAATCTCTGTACATTAGACTCACCGCCCTGCAGTCAAACCGGAGGGAGTTCATAACCATTGAAATGCACGCACGTGCTCTCCTGACCCCATTCACTCTCTGTTAAACTGGTTACTGTGGTTGTTTATAACTGCTACATCGATACACGATTCAACGTGTGTGTGCTCGTGTGTGTCGATGAGGGCATCCAGTAGTTTGTTCACATTTAGAACTTTTCAAAGTGTTGCGTGACGTGGACTAAAGCTGTAATTTCATGGTTAGTAGTTGGGATTTTAACCATTACAGGTGTGTGTAAAGTATGTGTCGAAACACAATAGCCAGGCTGTGGGTGTGTGAGCTCTTCTCTCACGATGCTTGTTCTGGGAAATGTCAGAATGAAGTAGGAACATTTTTACATGTAATCTGGGAGTGTAGTAAGTATTGGCTCGGCTCGACAGTACCTGTATCGCCAAGACTAACCGGTTTTAACAGACAACATCACATCCATGGGCGTTTTTACCAAGTGGCTGTGAAATGAAGCCAATGTGGAAGTGCTAAAAACTGTGATTCCTTGAGTGGCCACTTGAGACAGGCTGCAGAAGTGAGTCAATCTTCATAAGTGCCCCGTATTAAAATGTCTAACTTCACTGCAGAAATAACGGCGTGACAGCTAGGTGCACCCAGGCGTCATTCAGCCTACCTCAGGTCCATGATGATCCACGTCTTAGCTGGGAAGAAGCATCCAACATCCAACATGGCGGGGTCCAGTGCTGCATATTTTTGGCTTTGGAAACCTCCGGCTGACGTCACTCATGCTCTGTCCATTCTTTATACTGTCATTGGTTTTTACTGATCACTTTTAAAGCCCGTCGGAGTCTGGCTCTTAACTATACTGCCGGTATGTTAACTCCCTATGAGCCAGTTTGCATCCTTAGATCCTTGGACTTCTGGCTGTTCCAAGGTTGAGGCTCAAAAGTAGAGATGATTGTGTCTTCTCCATCAGGGCACGTCAACTCTGGACCGACCTACCTGAGGAATTAATCTTTCTGAACTCCTTTAAATCACTTCCTTTTTTACTAAATTCAATTTCCTCTGCCCGTTTTCTACTTCTACTTTTCTCAGTTCTAACTTGTTTGGCGTTCTGTTCGGTCCTCTGCTCTGTAAAACACTTTGAAAACCTTGATTTAAATAAAGTATTATTATCATTATTATATTATTAAGCCTGTGTCTGTTAGGTGACCAATCAGAAGTGCCAAATATATCTAAATATGAGCGGGCGGTGATAAAAGTCAGGGTGGTCACGGCTGCTTGAATGATCCTTGGATTAGAAGAAAAGAGCTTCTCCATGTTTAAAAAATGGATGGAACTGTTGCCAGCTAACGCTGAAGATGGAAACTTTAAGAGGGCATGGGATCGTTTGTTTGTATAGTACTTCTGGGACACTTTGAAGATCTGGCATCGAATGTTTAGTTTGTTCGTTCCAAGGAATGCCTGTTCTGATTTGTTAGAGTGAGACAAAAATGAGTTTGTGTCTGTGTGTGCAAATCTTTGAGAGTACTTCAGGGTGGTGAGTAACAACTTGGGGGACCTGCTGTCTTCAAGTGGCTCCTTGTCCCTGTTTCCCATCCTGGATCCTGGCTTTATAGGGTCTGCCGTAACCTCCAGATCACACACTGACTCACACACACTTAAGTGGAGTGAGTCACTTGCACACACACACACACACACACCACACATGTACACTATGTCCTTAATGGGAGCATAGGAGTCCAGCTTTTTTGAGCACCATCATTAACCATCTGGACTGAAGGGCCAAAGCATGCGACGGTGGGAACGCCAGCACACCCAGGTGCATGCTGCGTGTGTTTGTGTGCAGGTACAAAAGGACACCATCATCCTCTTGTCACTATCTCTGCCTTCAGGACCCAGAAAGAAAATGAGTTAAGAGCGATGGGATGTGCACTGACAGCTATTAAAAGCAAGACCACACTTGTTACAAGTCCTAACCGAGTTCACCTGCTTGGAGCTAAGCTCGGTTAACAATTACGGGCGGAGATCATCTGAGCTTGGCCTCGCTTAGAAGGTCACGAGGACCATTGTTGGTGATTTCTTGGGTCGCTCTAATTCAATCGCCTGCTATTTAAGGAACAGACGGCTAAGGTGGCTGACGTTTTCCAGGCAACTGTAGCACAAATCTGCTGATTTGTTTGGGGGTAAACTAGACTTTATTGAGACGTGAAGGGCGGTTTGAGGGGATTGTGTTGCAGAGAGGAGCAGAGGGAACGAAATCTTCAGATTGCTCTGACTCTGAGGTCAAACCATTAGCTCTGTGTGTGCCTTAGATAGATAGAGAGAGAGAGAGAGAGTGTGTGTGTGTGTGTCCATACATATCTACAAAATAAAGGCAGAACAAATAGTGCAATAAGTGGCCCACCATCAGAGACTAAATTGACCGAGCGCCCACAATCAAATTATCTAAATGAGCTGATGTGACAATAACAAACGATAAGACCTTGGAGCGTCTTTGGCTCATATAGTTTCAGCAGAGGAACAGTTTGTTTTCCTGCCAGGAGACTGGCCAACAAGAAGATCCCACATCCAGAGCCAAGCAAACAAGAGGCCACCTGCAAAAGGTCTGACAGCGGGAACAGGATCGTGACATGGGTTTATAGGCGAAATTTTGGCAAAGAAATGCAGGCAGGAGATGTTTTTGAATTATTATTCTAAGCTGCCAGACTCTTTAGTGGTCATTTAAAAAGTAAATCATCCCTTTCTGGCAGTTTAAATCACCCTAAATGTTTCTGTGTGTACGTGTTGAGATTGAAAACTGTGAGTTTAACATCTCTTAGACTCCATCCATCCTCACCTTGGAACTTGAAGCCCTCTATCTGCACCCAGAGGCAGAGGTCCTCCGTGTCACAGTCGCAGCTCCAGGGGTTGCCGCTGAGCCCCAGAGACCGCAGAGCAGGCAGGGCGATCAGGTTGCTGATGTTGAGGACCGTGAGGTTGTTCCGGCTCACATCCAGAACCTGCAGAGCCAAGTTTTCCGAGAAGGCTTCCGGGTGGATGTCCCACAGAGTCGGGTTATCCGTCAGCCGGAGCATTACCAGAGACGACAGGGGCCCGAAAGTCCGGTCCTCAACCTGCAGCAGGGTGTTGAACGACAAGTCCAGGTATGCGAGTTTCCGCAAATTCCCGAAGGTGGACTCTGAGATCTCTGATAAAGAGTTGTTGCTGCAGTCCAGGTAGACCAGATCGGACAGGTAGTTGAGCTGAAGCGCCGGAAGGTCCAAGATGCGGTTGTTGGAGATGATGAGCTGCCGAGTTGCCAGGGGCAGGTCATCGGGGAAACGGATGAGATCCTGCCCGGCGCACTGGACCACCAACTGGTCGTCACACACGCATTTGTCTGGGCAGCCGGCTGTGAGAGCCGGGGAAGGGGTCACCCCCATCACGAAGATAAAGAGGAAGAGGATCCGGAGGGATTGGGCGCTGGGCTCAGGCAAGAGACGCATGACGAGGCCGCCCAGAGCGTCATGAACTCGGGCTGAGCTGGACCAGGACTCCCCAGCGCTCTCCGGGCATCCTGCATGGGTCTGAGGAGCGAGAGAGGCGAGATGGCTGCTCTGAGTGTCTGGCTGTCGCTGCCTGAAAGCCTGGCTGCTGTTTATATCCAGCCTCTCTTTTTCTCTCTCTCAGAAAGACTACCGGTCAGTCACTCACACGCACTCTGGCGCGCCGCGCACGTCGCCACAAGACATCATTTCAGAAGGTGACCGAGGGGACGCTTATCGCTCTGTGGGTGAGAATCTTGCAGCTTACCGGACTTTGAAGACCACAGGAGCACTGAATGTTGTCCATCACCCCCTCGGTGACTCATCTTTGTGAATTAGTTGTCTCCGGCAGAGTGCATTGCTTACTTTCCAAACAAATGCCATGACTTGCGCAAAAATCCCTGAATCCTGGATGTAGACTCCACCGAAAACGCACGTCTCTCACATATGTCCTTGACTGTGTGTGTGTGTGTCTGTGCGTGTCTATATGTATGTGTGTGTGTGTGTGTGTGTTGTACACAGGTATCCAGCAGCAGACAAGTCGGGGGTTTTGTCTCAGGAGCGCGATGGGAAGCGCGTCCTTCCACCTCTCCGCTCAGTCGGCTCTGTGTGACTGAGGCTCTCTGCTGCGCTGTGGTGGTGTTGGTGATGTTGGTACTCTCTGCGCTCCCTCCCCTCCCTGTCTCTCCATCCGCGCGCACTGCAGCTCTGCACACACACAGAGGTAATGTTTGTGTGTGTGTGTGTGTGTGTGTGTGTGTGTGAGTTGGCAATGATGTGATATGCACTGGTGACGTCACCAGGTGTTTCTCTTATGAGTAAACCAGACGACCAGAGTACAGCCTGTCCGACCAGAGAAACTATATGATGAGGGTAAGTCTCTCTCTCTCTCTCTCTCTCTCTCTCTGTGTGTGTGTGTGTGTGTGTGTGTGTGTGTGTGTGTGTGTGTGTGTGTGTGTGCCAAACAAGTCAATCATCATCTTGGCTGAAAGCAGCAGCCTCTTAGCACATACACAGATTTAACAGGCTTTATCTCATGTGGTCCAGTGGTTCATTTCCCCTCTCCTCTGTCCTCCTCTTTTTCCTTCCCTCCTTCCAGTGGCGTGTTGACAACATAATGCATTCAAATTGGATTGTGTGTGCTCGCTCGCCTATTAATTTTCTGGCATATACTCAATTTTTTTTTTTTTTATTTGGGGAAGGGAAAGTGGAGTGACACGTTCAGATGTCCACATTAATGTCTTTTTTTTGTCTCGACAGGATGTTGATTGGCTCTTGTGTCTTTCAGTGGAACAAAAGAAGTTAAAATGTAAACTTTGCGTTAAGATGATGAAAGAAATGAAGACGTACGAGTGGTGTGATAGTTTCCATCCCTCCCAGTGTCAGAAATATGAATAAATCAGCACACAAGAATGATTAGGTAGGCTGTAATTAAAGTCATTAGGCTAGTGAAGAGAAAAAACGAAACAATTATGAATGTAATTACTGTTCATTTATGACCAGCTGCACCTTTTTGTATATAATTTAATGCATTTCAAGCCTGTTTTCTTCAAGGGTCAAACAAAGGTCATTCATCTGTCAGTTACATTTTCCTCGATGTTATGAGATTTAACGAAATAGTTTGATATTGAGAAAATGGTTTCTTTCTTTCTTATGGAGTGTTAGGCCTAAATGAGAAGATCGATACTACTTCTAGACTGTATAAAACATGGACTGCCGAGATTTGGGTAGCGAACTATGTAGGATGAGTTGTTATGATGCCCTTCAGAGGTAAAGAGATTCTCATTGTGGGAAGATTAACTTGTCAGGCTGAGAAACAACCGAACTTTGGTTTCTTGTAATCAAGTTGAAGGTTTGCGATCACGTCAGATGCAGGGCAGCAAAATGTTACTTTTCCAACTCTTTGTCAAACTCTGAACCGCTTTTGCGTGTGAGGATCTCTGACCTTTCAGCTAAAATACTTGTAACTTTGTTTATTTGTCCATACTTCACCGGTTCCAAGCAGTAAAGTTTTATCACAGAGTTAGGATCCAAACCTATTTTAACCTATGAGTAAGCTAATATAAAATTAAAATAGTAACCTAAAGTCTGTGAAGGGTCTCAGGTCATCTTTCCAACTGGACTTGGTTGTAGAATCATGAAGATGTTTCACAGATATTTAGCCTCGGTGGGATCGTTAACAAGGCAATTGTTTCCACTTGGTTCGTTATTCCCCCTCGTTGTTGTGGTGACTGTTGCCTGTGTCGTTCACCTAAGGTCTAAGGTGACTATGACAGTCGTTATAACCTAGAAACATTTTCGAGCAATAGTTTACATACATTGCTACAACAAAACACAAAGTACAGCAGTGGCTGATGGGATTGCCATTAGTTTTCCAAGTGACCTGATGATGGTACTTGACGAAAAGTCATGGACATGACCAAGTTTTATGGCAATCCACCCAACCAAACCATTGATGTGACACCAAAAACTAAACATATCTACCAGATGAAAAGTCAGAAGATCACCGAAGTCAGCAGGCTTCAACCTCTTTGAAGAAACTTCTAGGTCTGAACCAAATTTCATGGCAACCTATTTAATAGTCCCTGATATATTTCAGTCTGGACCAAAAAAAGGAGGACGGACTGACATTGCCATCCCGAGACAATCCAGACAACTGAATTGTCTTGACAGCCAAATGATTGGACAGACCGAACAGATAATATGTTAATTGTGAAAAAAAATGTTCTCAGCTTTTCATTTCAGAGCTGCTGTGGTCAGACATGGGTGTCTATCTCCTGCCTGATATGTCATTATTGAAGGAAAGCTCCACCGAGTACAGAGCAGCCTGGAGGAAAATGAGCCTATTTGATCAGTGTCGCTTTCTGTCAGCCTGTCTGCTCCCTCAGTCATGAGTTTACTGTCTAAATGGCCCTGCTGGATCGTGTTCGCAGATAACTGCCCCCGTAAAGCCAGGCGATCAGAATCATTAATGTAACTTTCCTCCGTGACTGTTCCAAATGGTGTCGGCTTCCAGGGGTGTGCTTGTGTATACCTGTGCGCACGTGTGGGCTTACAAAGTCACCTGATATGTGCAGGTCTCATGTTGTATGATCATATGTGTGCAGGCATGTGTCTGCATAGGTGTTCCCTACTTTTGTGACAGTGTTCAGGATAGTGTGCATGTGTAGCGTGTGTGGCCTGCAGTGAAACATCCTTATTTTTTAATAAGGGTGTATGCAGTGTCAGCTGTCAACTGCCAGAAGCCAATCTGATCCTCAACCTGAAGGGAGGGCCACCTGCCATCAGAGGTGTCACTCACCTTTGCCTCACATCCATTACCTCACATCTTTTAGTTTCTATTTGGAGGCATCCCTGGACTACATAACAACCAGTTGAAGTTCTTCATACAGGCAGAGCTCTGCCTCTTTATCTTCTTCCATGTGTAACTATAACTCCTCTTTCCCTTTCTTCTCCCGTGGCTCGGTATGGTTGTAACTCTTCTCCCCTCCTGCTCCACTATCTTTCAGGCTGTAAGTCTGAGGACCTTTTTTTCAGCTCCATCATTCTAATGTAATTGAACCAAGAGTACGATCAGTCACCCTGACTGCCTCTTCACTGAATGGTATGTGTGTGTGGGTGTGTATAATGCCTATATGCCTCAGTATTACTATAAAGAAACCTGATGTGCAATTGCTCGATTTCAGGATATAGTTCAGAATCAGAAACAGAAACAAGTTTAGTAGTAGGTTTCACATACAAGGAATTCAGTCTTGGTGTTTTAGAAGGAAGGTAAAAATTAAGTACTCGAAGATATAAATACATATATGTACAATATGTTATTAAAATGAAAAGGGCTGCACAGTTTTGTGCAAGAATGTACAAACTATTCACCAGGTAGTGTGCAAAAGTTTACAGGATGCAGAATATTTATATATTTTGCGAAGTGCTGTGCATGGAAAATTAACTTTAAACATCACTCCAAATTACCGTACATGAATATATCTTAAAGGGTACGGCGGCCGATATTCTATATTTTTTTGTTTTTGTCAATAAATCCCATGCGAAGACCATAACCAACAATGTGTTAGTCCAACTGTCAGTACTTTCCAACTCTCACATTCTGTCTGTGGCTCTCAGCTTTAAGCTAAATAAGAAAATCTTTAGAAATGAGTCACAAACTCTTTAATTTTTGATGAAGGGCTAAATAATCAAACTGGAGTAAATAGAGCATTTCATCTCCTGCTGTGTGATGAACACACATTTGGAGGTCGAGTGAGTATTTACGTCAGCAGGATGATGTACAGCAGGTAAAAATAAACTACTACAGTGCCCATGTATATTGTAATGACGGAACATGTCATGTAGTGCATCGGTGTGGCTCACTGACGTGTGTTTAGCCCTGCTAGCGGCATGCCTCCAGGGATGGTGATGGCAGATGGTTGGGCTGTCGATTCACCACTTTGATCCAGACTAAAATATCTCGTAACTACTGGATGGATTGCCATTAAAATTTTCATAATCTCGCAGACTTTGACTTCTCCTCTCTAAAATCTGTCCATTACTGTGTTTTACTTGCAAAACTCTAATGATAATATTCATATTTACTTTGTATTTTGTGCTAACTAGGAAATATTTGCATGCTAACATGCTAGACTTAAGCTCCGTCTCAATTCGGATACTTCCATCAGTACATTTCTATGTGGTACACTGTGTGTACACTGTGTACTTCCTGGCGTAGTTGCACTCTGGACGGTAGTGTTGGCCGTTGTGCAAGTACGGGAAATGACACAACAGAACGATGTCACTACCTCAACATGGTGTTATACTGTTGTTGCTTCTTCTATTTATTGTATATACTTGTTTTTAAATTTAAATTTGCCTACTATTTATATTTTATATTTGATATCGGGCTGCTCCAATTTCATTTCATCCCATGTTTTTACATGTGCTGTAATGACAATAAAACTCCTTGAATCCTTGAAGAACATTAGCGTCAACATTTGACCACCAAAATCTAAATGTGAGACACACATACAACTTTTGTAAATAGCAGTATTCACTGCAAGTGCTTCAGCTTCCTCTGCTGCAGTTTCACAATTTGTGTGAAAGTGTCCAACGTTCAATACTCAACACAAATTTATCGTAACATCAGCTGAGAGCACAGCTGTTGTGTACTGTCAGTATGGCTACGAAGCAGGCCACAGTCTGTAGAGTCAGTCAGGGTTTTATATGAGGGGACAAGGAGTGGAGATGGTGATGTAAGCTGCTACCACATATGTCACCTGCCTCATGATCAGCCAATAGTAAAATTCAGTTGTAATAGCCTGCTTTCAACCAGTAGAGGGAGGTCGCTATGCGGATTTATAGCACAATATGTTAGATACTACTATTTCGACTTGAACTGATCAACAACACAACACCAGTTAAATTATTATTGGCTTTAGCCTTCTTTTAATGTGATTTATTGACAATTAGAAAAATGTAGGCTGGCACCAGACTTTTCCTTTAATATTCAATTTTACACTTTTGTAATGATAACTAATGAGTCAATATCAGCAAGGGTGCACATCTTCATTTTGATGTTCAGGGTTGGTCCTATCGGGGCTTTGATGGCTGTTGGTTCTGCAGTATCATCAAAACGTATTAACCCACTCCACCCTGCTTCTGTGCACTTTAGTGTGTGACCCTTCACACACACACGTCACCTCGAACATGTTCTATCTTCATCACCACTCCTACTCATATGCACACACAAACAACAAAAATACATGAGAACAAACATGTTGCACAACTGTTGTTTTGGTTTCATAAGTTACACCAGTTAAAAACAGCCTGCCCTGAGGGATGTTATATTTTTAATAGGTGAAAATCCATGAATGCAGACTGAACTACAGTATGCATGATAGTATTACAGTATATCTGTGTGATAAAACAACAGACACAAAGGTCAAACACACTGTATGTGCCCTGAGCAGATCACAGTGCTGTCTTGTTCTTGACAGACAGCTCTAGTAACAGGACCCCACTCACTCCCTCTGACTCATACCCCGTAGACAGGCCTCCCTATCTGAACTCGGCCCCCGGGATGAGGCTGGAGGGGCTGTCTACGGCTAAGACTCTCCTCCTGTTCACGCAACCTCCTGCCTCTGACAGGAGGAGAGGATGGAGATGGAGAAAAGGACAGTGGGACTCGCATCACTTTGAACTACAGTAGTGGTGATGGAGGAGTCAGCCAGCAAAGGCCTGTAGTTAAATGACATGAGCAGTGACTGCACTGACAAGCAAAGGGAGCAGAGGAGCAACAGGATAACATACTCCAATCCAATCCAATCTACCATCTGATACAAGACTGACCCCTGCAGGATCGGAGGGGAAAGGCCGTGTGTCTGGCATCAGCTAGGGTTCTCATGCTCCAATGTGTTTGTTGAGGAGGAATGTAAATCGGACCATTTGAAGCCAGGAAGGAGAGCTAGCTTGCAGAAAGGTAGACTGGACGAAACAATACCTCTCTGGCCTGTGTGTGTCTCAGAGTCAGTGTCCCTGCTGTGATGTGTGTTCAACCTGTGGGTCTCGTCTGAGGACAGGGTGACAGTGTCCGTCACAGTCCATCAGGTTCAGTTTCTGTCCTCACACTCAAAGGGCGAGTGTCATCTACCATCAGTTTTCCATCTCAAAGCACACACACATGAGAAGAGGAACAAGCACCCGGCGGACATCAAATCTGAAGAGCCTGTCTCGTCCAAACCAGAACCTTAGAAACCCAATGTGGTGACGCAAATCTGAATGACCTGAATGACATGTCTTTGTTTGGTCCTTTCTGTGCGTAAATAATATCATCTCTATTCGAGTTTCTCCCTAAAACCCAGCAGCCCGCAGCCACCTTACAATCTACATTTATGATACATTTATATCTCAGTTACAAATTAATATGATTCACTGCCTAGGCTCACTCGCATTCATGTGAATTAGGAAGAGTAAACAAAGCCAGACAGCAATAAAATGTGGAATAAAAAAATGTGCTCGCTGTGGCAGAAGGGAAGTCATCTGATCGATATAAATGTATCCTGATGAAACCGAATGCTAAAATAACTTTTTTTTTTATAAATGCTCAGTTTATATTACAATGTCTGGATCACATGCACGTGGATGTGCACACACACACACACACACATACACACAAACACAGGGACCTGTCTGTTTAGACTGTTATGCCATCAGAGTCACTGTGTGATTGTGCAATTGCATAACCTGTAAAGACATGCTTAATAATGCATGGTCAGACTAGACATGAGCAACCTGACGGAAAAAACCTTACCTCAACAACCCGCTTTGTCTGGCCCCAAGACTGGACACTCCAGAGACAGGACAAATGGCTGGAGGACAGTGTGTTTATGTGTGTGTGTGTGTGTGTGTGTGTGTGTGTGTGTGTGTGGGTGGAGGAGTAAAATTAGGAAGAAAAGACAAAAGATAGTTTCACTTTGAGTCCTGCTGAGTGAAATAGTGACTGGCATCAGGCAGTGCAAACATCCTCTTTTACCTAAAATACTTCACAGGAACTCACTTCAACATTTCAGGCCTAACTGATGAGCCAACATCATGTTTCAGCTCTCTCTGCTGTGCAGCCTTGTATGAACCACTGAAGTCAGGAGGAGCTTAAAGTCCCTGCTCCTCCTCCTCCAGGAAAGGGTACCTGCTCCAAACTTCCTGGTTCTCTCCTGGAGAAGCCTTCCTCCTTCTGTGAGCCAAACTACTCAAGAAACACACAACATGACAACCCTCCTCCGCAGACTTGTAGGTCCCAGGGGCTCATCGAGCCGGTGGATGGGCGTGATTCTGCGGGAAACGCACGGCAGAACTGTCCATCTGATTCCCCGGGACGGAGCGCGTCTGCTGGCCGGTGGCGATCGCCCTCTGACGGCGTGCAGTCGCGCACACAGCCGCAGGCAGCACACGGAGGCGGCGAAACCTGTGGAGGTGGATGTGAAGCGGTTAGATGGAGAAGACGATGGTAGGGGGACACACTGACATGTGATTTAACATCGTTCATAATCACACTGATGAACTTTACAATGTGGGGCAGGACATTTTAATAAGTTACCACAGAACTGACTGAAAGTGAAGCGTTAGTTAATGGGTAACTCGAGGTTTATATAGGAGCTAATGATTAATTAATAATTAGATAATTAAAAAAACAAGCGAGGAACGAATCAGACTTGACAATTGGTGAATAAATGCTTCTCTAATTAATACTAATGGAGGACAATAATGATGAGAGATCAGACCTGTGTGAATCAATCATACTGGACACTTTCTTCTCATAATTATGAGTTATGGAGTCAGTTCCCTGTTGTTACATATCATTATGTTAGTGGTCATTTCCACCTATATAAATATATATATGAAAATATATTCATGTACATTCATAGATATTAAACAGATGGAATAAAAGAATATAAGGATCAAGCAGTATAAAATAATATAGATAAGGAGCATGACTCAGATAAGGAGTGTTTGTCCACCTTTGCCTTCCCCTTTGTCCTCCCTTGTTCACTTACTCACTATTCTACACATACTCAGGAGTGTCCATATGCCAGGTGTGAAATGAACGATTGCCACATCATTATTTAATTTATTTATCTACTTACTATTCTCTCAAATAGTAGATTTGTTGTCAGGAAACATAAAATAACCCACATTACTCCGGTTAGTTTCTCCAAACCCCCCCAATATTTAGTTAGTTTCAATATAAGATAGAAGAACACAGATAATTCTTACATTTTACCTTTTTTTTTTTTTGCCATTTCTGCTTGAAGTTCTGCTTTTTATTCACTGGTTTTCAAAATTGTAGCCCATTATTTTTCTGTTGATTGATCAGTGGGTTCATACCGGGTACTCCGGCTTCCCCTCACAGTCCGAATACATGCAGGTTAATTGGTGACTCTAAAGTGTAAATGTGAGTGTGAATGGTTGTTTGTCTCTGTGTGTCAGCCCTGTAATGAACTGGCAACTTGTCCAAGGTGTACCCTGCCTCTCACCCAATGTCAGCTGGGATTGCCCACCCTGATATGGAAAATGGATGGATGATTAAGGGCCTGTTTTACTGACTTAATTATTAGTATTACTTTTATCCTGCATCTTTCTAAGTCTAAGTCTGCTCTTTCTTTCTTTCCATCCATCTACTTCCTTCCACGTGACAGCAGGTTTAACAGGGCGTTCCTTCTCCCCAGCAATGCATTACAGCTCCCCCTGGGGGATCTTGTGGCATTCCCAGATGAGCTATATACTGTAGTCCCTTCAGCAAGTTCTGGGTCTGCCCTGGGGTCTCTTTCCAGTTGGATGTGCCCAGACACATCCAAAGGAAGGCTTCTAGGACGCACCCTAATTAGATGCCCGAACCACCTTTCTTTCTTTCCAGTTGTTGCTAATTTTCCTCTATTGTGGCTTCCTGTAGAAGGTGATGGAGTTGTGCACGAAGAACACAGCGGGAAGCCTCAAGTGTTGTCACCAATTCACAGTTTTAACAAAAACAGTCAGTTCATTAAAAAATGTGAATGAACTGCCAGTTGCTGATCTGTCGTTCTTCTTCACAGGTGTAGTGGAGGTGTTGATGTGCCGACACAAGGCAAGAAACGCCCTGGGCCATGTGTTTGTGTCACAGGTGAGCAAACCTCTACGTCACACACACTCATAAACACACACAAACACACTAAGACACCGTGTCCCATGTGTGTGTAGATGAGGGAGCTGGTGTCCACTCTGTCCAGTGACTCAGCAGTGCGTGTGGTTGTCTTCAGGAGTTTGGTGCCAGGTGTTTTCTGCGCAGGTAAGTATCTTCTGTAACATCTGATACCTGCCGCGCCTCGCTCCGTGCGTGATGGTGGTATCATCGTGATGTTTTTCATAGGTGCAGACCTGAAAGAGAGAGCTCTGATGAACAACACTGAGTCTGATCTGTTTGTTCACGGCCTGCGATCCCTCATGACTCAGATAGGTAAGAAAGAGAACATGTTATGTTAAGACTGAACGTTTATTTCCTCACCATATGTGTATACATGTATGAGCTTTTCTCTCTTCGTTGTTATGTCTCTGGCAGCATCGTTGCCCATGCCGACCATTGCAGCGATGGATGGCGTTGCCCTCGGAGGTGGGTTGGAAGTGGCCTTGGCCTGTGACCTTCGCACTGCCGGTGAGTGAACATCCACCTACGAACGCTGAACTGGATGAGTCAGCAGTTTTGATATCCTCCTTCCCCTCCTTCAGGTGATGTTAAAGGGCTATGAAAAGGGATGTCGCGTCCCCTTACAGCTGTCACCAATCCAGTCGTATTAGATCAGTGGTTGAGACTGACAACTCCCACATCACATCAGTGTGGATTAGAGCAGTGGTTCTCAAGCTGTGATGTCAAGACTCCCCAAGTGGGAAGAAGAAATACTCTGAGGGGTCACAAGACAGGAAAGAGGAAGGAAAAACACTTACACCAACTTAAGTCTAATTTTGATTAAATCTACCTTTTTTTTCTTCGTTCTAAAATACCGCTTAGGACTCTAAAAGCAACTTCTCACAGCTCATGTGCGACCTGTAACGACAGATTACTTCATCATAAATGGTCGGGACAGTAGCTTCTATCTAATCTCATTTTATGAGCCCAAGTTTTCATTTATTCTTTGTATTTATCTGCAAAGTTAAGTTTTACCGTAGCAGGTTTCACTGCCACAACAGTCCGAATAGATGACGATTATTTTACTTACACTTTGCAGACACATACAGTTTAATACAGTAAATAAATGTCTTCTGTACGCTATGGTCTGCCAAGTATCTTATGCGCACGTCCTCCGGATTTAATCAGCTCAGTAACAGAAAGTTCCACTCGAACTGGTGGGCGCTTCTGCCTGGCTTCAGGTCCATCTATGTCAATCCACTCACCCGGTGCTGCTCTCTCCTGCAGCTGGATGCCAACACAGCCCACCTCCACAGTCCAGTAGTCGATTAATTAATCAGTTGACTGATACTTTGATAATTGAATAGTGGTTTTAGTAAAAAAAAAAAGCCAACCATTTGCTGTTTTTATCTTCTCAATAAGAGATTTGGTGCTTTTCTATGTCACGCATGATAATAAACTGAATATCTTTGGATTTTCACAAAGAAAGAAAGAAGAACAATTTTCTGCCTTTTTATAGAAAAAACAATAAAGTTAATCATCAGATTAATTAATACAGAAAAAACAGATTGTTACTAATTAGAATAGAAATAGAATAGAAAACCTTTGCTTTTGTTAAAACATATGTGGACTAAGAAACCACTTTAAAGGAAGCAGTCAGACATTACAAGCATCATTTTGACAATATCCATTCGATTAAATGGTGCAGCCATCAAAAGTCTGTGGAAGAATATGATTTTAAGTATCTTAAAGCTGCTTCGGGGACAATAAAAGTGCAAAATTGGATATTAAGAATTAAAAATACTCTACAGAAATGCACAGCGGTCAACAACAAATCTGTTGTTGCTCTGAGAAGTTGACATTTTGGAGATATATGTTTTTCGGTCAGCACTAATGATCTGCTGCTGAGCTCAGGGACTAATGATAGTTGGTGAAGCCAGACACATCTGCCCAGCTGTTCACGTAGCTGAATCTACACGCAATTGGTTAAATCAGTCATGGCGGCTCTGTGATTGGCTGAGCACTGAGGTGCTAGGTGAGCAGGTGTTTTCGACTGTTGCTCCGACAGAAGCATCAGTCAGACTTAACGCCCTCCCTGGCTTAATGGCACTCAGCAGTGCAGACCTTCAGCTGTCCTCTGTGTGTGTTTCAGCATATTCCGCACAGATGGGTCTGATTGAGACGACACGGGGGCTGCTCCCGGGGGCGGGTAAGACGAAACAAGAGGTCACACACAAAAAAATAATGACCTTGCAAAGTATAAAGACAAATCAGCTGTGCTGAAGTTGACCTTGTTGATGTGGTTTGCCCTGCAGGGGGCAGTCAGCGGCTGCCGCGGATGGTGGGCATCACTCTGGCCAAGGAGCTCATCTTCACAGGTGGTATTCTAGAAAAAACTGTGACATCCTTATCATTCAGCGAGGGTTTCCTGTATCACACTCTCTCTCTCTGTCTGTCTGTTATCAGGTAGGCGTGTGGGAGGGCAGACAGCTCTGGAGATGGGGCTCGTAAACAGAGCTGTAGAACAGAACCAGACAGGAGACGCTGCCTACAGAGAGGCACTCAGCCTGGCTAGAGAGATACTGCCCCAGGTTAGAATACAAACACACTTTCTCCTCTCTGCTACAGCTCAGATACTGATGCATCCCTCCTCCTCCTCCAGGCAACAATCTGCTCTTCCTCCCTGTTTCTCCTCTGCTTACTTATCTCCTCTTTTCATTCTGCCTTTCTCTCTCTCTTTTCCTGGTCTTTCCTTCCCACCTTCCCCCTCTCCTCTCTTCCTCTCTCTCCAGGCCTCTGTCGCTCCATATTTCTTTCACTCTGTTTCAGATGCCCACAGTTGGCGGGGCCAGAGTGGCAGCCAAGTGGAGAAACGGACCACAAATAGCACCACACAGACGCGCACACACACACACACACATTAACCGACACATGCTTGTGTTGGTGCGGATTGAATGATTGACAGGAATTTGGATTGAATGAAAGTGAGGAAGGATGGAGGAGATAATAAGCTGTTCGTGCCCTCGGTTTTTTCTGTTAGGGTTGCTGTGAATTTTATAAGACAAAGGAAGTAAGCCTGTTTGAAATGTATGTACAGTTGAATTTGAGCATATTCTTAAATTTTAATGTTTGCGGTTTTGGCAGGCGAGAGATTAAAAATAGAAAATGTGAAGTGGTTAAAATCAGTGCTACAGTTGCAAAGATATCCTGAATTTTAGTACTCAGTCAGTATTAGACTTTTCCTGCCATGCAAACACCAACATCATTTAAACTCCACATCCACAGTTTGTAATTTAGGTTTCCTGTTATAAATCCAAGCTCAAGCTGAGATCATCTGGGTTATTTTTCTGAGATTTGACCAAGCGCAAGCGACCAAGAGTAAATCTTCATAAGCCCCCATGTTCAAATGTCCAACTTCACAGCAGAAATAAACATGTTTACAGCCTGGTACAAAAAACAGTTTTGGTCTCTATAGCTAATTTACCTGTTCATGACAACTGTACTGAGAGTGAATTTTTATACAACTCACCTGTTCAAATTGTATTGAGGCCTAAAGTTATGTATAATTAACAGCGTGGCCGCTTTGATTTACAGATCTTGTTTAGCACCCAAGTGTCATTCAACCCGCCTTTAGATTTTTAGATTAGCCTGGTAGGCCGAAGAAGCAGGACTGCCAACATGGTGGTGGCCAAAGCCACATAGAGGAGTAGTACTCCTCACGATGAGTAAACTGTTGTTCACCTTTAGTTGTTTTCAGTTGGTCACGTCTTGTTTTAGTAACTTCAGTGTAAGGTGTCTTATTAATTCCAACATTTCCGTTGTTCAGGGTCCCATCGCTGTGCGGATGGCAAAAGAGGCAATGAACAGAGGCGTTGAGGTAAATCATGATTCATTGTTTTTAATCTCATTTTGCTGGCGTAAGTGATAGCACTGACTGAAAGTTGTTTCTTCCAGGTTGACATCGGTTCAGCGATGGCAATAGAGAGGATGTGTTATGCTCGGGTAAGACTTCCAGTGCTTATTTAATATTTGAAAAATACTCTAACAACCCTATGCTTTGTTAAATGATCAGTCTAGTCAGGTCATCTGTTGTAACTCTCTTTTCAGGTCATCCCAACACGGGACAGACAGGAGGGTATGGCTGCCTTCATAGAGAAGAGACCCCCACGGTACACTGGGGAATAAACTTGTCATGATAAGTAGTTAACTCCCATTGATAGTGTTTGTGATCGCTCACCAGTGTCAATACATTAGTTAAGGTCTCTGTGAGTTCTCAAAGGTGACCATGTAATATGACAAAAGTAGATTTGTACTGTTATGTACTGTTAACATATTTCATGTTTGGAATAAAAAGACAACTGCATCATGTCCAGTTTCTGGGAATGTACATTCTTTATTTCCAAACTTGAAAACGTGACTCTCAGCAGCAACATGGCACAGTCCTAGCAGACAAACAGTATCTTAACTTTTGCATCTTCCACCTGATATAAATCCGTGTGTAAAATTAAACTGGCCTTCATCGAGGGAGATGTTTTTAATCCGACATTATCAGGAGCAAAAATACAAAATCGGATTCTGTCGTCTGCTGCTCTTTGCCCTTGTTAAAGCTGATGAGATCAGCTCAGGACACACGCATAATTAGCAAGCTCATCCAACAACAACCGATTTACAAAAAACAATAAGGCCATGATTCATGTATGTATATTTTGCCGACAGCCGAGTACCACTTAGTCGCCAATATATTATCTTTACCTCTATTAGAATACAAGTTACCTCTACAAGTCCTGTGACCTGTCGTTGTTCCTGTTGATGCCTAGAAATGTCTTTGAAATGGTTTGACAGCAGTTTGTGGAAACATTAATTATGATTGCATAGAGACAGATGAAGGGGCCTTAATGAGAACCAACACCTCAGATGCAAAAGAAGAAGAACGTGGGCGTCATGGGTCAGCTGTTACAGCAAATGGAGGCTTATCTGGACTGCAGAAGCGTACCTGGTAAAAAGCCACCCTAGAGTATACTAATATCACATGGCCCAAAGTTTCAGAACAGAAAAATACCCTTGAATATTTCTGATAACACTCCCACTATCTCTGGGTAAACAACACTCCTAGGTTGTTCTTAATCAGATAAGCAAACAATGGAACATATAGTGTAATAGTTTCCATGCAGCCAAGTCCCGAACACACAGTTACCATCGCTTATGTACAAATTACATACACTTCTTTAAGACGCAGCTACTTGTACAGACGTACATACACATGCTCACACCCAAGTGCCGTCTCTGTCTTTAAGACACCCGGACGCATTGGGAAGCACAGCGAACATAACTGATATATACACGAGTTTCTCGAAGAGAAAACGGTCGTTACTCGATACACACATCCATCATGATAATACTGACCACGTCATTATAGCCATTTGTGTCCAGAGAGCATTTTTGCCCTTTAGCGGACATAACGGATGGCCTAATTTCAAGTTATCATGTAAATTCTTCTCTGGATCTTCTCTCGTCTGACCCCTGATATGATTTTGGGGCTGCCAAATGTTTACAAAAGAAAACTGGAGCCGCTCAAATAGATAGAACTTCTCTCTATTAATTTAGGGCTTTTCATCTTAAATGTTTGGAACATTTGAACCCAGTGAAAACACCCCTGGCAAGTATCCTGTCACATCAGATCAAAGGTATTAGCCGATAGAAGACTAAATGAGGAGGAGAGCAACAGCAGTATTGCGGACCCAGAGGGGGTGGGTTTCAGTGAACAGAGAGAACACTGCTATAAACAAACAAGCAGGCATTCCTAAAATGAACAGTGCAAGCATTGAGACAAACTCCAGCATGCTTGAGCTCACAGCAGCGTCATGCGTATATATCTAATGAGCTTATCCACCAATTTGGACGACCGGAGTCTTCAGCAATGTACAGGAACCTCGGGGTTTGATCCCAAGCGGAAAGTTGTATGTGCGGGCGTTTTTTGGTACGGAAGTCATCACGATGTCAATGTCAGACTAACAAGAGCGAGCGAGCGAGCGCCGACACAGACCTCATGTTGAAATTTGAGCTTAACTGACCAACAGTTCTCATAATTTAAGTTTTTTAATCACAAGGTTAGCACACGCAGAAATATTGTTGTTTCGAAACGACCACAAAGAAAATAAATAAAGTTAGTGTTTGTGTGTACAAAGAATTGCGTTTGTCTTTGTCCTTTATGTTTTACTTTCTAGGGATTCTTGGTAAAGTGTGTTTGTGCGAGGATACACAGACGCGTACAAAATCCCCTCTGTGGTGGGAGCCGGCCGACGTCCTCCTCTTGGTCAGCCTCATTTTTCTGAAAGAGGAAATGTCAAAAGAATGAGCCATTGTGAAACTGACATTGCGAAATGACCGCTGGCGTAGCGAGTCTTTACCTCTGTGAGGTTATTGTTGTGGCGGCCGCCGACTTGTCTGTGTTTGTGCGGGCTGGCCGGTGCGGGCTCTGTGGTTCTGCAGGCTCTCCAGAATGCTCTTTGCCAACTGTTTCACGTCTTTGTGGGTCTGTGGGTGTGTGTGAACGAGCTCCAGCTGCTGCAGGCCTCCCTCCTCCAATAGCATGCTGCAGTAGCGGGCGGCTGCAAAGACACGGTAGGTGAATGAGTAACTTCGTGTACAGATGTCAATGAATAATTTGTGTAAATTGCAAGTTCATAAAACTAGAATAACATTTGGTTTTTGGGGGCGGTCGGTAGCGTAGTGGGTTAGGCGGCCGCCCCGTGTGTGGAGAGTATAGTCCTTGCTGCAGCTGGCCCCGGTTCGAATCCCGCATCGGACGGCTAATTTACTGCGTGTCACTCTGCCCCCTGCTTCCTGTCTATCTTCAGCTGTACTATCAATAAAAAAAACATTTGGTTTTTGTATGTGCGTGTACACACGAGTCTCACCGTTCTTGCTGCAGACATGTTGCATGGCCCAGGCCGCCCACAGCTGCACACCGGGGGTGTGAAAGCACTCCAGTAGGGGAAAGAAGGGATTAAATGACCTACAGAACGAGACAATAAGGACATGTTTAGTATGTGCTGCATTTGTGTCTATAGCCCTCTAAGAAAAGTCGTTGCGTCTCACCTGTAGGCCACCATTTCACACTCAGGCGGGGGCCACTTTATGATGACAGCATGCTAGAGAGACACACAAATGTTAAAAGACTCAAACCAACTTTTCAAAATAGCCGTGTATCATCATGTATACTTCAGCTGATTCCTACCAGCTGCTCTAACAGCGAGGATCGAAGGTCAGGGCTGAGCGTCCAGGCTTCCTCTCCTCGTGACGTCAGGTGTGCGAGGATGCCTGCGGCGAAGTAGCTGACCTCCACCTCTGGGCTGTGCAGCAGAGTGCTGATGTGGTCCAGAAATCCTTGCACCATCAGCTCTCCATGCAGCTCCCCGACCTCTGCTATGTTGTTCTGCACAACAAAAGTTGAAAAGGGAATAATGATGTCTTAATGCTGGAAATTTATTCAAAACATTCTGTTTTTCCTAAAGGGTAACGAGAGGGCGGTAAACTCACCAGGAGTCCGAGAACCTTCTGCTGAATGGAAGACTCGTTGGGGAAGGACTGCAGAGGGGGAGGTATGGAAAGAAAATAACAGTAAGTCAACGTGCCCCAAAGGTATACATACTTATACAGAGCAACACATGACTAGCACGGTAATCTGCTCGGAGTTGTTTTCCACATGCTGACATTTCTTCTTTGTACCTCTAGAACTTTAATAAACAGGTCCAGGCCCTGGTTCTCGATAAAGTGGCGGCAGGTTGTTGGTGACTCGTCAGTGAGGTTCCAGAGTGCACTCAGTGTGAATTTGAGGGTGGCGTCCACCATGCCCTGAGTGGCCTTCTGACGCACAATGTGGAGCAGTTGCTGTAGAGGGGAGTGAAGGGGAAGCATAATTTCTATGAACACATTTGGTAAAATAGTAAAGCCAGAAAAGAACGGAGCAGAGATGAGGATCTTACCTTGACTATGAACAGCTCTGCACCCAGCTGAGCCGTCTGCTCTGTGGACAACTGGAAAAAGCAAACCGTCTACGAGGTTAGAAATAACTCCACAAATGTGCTGAGAATGCATGACTAATTCAACACAGCATATACCTTGGCAGCCAGTATGGAAATGATAGCGACAGCCATCCTCTGCATGTTCTGGTCCTCGTGGTTGCAGAGCCACTGCATCACCAGTTTGGCAGCTTCGAACCTTAGAAACATTTGGACTGTAAACGTAGTGTACATCTTTGACAGATTTAATAAGTTAGAACCTGTCGATTGTTTGACTTTTCCGTTTCCTGCTGACGCACATAAACATTTGAAAGGTACGTTATCATTAGTAGCTTTTCTCACCTGTTGAATGGAACCTCCTGCAGGATGCGATCGCTGCACAGAGACAGCAGGCAATTCTTCTGCAGCTACAGACAGAAACCAAAACAGACGTCGGTCCACACATCTGACTACAAAGACCTCACACAATCTGTTGATTTACTCTTTGTGCTTTGTTATACAGATTCAAATGCTCTTTATCAGTTCTGATTGGATCCCTGCGTTTGGTTTCAGTGAAGACTCTGATTTTATTACTGACCACCATTCACCTGATTACGAGTTTGTGTGGCATCAACAGATTTAAACTCTGTTATTTTTTGGTGTGTTGTTTTAAGTGGTGAAGGGGAAATAAAGTACTCAGACAATTCCCCTTGGTCATCTGTGCCTTAAAACAAAACCTGCTTGTTATCAACAGGAACTAGCGACAGGAAACATAACACTCTTGTATTGTTATATTTCTTCCATGGAAAATCATGTGACTATTCTCTCAACGTTCCTCTGTGAACTGTGCCAAATGCAGTCATTGATGTTTTTGACGACTGATATGGCATGTGTGACATATCCCTTGGATTTGGTCATGCGGTGCAGGCATGAAGTTACCTGTTGGTGGTTGGGGAATGTCCTCATGGCCTCCAGTAGAAGCTGAGTGACGGTACTCAACAGTCGCACCGGCATTCCTGCCGCCAGGTCTTGCTTCGTCAGGTTGAACACACAGGCGCTGGCCGCCAGCTGGACATTCAGAGTGGCGGGGTGATTCTTCATGCCCAAAACTACCAGCTAGAGGAAAAAAAAAAAACAGCAAACAAAGAGAAGAGGGAAGTCATATCATGTTAAATGAGGCAGATGAGGAACTTGAAGTGTGCTTTGGTTGAGTGGAAGTATGTGACTTTGAAATGCGGTTGATATTTTGCCATGTATTACATAAATATGTGGTTCGGATATGACATCGTGTGTGTTGGGTCGGCACGCTTAAACCAATAAAACCTGACAATCTACATTATTTTCTCAGAGTTAAAGCAAAATAAATCATCATTGAATTGAGAAAAGTGACTTCATTTCCAGGTACAATAATGTGGGTTTACCTTCAGGATGTCAGGCCTGGGTTTTTCCATGACGTGCGTCAGGCTGAACAGATGAAACAGAGCTTCTCTCACAAAACCTTCCCTCTCACTGTAGCGACGCAGTGCCTCGCAGATCTGCGTCTCGTTGGCTTCTCCTGTTACCTGTTAAAAAAAAAAACACAAAAGACACTTTACAAACCTGTAGGACCTGAACTGTTATCGACCTTAATGTCACATCTATATCTACCTTCAGATTCCCTTCTCCGGAGAGGAAATCAGAAAATCCAGCATCTGTGGCCAGAAGTCCCATAAAGGTCATCCCTGGCCTCTCCTCAACGAATGCCTTAACAGCTGCATCTGTCACCTGCGACATTCACACATTTAAGACATTAAAACTTGTAGCCTTCTTTGCGATTGCAATGTGTGTGTCATTGTCTAAATACTCATACACACACCTGTTTCCTCCCCGACACATCCAGGGAAACAAGAGCGGGCAGGATCCCAGGCTGTCCAAGCAGCTGACGAGCCACGTCAGATGTAAACTGCTTATCATCACTGATGTCCAGGTGCTGCATAGGCAGAGTTTCACACAGACACAGACAATAATATATTTAGTAAAGCACAAACAAGCGTGGCTGGTGAAATCAGGGGGAAACATGCTAGTCTCTGCACAAACCAATCAAACAGAAACAGGTTTAGTATCAGACACACAGCTCCATCCTTCCACCAACCTGCAGTACATTCAGCTGGCCGATGACGCCGAGCAGCTGAGCCGTGCTCATCTCCAGCCTTTTCAGCTGGTGCAGTGTTAGCGACCGCAGACGCTCCTTCAGGCCCAGCAGCGGGCTCAGGTTGGTGACTGAGGTGTTGGAGAGATCGAGGCTCTCGAGGCGAGGCAGGGAACACACGTCGACAAGCCCAGAATCATAGAAGTCTACGTTGGCTAGAGAGAGGGAGCGGAGGCCCTGCAGGGAGCTGAAGCGATAACGGATTGGCTCCTCCAGCGAGGACATCGTTAGACCTGTTAAGACGAGTCGCTGGAGGGACTCCTGCAGGAGGTTTGAGGAAAAAAGACATTTTTAATCTTCTTCTTCTTCTTTTCTTTATTTTGAAAATGTCGACATGTTCCTCATTTCTACCTGACAATATTTATTGGTGGCCAGTCCCTGTAGAATATCAGAAATAGTGAGGTCTGCATTGACTCTGGCAGCGTCCAGCTCCAGCAGTCTGTGCGGGCAGAGGGCTTTCTGGAAAGCCTCTGCAGAGATTCGAGCTGAACGGATGCAGGCTCGTCTCAGCCGCAGGTATTCACAGTTACGAAACACACCCACTGTGCTGTCATTCAGCGGACCTGAAGAGGAATCAAATAAACGGTAAATGGACTGTACTTATATATATAGCGCCTTTCTGGTCTTTTGCGACCACTCAACAGTCTCATTCACCCATTCACACACTGATGGCACAGCCTTCGGGAGCAATTCAGTATCTTGCCCAAGGACACTTTGACATGCAGATTTGTCCTGTACACGTGACATCCATTGCACGTCTGTCCATCCTGGGAGAGGGATCCCTCCTCTGTGGCTCTTCCTGAGGTTTCTTCCACCTTTTTTCCCTGTTAAAGGGTTTTTTGTGGGCAAGTTTTTCCTCACTCAAACCGAGGGTCTAAGGACAGAGGGTGTCACTCCCTGTACAGATTGTAAAGCCCTCTGAGGCAAATGTACTTTGTGACTTTGGGCTATACAAATAAAATCTGATTTGATTTGATTTGACTGGAAGGGATCGAACTACCGATCTTCTGATTAGTGGACGACCCGAGCCTCCGAGCCACAGCAACCCAAAATAAGAGTTAAGGGTCATGCTTGGGTTCATGCAGAGCGGGAAGGAGTCTTGCACAACATATATACTCTCTGTTTACCCAGGGCAGGAAAAGATTTGAGAAAAGTGGATCAAAGATTTCACACATTTTGTCATTCAGGCTTCGATTGCAGTTATTCAGGACAGTTTGACAGGTGATTTACCCGTCTTAAAAAGACCGGATCTTCACTTACAGTGGCTCAAAACAATCAACAACTCTTTTTAACTGCAGGAATATAATGGGGTGCAAGGTTTATACCTTCAGTGGCCATCTTGGCCAGCAGCTGGTCAGCCAGCTCCTGTGGGAAGAGCACAGCCTCTCTGAAGCACAGGGAGCCATCAGGGCGCTTCACGCAGAAACACTCCAGATTCTGGCTCACATAGGTCAGGCACAGATCCGTGAGAGCCGCTGGAGATGAATCATCCTGCACAAAAAACGATGTTAGAACATTTATTTTTAATTTTTTTAAATAATAACGCCACGTAATGACTGTTTATGACTTACCGTGCTTAGGAAGCTCGCCATTGCTCTTTTTTTTTTTGTAGCTTATGCAACCGAGACTGGTGTTATCTTCAGTTTGCAGTCTTCACCTGCCGGTTTAGCTTTTGTGCAAAACACGGTAACTAAGGAAAAAAAACCGAGTGACGGTAACGGACACACACACACACATACACATACACACACAAAAAGAAACTAGCTCACTTGTTGTGCAAAATCCATCTCCGTGGAAAAATGTCGAAAGCTGCGTCCTGTGCAGGAGTTCATAATTCAAAACAAGCCGACTAACAGCGACTGGAGCTCGGTTGGACAGGGGAGAGGACAGTGTGGTGGTGGTGGGGGATTATTCGTTGCACACAGCAGGCAGTTGGAGCTATTTTTTGACCAGACAGACAGTAAACAAAGGTCAAAGCACTGGAAGTACATGAGTGAAGGAGGCTGGACTACGGAAGCCTGCGAGGTATCAAACGAGGAAGCGATCACCAGCTGCACGCATGCATGATCACCTCCTTGTTTTTTGCAGAGGAGATTATTTTATATTTTACACAAGACACATTTATAGCATTTTTTACCACGTATCGGTGCTCATTCTTGTGTTCTTTGAACGTTATTTAAACGTTTTTTTGCAACGTCGTTGCATGCACCAAGGTCACACTGTGCACAGCAGTGAGGAAGCTTCAAAAAGCCTTTTTCAAGCACATGTGATTATTATAAGTTTGAAGTTTTTTTAACAGGTGAAACATGGCCGGACTTATAAACTTTGAAGATGAGAAAGAGGTGAAGCAGTTTTTGGATAATCTGGGAGTGGAGTACAGCTTCCAGTGCTACAGTGAGAAAGATCCTGAAGGTAACAAACAAACAAACAATAAAGAAAGAAAGAAAAAATCCTGAGCTGTTCACAGATCAGTGGTGCTGAAACACTGATCTCAGTTATGTTTGCCTCATTGTTTGATCCTTTGTTTTTTTCTCAGGGTGCCAAAGACTAGCAGACTACTTGGAAGGGGTGAAGAAAAACTATGAATCTACAGCAAAGGTGCTCAAACATAACTGTGAAACAAACGGACATGGAGAGAGCTGCTATAAACTGGGGGCTTACCATGTCACAGGCAAAGGTAACACAGCCCGCGCTTTCTTTATTTACCCTCTCTGGTGTTTGCATTTTGTGTCACACAAACTGGGACAAAATTGTAGAAGTTTCTAATGTTGAAAGGACAGAAAATGTGTCATGTGTGTATGTGATCAGTACCAATTAATGTTATGCATTACATCAGGGGTTTGTGTGGAGTTTGCATGTTCTCCCCTGTGTCTGTGTGGGTTATCTCCGGGTACTCCAGCTACCTCCCACAGTCCAAAGACGTGCAGGTTAATTGGTCACTCTAAATTGCCCGTAATTGTGAGCATGAATGATTGTTTGTCTCTATGTGTGATGATCTGGTGACTGGTATCAGCTTCAGCCCCCTGCAACCCTGATAAGGATACGTTTGTTACAGAACATGGATGGATGGATGAAAATGTAACTGCAACTTGACCGACTACTGTGAGAGATCAGTGTTAGTTTAAATGATTATCTGGTTAAAATCAATGATTAGGTCAATATACCACTTCACATGATTGTAAATTGAATACCCTTTTGAGTTTTACTAGTAATAAAGAAACTTCAAGGCAACAGTTGTGTGATCAGGACATTGTTTACATGTGGACACAATATGAAATACTTCAGTTCTACTTTTAATTTTGATAAATTTTAGCTCCATAAAAGTATTCATATGAGGCGTTTGAATTCTTCCCACCAGGTGGAGTGACGTCGTGCTTGAAAACAGCGTACTCCTGCTTTCTGCGCTCCTGCAATGCCGGAGGAAAGAAGTCTATAGATGCCTGCCACAACGTTGGTCTGTTAGCCCATGATGGACGAGCTATGGAGGGAGAACCTGACCTTACAGCAGCTCGGCAGTACTACGAGAAGGCCTGCGACGGTGGCTTTGCTCCTTCCTGCTTTAACCTCAGTGCTCTTTACATTGAGGGCAATTCTAAAGGGCTGGCACCCAATATGACTCAAGCTTTGAAGTACGCCGACAAGGCTTGTGAGCTGGGACACGTGTGGGGCTGTGCCAATGCAAGTCGTATGTACAAACTTGGTGACGGTACGGCGAAGGATGAGAAGAAAGCAGAGGAGCTGAAGAATCGAGCAAAGGAGCTGCATGGTTTAGAGAAGGAGAGGCAGCTCAAGTTCGGGGAGTGAATGTGACACACTTAGATTAAATCATTGGGGATTTTTTTTTGCCTACACATGTAGTGTTCAGTCAGGTTTGATGGGAACAAGTATATATGTGCACTGTTCAAGGTGTTCAGAGGTAGGAGAAAGACTGATTAAATGGATGTGTTTACCTCATTTACAGTCTGTAGACAGTAAAATTCAGGAAGCAAAATTTAACTTGATTATTGTACAGGCAGATTTCAGCCAAATGTATACAAGATAATGTAAATGTGAAAGCAATAAAGTAGTTGTGATTTGTTGTAAGTCAGTGTGTGTGGTTTAGAAATGATGAGACATGCATAGAAGATGGCAGATGCCACCACAGTGTTTTTTAAAGAAATCCTGCGCACTCCAAAGGACCTAAAGGGTTAAAACATAGATTAAACTCAGTGCACCGTCATCGGATTGTCATGCATTCACATAATATATTATGTATGAATATCTGCCAGAAAACTGAATTTAATTTGAGTTAATATGAACAAAACCTTGCAGCCTTAATTTAACCATATAATTGTTACATTAGGACATTGTTGAGTAGTTTTACAATCACTGTAGGGCAGGGATGTCCAAAGTGCGGCCCAAAGCTTAATTTTTATAATATATTATTCATGGCCTGCTAGCATTGTCAGATACTGTATGGCTGGCAGATTGTGGCTTTTTTGGTTGACATAATGAAGCATTTGAATACACTAAGGACAGGCTGGTGTTATATATCTGCAGATGTGACACAAAATATAACTTTCTGAATGATTTTTGTTAAAGACAAGAGCAAGAGTGAGACATTTTTAACCTAAATGTTAACAGACTTTGCATTACTTATATAAGTCATGTTTAGAATGAACATGAGGTTCAGATTTGTAGCTTTGAAGTTTAACGTTATTCCATACAATTTATTCTTTGTTATCTGAATGTGAAAGAAAGGAAGAACTGGTTTTTAGATTTGTTCACGCCTGATTGGTTTAGATTTGGTTACATTGTTGTTTTTTGAAAAAATATATATATATAATTGTGACAATGAAAACAAAATAGTTACAGAAAAGTGCATTTGTATCTAACTTTTATTCGTTCATTTTTTCATTTAAAAATTTTAAAAATGCGTTATGGCAATTTTAAACCCTTTAGTAAGGAAGACTGGATCCAAAGTATCAAAGTTTAAGTTGAATTTATTATTCTTGTGCATTCTTGTAACGCACACACAAAAGGGGTTACAGAGAAAAGGCTCCCTGAGGAGCTCTATCAATAGGTTCTTATACATTTTGTAAAAACGGGCTGTCTCTGACATCTCCCCACTGATAACATCATAACTTTTTTTTTTTTGGTTTTCTGCTCATGTGAAAATGATGAGCATTATGATTCATATCCAAATGGTACTCCCCTAGCCTGTCTTTCCTAACCCTGTACTACTGATTTATAATTATCTCTCCCTGCCAGCCTAAATCACAGGCCAAATAAGGGAAGTGCGCGAGACATGCAAAAGACAGGATACATACACACTATATGAATTAAAACACCTGAACCCCAGTATAATCCTAATTTTTATAACAAAATGTTAGTATTTGATTGATTGATTGATTGATTGATTGATTGATTGATTGATTGATTGATTGAAGTGTTTATTTCGAATATGCAAACAAAAATAAAAAGAATAACTTAACCTGCATATACACTTAATACAATACACATATACACACATGCACAAAGAGAAACAGTAAAAAACAACAACCCCAAAACGAAACAAAAACAAAACAAAGGAGACAATAACCTCATAACCCTTAGTGCTACCCAACACCTCCCTCATCCCTGTACCTTTTAAAAATAGTGTTTTTGTACCTCATTTTCAGTGGCGCTGTATAGGAGGGAAAAGTTGGGACAATTCCAAGGGCCCACGACTGACCCAAAGAATATTGTTGACACATGTGCAGCTAAGTTAAAAAAAATTCATTGCTTTGAGAGGATGATGTTAATTTATTATGATTGAAAATTTAATATATCTTTTAAGTTTGTTCACTTTTCTTTTTTTTTAATCGTTCATTAATGTTAAGAGAATTTTCCATTTTGAAATTTTACAATAAAAATACATTGATACTGTAAAAAAAAAAAGGCCTTTAGCACATTTTTATGGTGACTTTTAATCTCGCATCAAATAGTGAACTGCGCTGCAGACTTGCATGCATGTACAAATCACCAGCAGTAAATATTGTGCTAGTACTAGTAGATGCAAAACAGTTGCAAGCCTGTGATTAGAGTTATGTAAAGCTTTTGATGGGATAGTTAGGTCCTAGAGATGTGCAGAGGAGGGGGGCCCAATTTGATTTTTTTGTCATGGGGGCCCAAAATTCCTGGCGGCGCCCCTGCCTGTATCTCTTAAATATAGTTTTTTTTGTAGCTCATTTTAAACGGTGCATCTTCATCAGAGGATGCTGGTACAAGTCTTGTTGGACCACAAGAGGGAGTCCAAATCAAACGCATGAAGTTTGCGCCTTTTTCAAATCTCACAGGGCGCTTTATCCAAACAATAGGCAGTGTGTGTGTTATCCATGTCTGCCTATGAACATTATACAGACTGGATTATAAACATGTGGATAATGTTAAATAAAAAGAGAAAGGCGTCTCTCTATATATCATATATATATATATTTATATATATAAAGAACTAAACTGAAGCCGGCGTGCTGAGGATGATGGGCGGACTGCTCCACTCCGCACGCTGTAAGCTCCGCCCGCCCCGTGCGTCTCCCTCAGCCCTCATTCAAAACAGAACACAGCTGTTGCGAGGCGCATCGTCGTGTGTGTGTGTGTATATATGCGTGTATATTTATATATATAAGTGTGTGTGTGTGTGGGGACGTTTTAGCCTTAAAAAAAAAACAAAAACTGTTAGCCTGCTGTCTTCTTGTTGGCCTCTGATGTGCAGCACTGGAATATCAGAGGGACGAAGGAAGAAAACGGCACACTTGGGTGAGTTACAGTAACATATTGTACGAGTTAAAGTTTGTTATCGTTTGCGGCATCATGTAAAAAAAATCACCAACGGCTCGTCGAGCTTTAGCTTTAGCTAACCTAACGTTTGTTTTTTTTTGGGGGGGAGGGATGTGCTCCTTTTTACGTGCGGGATGCTCCGTTATCAAAGTAAACGGCGCCCAACAAGAGGTGGAGACAAGGGAGATGCGAGATGAACATGAGCATGCCCGGGTTTTTAAATAACGCACACCGTTTGTATCTGGATACAGTTTTATTTCAGCCGTTATTATATTTTCTCCCCTCACGCCCCACGTGAAGATACAGCCGCCCCGCCACACACTGAGAAGGAGTTTGATGTAACGCTGATAATAAATCATGCGCTCCCCCCCCCCCTCTTTTAGCTAACTCAGCTAACGAGCCGAGCTAACGGATTGCTAATGTGGAAACCAGTGAATTAGCGATATGTGCAGTTTTACTTTTGTTAAGTCGCTACGCAGTTTGTTTCTCTTTTTAGGGAGACGAGGGGGAGCTGTATGTCGACCCCCACTACCACCACCCCCTTGTTTGTGGTGGTGTTAGCCCAGCAGCAGAGCTTCTTTAACGGCCACACTCGCTGCAGGAGCTCCGCCGCTCCGGAGAGCTCATTGGCGGCGAACCCCCTGCACAGTTACCCTCCGGGGAGTGCTTTGGGTGTGGCGTGGGTTCACCCACGAACAATACTGTTGTGCAGCCTGGCTCAGCTGTAGCATGGTTTTAGGTTCAAGAAAATAGACACAACAAAAGTCGTGTTTTTTCCCCCCTTTTAGCTCCTTTTTTAGTTTATTTAAATAAGGGGAAACTTTCAGAGCAGAGGTCCCTACCTAAGTTCAGCTGGTAGTCACAATAAATCACATCTCACCAACAACAACAACACCCAGAAGCTGCTCTAACATGTGTCTACATCCATTAATGCAATCTAATTTATTGACCATTTAAATATCATTATCTGTTTCTTGTAACACAATGCCAGACACTTTTAAAAAATCTCTAATTATGTCATTCATTCGTCATTGTTCTCGTTTAATTGTTGAGCGTTACAGTACATGGACATGTTCCACTGTTCTACATGTGTCGGATAACTATCTACATCCATGCAATTTATCAATAATCATCATTTAAATATCATTATCTGTTTCTTGTAACACAATGCCAGACACCTTTTTTAAAATCTCTAAAAGCATGTACAGACATAATATTTATTAATCCTCAGGATGTATTTCAGCTGACAATGAATCTGTAACTATGTTGGTCTGATAACTAAGCGATAAAGTGTTCGCTGTGACATGTCCTGTCACAACTTTTGAGAGCTGTCTAACCACACGTAGCCTAATTATATCGTTCATTCGCCATCGTTCCCATTTAATTGTTGAGCGTTACAGTACATGGACATGTTCCACTGTTCTACATCCATGCGATCTAATTTCTTGATCAATAATCATCATTTAAATGAAGGGTAGTCTTTATGTCAGACACTCACACACACATTTAGTAATCTTCAGGCTGTATTTCAGCTTAAATCAACGTATGTTGACCTTCATGTCAAATAAATCTGTGACAGGGTTGCTCTGATAACTGCGGTCATTGTGACGTGTGACAGAGAGCCGTCTAACCACACGTGGCCTAATTTGTATCATTCATTCGTCATTGTTCCCTTTCATTTTTTTTTTTTTAGAGCTCTGAAGTAACCACAGATAAAAACATGTGGGCATCTCACCAACAAGGCTCGAAATCAGCAAGCTGCTCCACATGTGTCTGATTATACATCCATTAATGCAATCTAATTTGTTGATCAATAATATCATTTAAATGAGGGATAGTCTTCAATTAGGCATCTATTTCTAGTAACTCTGTGCCAGACACACTGGCACATAGAGAAGTAACACTTATTAATCTTCAGGCTGTATTGTCGTATTTTGACCTTTTCATGTTGATATAGTTGAAATAAATCTGTGACCATGTCGCTCTGATAACGGCGCTTGGCATTATCTTTAATCTTGCATTGCAAACATTTCCGAGAGCTCTCTAACTGCACGTGTCATTGTCTCCTTAATTTTTGAGGTCTGAAATAACCACAGATAAATATTTAGAGATCTCACCAACAACACCCAGAATCAACAAGCTGTACCTCTCCATTATTGCTGTCTAATTTGTGGATCAATAATGGCATTTAAATGCGTTGCTCTTCAATTAGGTATCCATTTCTTGTAGCTCTATGCCAGACGCTCTTAAAATCCCTAAAAGCATATACAGACTTCACATTTATTAATCTTCAGCTTGTGTTTCGGCTGTTGTATCACCGCTGAGATGAAGGTATGTTGACCTTTCCGTGCGAATTAATCTGTGACAATGTTGCTCCGATAACAGCGGCCAATGTAACATGTTTTGAGAGCTGTCTAACCACACGTAGCCCAGTTTTATCTGTTGTTCATTCCTTCATTTTCAAAGCCTGGAATACCCACAGATAAATACGCAGACTTGCAGCACGCACACTTGAGTGAGGCCAGCTCTATTAGCTGTCAAGGAAAATAAGTTGTAATCTGGATTCACGTCCTTTTCACTATTAGGCTGCCTTTTTCTTTCCTTTTAAACAAAGCCTCCCTCTGCTCGGTCTTCCTATCTAACACACTCTTTGTCAGTGTCTTGTGTGACGTTGCTACTGTTGCTCGCAGCCCATTTTAAAGGACTCGGAGGAATGTTCCATATCGATATTTAGTATGGTTGTGTGGAGCTGCTGTTCTCAACACTTAACATATGACCCAGAGGTCGCTGGTTCAGACTCATGACTGGCGTGCCTTTACAGTGCCATGGTGTCGTGTTATGCAGCAAAGACTGGTCACTGGAGCAATCTCCTTTTGGCTTCAGCGGTGTTCGTTAACAGTAAAACAGATCCTGAATGTTCATATCATTTCTGGAGGCATTATTTGGATACTACAGTTCGAGATGAGCCAGAAAAAGGGAGTTGAAACCTAATTATTTCCAAATGCAGGAGTTCCTCACTCCTCCGTATGTCAGAGAAGGAATCTGTTAGGAATTTCTTTTGGTTTTTTACTTCTTCTGATTCAGACGAAACCCACAAGAGAGAGTGTGCAAACAAGTGAACGTTTCACCTCTAGGACAGTGGTCAGTGGATATAAAGGGTACATCTTAAAATGTTTTCCCAAGTAGTCTTAGTAGCGGGGCTTAGGTTTTAATCCAATACAGTATGGTTGATTCAGTATTCTTCTCCGAGCACGGCGATTTGCACTCTTAAGCAACACAAGTCCCATCTGTACGCCTGTTTTTATAAACGCTGTGTTGAGTTATTGTTGTGTGTTTCTGGGTTTATCCTGTTCTCCGTCTCTCGTCTTCTTCTTCTTCTTCCTGAGAGCATCTCATTGCGTATCTGTTGCCTGCCAACAAAAACAGCGCGAGTGCCCAGAGGGTACGCTGAAGCACACTCGGCTGGAGTGCTGTTCTTATTTTCAGTTACATCACAACACATAATTATCTATGGCTAAACGCTTTGTCGCTGCAAGGACGTTAGCCAATAGTTGTTATTCAGAGGATACACCATCATATATCCAATTCCAGTTTTTCCATTTCTAAATCATTGCATAAGTACTTCCCTCAGCGCCATCTGAGCACCAGCTACTTTCTAGAAACCGTCCCTTGGTAACTCTACATACCACCTCCACCTTCTGGGCTAAGCTAATCCCAGAGATACGTGGGGCCCATCTGTTCATCAGTGTGGTGTAACTGCTCTGTCCAAGGCCTGCAAATGTGATTAGTTAGAGATTACATCTCTGTGTGTGAAATGAAACTCCCCTCTCCGAATCAGAGCCGTGTGTTTACAAGAGAAAGGGATAAAACACTGAAGCGCGTTTGCGTCATCAAGTTCAATCCCTGGTCTTTCTCAGGTTATGTTTCTCCGCTCTGCATTGCATCATGTTCACTACACAGTTTATGTGAAATGTTCCTAGATGCGGCAAGAGTGTGCAACGATATATTGACTATTTGACTTCCTCTCCCTGTGAATAAGCAGTCGCCTCGTAGCCCTCCTTTTCCGGAGCGCCATACATATTCTCGAGGCGTTTTTTGGTCTGCATCAAGCCTTTTTTTTCTTCCTCCGCGTGACCTCAAACCAGCGCTGTTGCCAGGGTAACTTTATGCGTGCGTCTGGCACATCCATTCAGCACAGATGGAACTGCGAAGTCACATGTCGTCACACTCTTCACAGCCGCGGCTCTGTCACTACAAGCAGAAACACAAAGCTAAGTTATCTGCAGTCGTTTTTTCCGCTCTGGTCTCATTGTAAGCTGCACAAAAGTCATCCAACTTCTCTTTTTCTATTGTGCGTGACGTAAAAAGTCTCCGTGCTTGACGAGTTGTTTTGGAACATCGACGATAACGTTGTGTACGATTATGTGTTTTGATAAAGACTTTTATAAATATATATATTATATATATGTGTGAGGTGTTTGTTGCTGGCAGCTCAGTGAAGTGGGTGTTGTAGATGTGAGCTTGGCCAGCACCTGACTGGCTGTCTGCGTGCATGACTGTGTGAGAAGGAGATAAAAGGCGAGGGTAATGCACCTCCTAGCTTCACGTCAGAAATTTCCGAGGCAGGCACTACGTTTCACTGTGCGGGTTGAGCAGTTTTTTTTTCTTTTGAGGGAGTTGTACACAGAACAAGATTTGAGGAAGTTGTGCAAAACTGCCTCCTCTTATTGTTATGAGCGTATTTGCCATGTGGTTCCTGCTGTGTTGTAATCACAGCTCTTGTTTAGGAGAAGTAAAGGCCATCAGGACTCAGACGGCGTTGAAGCTGTTGGAGACTGATGGTTGAAAAGCTCTCTCACACACACACACACACACACAGACAAAAACACACCCTTCTAAACGCACGCCACAATAGTCCATGCGGCGGCAGGAGGCCCGGAGCTTTGAGAACATGTTAGCCTGTATTTAACCACTGATGGGAGTGGCTCGCACATGAAGGGCTCAGCAGCGAGTGGACTTCTGCACAACTTTCCTCTGTAGTTCCCAGCTTCTCCTTTGCGCTACTTTGATCTCAGTTTCTTTTTCCGTTTTTTGCTTTCTTGTTGCGAGTGTGTCCCCGATGTAGTCCTGTTCCTGTTCTCCAGTTTTGCTCTAATTCTTGGGTGATGTCCCTCACAGCGTGTTTACATACTACAGTCACTAACCCACAAACTCCTGCTTCCTTCTCCGTCCATCTTCATATCTTCTTCTTTTTTTTTTTTAAAGATGTCTGGCTATCATATGATAAGAAATGAGCCACAAAGGTGAGCAGATTAAAGTAGTTTGTTAGTCAAGAATCAGTCAGAATTTAATCGATATAGAAGGTTGACGAAATAACCTACTACAAATATGGTAATGTATACAAATATAAGAATCACTAAAGCTGCAACATCCTGGCTGTGAAGTGAGGTCTGTGTGAAGTGTCAAAAACTACAGTTCCTCAAACGTCCACTTGAGGCTGGTTACAGAAAGAGTAAATCTACATAAGTCCCCATGTTAAAATGTCACAACCTCACAGCAGATATAAACACGTTTACAGCCTTGTACACAAAGCTAATTTCCCCGTTTATGATATTATATAGTGTCAGTGTGCCGTCACAGTTACATTGTCATTCTATGGGAATGACTGCTACTGGTCCACAATGTGTTCAGTTAGCACTATCCTGTGTTGTGTGCCTGTCGTGACATCCTTGACGTGCGAGTGACACAAATTGGTTACTTCAAATAGTGTTTCGGTTTGATGCCAAGTCTTTCTCAACCTGTTCACAAACCGCCCAGTTGATTGGTATTAGCTGGTGTTGGTGTGTCAGGTTGTAGGTGTCTGGGGTCATTAGGTTAGGGGTTAAAAGGTGAGTTCAGGGACAGGGCTATGGTAAAAGGGCCCAGCTTTTAAGGCATGCAGAATCTCAACTATGAGAGTCCTGTTCCACCTGACACTTTCAGGCTGGTCTTTAGCCCCTCGTGTGTCTTTTGGCCTCTTTACTCTGCATATCTGGAATATCCAGGAAGTTTCATTTGAGATTTAAGTATTGTGGTTCACAAAAATGCAAAAAAAGTGGGCTTTAGATAAGAAAGCAAAACCCTGGTTTTCCCTCATGGATGTAAACACTAGGTGTATCGAAGGAGTAACTAGCAACCGCACATATTTTCTGCATCATCCATCACATCGCAACTCGTAAACGTCCTCTGGCTTTGACAAACAGATCTCTATCCGAGTGAGTACACTCTCATTCAACAGCGTTTCAAACACGCCTGAGCCAAAGGTTGTATTATTGCCGCTCATACAAACAACATTGGACAGACGTGTGTGTGTGCTCAGGTGTTTTGAGTAAAATGGGACTATTGTGGTGTTTTGTTCTCTAGATACAGAATAAAGACCAGGCTACAAACCCCCCACCCCCTCACTGGCCCGATTGTACATAAACAGAGCGACGCCGCACCCTTCCACTTCCCCCTGCATAATGTCCTGATCCACCAGTCTGTATCAGTACTGGAGACAAAGATTTGTGGTCCCACAACACAGCCTCATCTATCTGTCTGAATCCTGAGTGTTTTGGCCTGGGAGTTTAACTGAGAGCTGAGCCTTGGCTATGTCATGGAAACTCGTGAACTTGGTCCTGAACTCTGCCAAAGACAATAGATCAGATACAGATAAACACGATTCCACCTCCCTTTCCTTTCTCTCTCTTCTTTTGCTCTCTTGTTCTCCCTGTGCACTCTTTCCTTCCCATCAGACCTTTAGAAACACAGTGTCTAAATACAAAGCCTTATCCTCTACACCTGTTTTCCTCTTATACCCCCCACCCCCCTTTTTTTTTACCGTCCGGCACCTCTTTGATGAAATGAATAGTGATGATTCACTTCTCGAGCAGATGTGTTTCTGTCTCTCTCTCTTGACAGAAGAAGACTTGTGTGACTGAGACAACCTGTTTCCTGTCGCCTTTGTCCCGCAGGTCGGGTCCTGACATGTAGACTTCGACTTGCACTCACACGTCTGCAGTTACACACTTTACATCACCAACTGTCAAACTGGGTGTCTATCCGTTTCATTCACACCTTTTTTCTTCTTTTTTTAATTCAACGTGAATGTCAGCTGACCTTTTTATATAAGGGTGCAATGAAACGTGATATAACCTACACCATTGCTTATTTCAGACAAGGCAGGTACAGATGTAGCACAGACTGTACAGTCAGAGTCAGATGTAATAGGAATAGCAGCAGGGAAATATGTTTGCATCTAAAGTTGACACAAATCTATCCAAATCAAACATTTCTGTGCATTTTTTTTTTTAACTATTACTATTTCACAGTCACTCAGAGAGCGCAGACCTCCGCCAAGGCCAATACTCAAATCTTCTCGCAATGTGAACAATAAAAAATTTTGTGTATCCGCCTTGTGGTTCGTATCCACTCCAAAGATTTTATGGGTTCTTCCTTGGCTCGTGCTGCACTCTTCCACCAAGTTTCATGAAAACCAGGCCAGTAGTTTAATCCTGCTGACAGACAGACAAACAAGCTGCACCCAAAAAACATAATCTCCTCAGATAAGATATAACTGAATCCTTTAAGTCTTTGAACATCATGGCGCTTCGTTGCATCTTCCCACATAATATGGCGTTTATGCAACTATTATGAATTCATTAGTTTCCTCCCACCACACATCCTCATTTGACGTTCACGAATCTGTTTTGTGTGTGTGTTTTATATTGCTGCATTAACCAGGCACAGTGTGTGTGTGTGTAACAGACGGTAGCATAAGTACCTAGAAAGACTTGATGGACGGGGCCTAAGTTGTGATTCATCTGGATGTTTATTTGGTTTCCTTTTGTCTCACAGTCGTGATAAAGCGAGGGGAGGGAGAACCGCGAGGGCGACATTGCCGCTGGAAACAATGTCTTTCCTATTTTTAGTCAATAGATGAATGTTTAGTAGCACATGCATCCTGTCTGTACTTGTCCTCCGAGAGGGGGAACAGAGGCTCGAACCAGTAGTGTCTGTCTAACTCGGGCACACATTGTACTGCGTGTGTGTGTGTATGTGTGAATGCAGAGTGTAGCCCGTGGCCATGCTGCATGCTGTGGGAGAGGGAGGGTCAAAAAGGGGGTGTGAGGGGCTCATTCAGGGAGAGAGGGGATGAGGGAGAGCGCAATGGGGGGGGAGGGGAGTAGTGCAGGCGTTGAAGAGATACAGCTGTTTCTCCAGTCTCAGCTGTTGCTCCTCTTCCATTAGATGCAGGCTCGGTTTCCCCCCTCTCTCTCTCTCAAACACACACACACACACACACCCTAATTGGAAGAAGCACACAGTGTAACGTTGTCCTGCCTTGCGTGTGAGACAGATGAAAGAATCAATCTTTCATAGCTGCATATCAGATGGGAATAGTAAGTCCTCGCCATGTTAGTGAGGGAGGCGGCCATGTCCAGATTAGGCAAAAATCTTTCTCCGTTTAAAAAAAAAATCATATTCTGTTGCTTTTTTCCCTCCTTCACTCTTTTTGTCTCAGTGAGATACGTCCAGTTGTATTTCCTCAAGCCTTTTCTGCGTTTTCTCCTCCTGCTGTATCTACCTCTTGTGTTTTCCGTTGACCTCTGTGTGTGTGTGTGTGTGGGTGTCATGTTTTATTCCCACCTCCCCCTGTGTGACCTCTGACCTGGTGAACTCTCAGAGCAAACAACTGTGTATGTGTGTGAATTCATGTCCCTCTTTAATCAACCTCTTGGTGACTGTTTTAAAGATGTAGTTTTGCTTCTCATTTTTTTTCTCCGTGTTGGAAGTTGGCAAACTTTATTCTTCTCCTTCTCGTCTCTTTCTTACTCAATCCTTCCTCACGGCAGCGCTCCCTTTGTGTCTTAAGTTGTAATTGGCCGTTTTATCAGGCCCTGGAGATGTTAAGGGAAGTCATGCATGCAGCACTGTGTGTATATGTATGTGTGTGTGTGAGAGAGTTAAGCCGTACCGGGAGGGCCTGTTATCTCAGCCTTGCTCGGTTAAGCAGGTTCAAAGTGACTCGAGTTCTGGATCAAAACCAATATTATACCTAAATACTCAAATCTTCGGTTCAGTTCAACTGTATCAACAACACAGGACGATATCTCAGCTTAGGTTTTCCACCTCTTTGTTTTTAAACTTGGCTGTGCAGACCACATATTCACACACAGGATATATGACTAACAATAGCTTGCCTACAGCAGACACTGCAGAGTTTCGGTATCGGCTGGTGCACTTCTCTTTTGGGTCAAGTATCAGAGCAGAGTAGGCCAACCTAAAAGCAGACAGAAAAAAAACTTGTTGGAGGAGGATGAGCTCATTGTTATGTAGACGGTAGATTTTATGGTGAAGTTGACAGATAGTAGGATACAGCAGGACGAGAAGCACTCCTTTTCTGTTTTTCTTTTTGCACGAGAGCTGCTCCTCCGCTCTCTCTAATCTCATTCTACCTCGTAAAACTAATGCTGGATCTCAGTCCAAGTTTGGCTGCAGGACCATTGAGCGAGCAATCCTCAATCCTCCCATCACAGGATGGCTGTAACATGTATGAAACTTGGAGTGTTGTTGTTGTTGTTGTTGTTGTTGTTGTTGTTGTTGGAGAAACGTTAAGACCGTACAGCCTTTTTTTGGGTTGATAACAGGAGGCTCATACAGCCGGAGGTCTGTCAATTAGTCTTACCTTAGCCCGTTTCCGGTACCAGGATGTGTACAGAGATAGAAAGAAGGTATTGTTGTACCAGGACTGTGGGTGTTTGTCTCTGTGTGTGTGTGTGTGTTTGCTCTCACATAATTGTACGGTTTGTCAGGTTGCAGCATGCCATGTCTCTTAAGTCTGTGTCTCACTAAAAAACCCCGAGGGCCCAGTCCTGGGAAATGCTATGTGTCTATCTTTGTGGTACCATCAATGTGAAGGTGAAAGAACCTTTTGTTTTATTTTATTTTTGATTGGAAGTCAGAGATGGAGCTATAAATTTTAGATGTTTTGTTCAAATAACATCTATTTGCTTAAGTTCTGTTGATATATGCGGCCTGAACGCAGAGAGAGGGAAGGCGTGTTCAGGACTGTGTTCTAATGGAGACAAAGCACATACACGTTTTGTCTTGTACGTACTGTGTAAACAATGAGAAACTTATATTTACAGAAGATTATGAAGTCTCAAATTTTCATAACTTGAAGAAAATTAGTTGTTTAAACAAAAGAAACTGAAAAATATTTAACAAAAGCAGTGGTGTCTTTTTGGTCATGAGGTATTTTTATAGAGGTGTGAATCTTAGGAAATGTATGATTTAATTTCTCTTTGAGTAACAAATTTATATTTATAACTGACTCATTAAATTCTTACAATCTGAACAATCAGCAGCAACAGTTGTTGGATGTTTCTTCAAACTGCTTACACTAATCTACCAACGTAAACACAGACAAAAACAACCAATAAACTTCCAACCTCTGTTTAAAACCTACGCTTACCCACTTCCAGTGACTGTCGCTTAAGGTTTTACGTGGTTACCACAATAAAAGCCTCTTATTTCATGTCAGTGTATACGCCAAGAGGTTTTTACTGTAAGAAGCAGCTACAGGAAGTGTGTCACACATTCTGTGGTTTTGACACTTGCAGTTCTGTGTTGTTGTTTTTAACTGAACCCTCCAGGCTGTTTGGAAAAAACAACAGACTATCTGAGTCTAAACATGCTGCCGTAGATTGAGACACGCAGGAAACTCTCCGCTCTAATCTGCTTTGACCAAAACTTCAGATAACACATCTACAGTGCTGACTCAAAGCAATGTATGTGTACAGCAAACAGAGCTGGAGACATGAAACTGTTAATCGTGGGAGGGAAGCCCAGATCGATCGGCCAGCAGTCGTTATCGCTCAGTAAAAAAAATGCGATCAGGAGATCGGGGTTAATGCTTTTTGCTGCCCCTTGAACCACGTAGCACATAATAAGAAGTAGTGGTGGTGCCTGGTTGGAGTGTGGAGGAGGAGGAGGAGTACTCATCCGTAGTACTGACTGTAAACTTTACAGAGTAATGCAAAGTACGCACTTTAACCTGAGGGTTCACAAAGCTTACGGTATTTGTGCTGTTAGTGGAAAAATGGTCTTTCCAAACCAATTGGCAGTCATCTTAAAGTCAGGGTAAAGTAAGAATAAATGTGTGTTCTGAGTTCTAAGACCAGAGAAGGAAGTGTTATTAACCACCAAGTCGAATTTGAATGCTTAAAAATATCAAGTTTATGAAACTAGGTGTCAAAATTGGGTGAAGCAGTCAAGCAACAAGTTTGAAGTGACTGTAACGTGTCGGATGAATTCAGAAAATGACATGACTAACTCTGTCTCTCTGCTAAGGGGTGCAGGGCTATTCTCAGGGTGGCCTCAGCGTGTCATCGAGCCACCTTTTAGGACCGCCCACAAAATCCTGGACTGAAAAACTGTTTTAACCTCTAACTCCACATTTCGGTAATATATTGTTCAAAGTCTTTCCATGTGTTTTCAGCAACTATTTTCCCAACATATTTAGTGTATTTTGAAAGAAAATTCAGAATTGCTTTACACAGACTTTCAAGTGCGATTAGAAGAAAGGCAAGTAAAACTCACGCATTAAAGTTTCAAACTTATCGACAAATATTTTTTATAGGTGATCATTATAACATTTACAGTTAAGATAAATAACATTCCTGTGACATAAATACAGTGGTCCCTCGTTTATCGCGGGAAATACGTTCTAAAAATAACCCGCAATAAACGAAATCCGCGAAGTAAGTTTTACAATTATTATACATGTTTTAAGGCCGTAAAACCCCTAACCACACACTTTTATACACTTTTCTCAGACAGGCATTAACATTTTCTCACATTTCTCTCTTATTTCAACACTCTCAAAGTTCAAACTTTCGCAGATTTAACAAAAATAAGTACAATACTATATTAATAAATGAAACCAAAGATCAAAATCTGTTTTTAAGCCCAAACATTTTTTACAAATTAAATTTTAATGATCAATTGACGAGGTTTGACATATAAGAAATTATTACCAGTAGCTCACGCGTATTTCACAGTTCCTCTGACGGTGCCGAAAACAATGCGCGTTCATACTGTACAGTACGCTGTAAAAAGAAGCAAAATTACACTGAAAAAATCTGCGAAACAGCGAGTCTGCGAAAAGTGAACCGCGTTATAGCGAGGGACGACTGTACACATAAATCATTGTGCTTCTCAACATAGTTATGGACATTTTTTACATTACAGACTTGATTTGATGTCTAATGTCGATGTCAATATTAAGACACCTGCAAAAGGAAGAAATATGATCATGATAGATAACTTAATGAAGTCTGAGTGTTTGGAATCAGCTGGTTCAGTACTAATCGGACAGTCGTGGCATCACTCATCTGTTGCATTGTTGGATCAGTATGCCATGCACGTTTTTTTTTTTTGCCTGACCCAGTGTGGGCTCACGTAATCTGTCACGTCTACACACACTCAGAATATCTTTCCTCGTCCCTCATAACGTAAAGGTTTTGTCTATATGGCGTGCAGTATCAGTTTTAGCCTGAATCGGTGTTTGCCCGGAGGTTTTTACTGCTGTGGGTTTGACTTGTGCCAATCCTCAGAGGCTCATAGAGGAAGACATAGAGATCCTATCAGTTTCCTCTAAACATTACTGCTCTGACTGACTGCTCTGTTGCCTTGTATTGTTAGCCTGCCCTTTCCTTGTTAATAGTCCGTGCAGGGAATGACCGCAGACATCAGTGCTGCTGCCAGCTCCGCACTTCCTCTGCTTCCTCCCCCTCCCTCCGACACTTCTGTCACCATGCTCCAGTCGCCTAGTCTTCTCGGCAGTAAAGTTGAACTTGGGCCGGGGCCGGGCTGCATGCCTGCTCACATTTGGGCCACAAATCAGTCTGAAGGTGGCAACGCACACACAGACGTACTCACAAACTGTCGGCCGTCGCTCTGCCCACACGTGACAGGCTGCTGCTCTGGGGCCCTGCCACATGCCACTACTCACGAGCTTGGCATTGTAGCCTCTCTTCGGTTCATTTGTTGGATAAACAGATACTTTTATCAAGATAAGTTACAGCCTTGTGTTGGCTCTTGGTCAGAGTAGGGTTGTTTTTTTAAGTGTTTATTCAGTTTTATTGCTGGAGGCCGGGGGGACTGGGAGCTATTGAAGCTCAGTGTTATCGTGAAGGCCTGTGAGAGTTGTACATACCAAGTGTGTCCGTGTCCCTGGGGGATGTGCCAGGACAAAAGGACAAAAAAACAGGGTAAAGCCTGGGTTCTAATTATCAACTGAGAGAGCTGTGGGGATTGAGAGAGAAGTGGGGGGAAGAAAGGAAGAGAGCAGGAGAGGCAAGTGTATCTAAAAAAAGCCTAATCACACCCCACTGTGCAAGCGGCTGCTACGACACAGATTTAGAACTAGTGGAATTTCACAAACAGGGTAGACGGATCTAACTAAACTAGCTGCTTGTATGTGCTCGTATCGACGTGTGTGTTTTTAACATGCATCGCGTCTTCTGCATGTTGTTGTCAGCTCATCAGAATAAGAATCAGCTGACCTGCACTTTGCCACAGCGTCCATCCAGCTGACAGACCCGGTGACTGTATTTAATTGTCCTTGCGAACCCGAGTTGTTTGCAAATCTGAAAAAGCCTTTCGTCATACATCCGTATTAATTACTAGAATGTGACAGTGTTTATAAACAAACTGACATGTCATCACATAGATACGATGTTGCAGTTGTTTTTTTTCCCCTCTTAGGAAATCCCCCACATAAAAAAAAAAGCTACCATAGTTGTTTAAAAAAGGGAAGTCAACAACATTTCATTATATCACATTCTATCAGACCTCGTGGCTACGCTTTATCAAGCTGAAAGTCCTACAACGAATCAGTATTTGTGTGTTTACGCTATCAATAATCATGTATTTGAGAGTTTTATGTTTCCAGCTGCACCCAGAATCTGAGTATATCGAGCTCATTCATTACACTTACCTGGAAACCCTTTGTGCATGTGACCAAAACAAACATTTATAAAGGAAGTTGGGGCAAGCCAAGCTTGGAGGGGGAAAAACGGGGGAATGTTCTGTAAAAAAACAAAAAAACAAAAAAAAAACAAAGTGACGCAGAGCTTGAATTGAGCCTGCACTACTACTGGTACTGGGACGCAGATTTCTGCACACATTGAGTAGTTGTACTATAACCGCCGGAGCTGATCGCATCCATTCTAGACAGTGCTTGTTGATTTCACCACAACTGTTGTCTGCCAACTAGACAACTACATACAAATCATGTATTACTGTACAGTACTGTATTCTGCTTTCAAGCTCAAACAGTGAAAGAAATGTACTGTGTTTGTGCTCGTCATGATTTTACATGGGATGTACAGTAGTCATAACAGGGTATACTGTCTAAGATAAAAGACGTTGAGGTGAGATGATTAAGAGTTCTGACACATTTCTATTTTAATTCATGAACTAATGGTGAGCAAAGAGGAAAATAAATAGTTACAAATATACTTTAATATTCAGAGTCAGATGATTGTCTTCACACTTCCCTGTGCTTCTTTTGCTGCTTTTTAGCACCCGTTATGCCCTTGGGTACTTTGGTACTTGCCCTTGGGTTTTCCCTCTAGATCATGCTTATTTCCAGTCACAGACAGGCCTAAATATTCATGAACTGATGGCTCGGTATGTAAGAGTGTAGAGCACAGTTGGTTCACTGTGAGTGTTGTGAGAGTCTGCGTGGTGTCACTGGGTTTATTACTTATTGATTTTCTAAAAAAACAATGCTTTTACTGTGAAATGATAAGGCCCCATTAAACTATTTTCTTTCTCTTCTGCATCACACTGCTGTGATAGATCAGATGTGATGAGTCTGTTTGGAATGCTGAGCTATCTTTTCTTGTGGCGTGTTACATTCTCCAAGCAATTGTGTGGGGGTAGTCCATTTAGGCTGTCAGGAGATGCTGGGGGGGGAAAAAAAGGCGCGACTTGTGGCGAAAAAGTTGAAACAGGCTCAGCTTTTGGAGAAACACATCCTGACATCACGCTGTGGTGGACAATCTGACAAACTGCTCCACAGTCGGCCGGAAATATCGCTGAAACTGGGCACCATCCAGGGAGAGTTCGTGGACTATGACTCACTCCCATTTGTGTCCTCACTTGGTTTATTTTATGTAGCCAGCTTCTAGCCATCTTGTGTGGCATGCAGTCTGCTTCAAAATATCAAGAATATCGCTTTGTCTGTTTATTTGTTTGAAAGAGAGCATGAGAAAGACAGAGCGGTTGAGTGATCTAGAGAATTGATGAAGAGAGGGAGCACCAGTAGTAAGAAAGCTGAGGAAGGGAAATGAAACATTTTCTCAGTTTCACTGAGGCACAAAAAAACATGCCCATAACCTTGCACTAATTGCAGCAATTCCTGATTTAACCTGAATGCGCCTCAGGGTGTAAACTGTGCTGGAAATCGTGGATTTGCTCAGAGTTCTAAACCTGTTCTGTTTGTGAGAATTAAAATGATGAACGTCCTGTTCAAGGAAACACCGTTAGAGTGCCTTGGGCAAAAAACTGGTATATTTGAACAAATGTAAGCACATGACTTTGAGGTTCAGATGTGTTTGAGGCAGTCCTTTTTGTTTTTTTTACCTCCACTCTACTCATGAAGCTGCCTCCTGATTGACCTCCAAAAGGATTTGAACATCAGCGGCATGTTAAGTGATAGTGTGAAGGGGCTGTTAGTTATGCTCCCTCAACAGTAACACACACACACACACACACACACACAGTGCCACCATCCTCAGCTTGAACAGCCAGCCTGCTGAGTGAAAACAGTGTACATCGAGCCGCTGTGACATGCAGCCACATGCTGCGTTGCTGTGTGTACGTGCAGGTTATTAGAGAGCGAGCATGATCAATCTGGCACCTCTTAGCTCGAGATCAATAGTGTTCTCCCCGGGAGGCATGACTAGAGTCCAAGGGAGAGCAAGAACCTCGATGCCATAGCATTACTGAAACACTGACACTGCCGACTAGCTCTGTGGTGATTAACAGGCTCCGGAAAAGGTACAACCAAAGTGCAAGTCATGTCAGGAGGACATCTCAAAGGCTAATCTTGCCTTGAAATGTTGCAAAAACATGATGGTAAAGCGGGTTAAGTCCTAACTTGTTTACAGGTTTTAGCCCAGAACAGTGTCTCCCCTTCATATGACAGCGACGTGTACAACAATGCGAGAGATAACTGACTTTGAAGGCCCACAGCTCCCAACAGTGTGAATGCCCTGATTGTGTACTGTGTGTATTAAAGGGAAGAAGCGGAGGGCACAGCTTAATGGGCTGCCACATCCCTCACTGCTCAGCTCAACACACTGACCTACTTTGCCTCCCTGACTTTGGTGCATCTGCGGCATGCTTTTGAAATGCGCCGCCACTAGGCAAAAACATAAGGCACGTTTCTGTACAGCGCATGCATTATACAGACAGTGACCGAGAGGAGGCACGGTGCAGTGGCACAGTGGGGCAAATGAAGGATTACATTCAAAGGATTGTGCGGTGAAAAGGCCAGTACTCTTGTGCTCTGCTCATAATTACGAGTCTTGCTGTGAGCGCGAGGTACAAGGACATTTCTGCAGTCTCGCACACAGTGGGAGCAGATTGAGAAGAGAGGCCTGCAGGGCTGCTATGTGTCAAAGACGAGCCTACAGTGCTGCAGACAGGGACTGGCAGAGTCACACAGCACTCTGATAATGCTGAACGTAACACAAATCTCATGTCTGATCCTTTATTTGCAGTCTCTCATCTTGTGACCTTACCCTGATCGCACTTGAGGTGCAGTTTAGTAAAGAGACACACACACACCTGGTCTCCTCTCTCTCTCTCTCACACACAGGCACTAATCCTTTATGTTTGAGTGCGCGTATATGTGATAGCCTGTGCTTCATGTTGGGACAGCGTCAAGAGTAGTGAGTGAACATGTACACACACACACACATACAAAAGTAAATGAGATTAGGGCCTGGAGCAGTCTGGTACACTGTCTGTGAATGCCAGGTTCTTACAGTGTTTCCATAGGGCCATCTGTGATGCACTGCCACAGTTTTGTCATGGCTACCGCAGAATAATAAATGATAAAAATGTCATTATAAATCCTACATCACAGCTGCTGTCACTGATGGCGAAGAGAAGTCAGATTATACTCCATTTAAACGGCTCCTTAGTAAAATCCATCCAGGTAGTGTTAAGTTGTGTGGCATTCAGCCTGTTTGGATGTTGGGACTGGTAAAGTAGTATTATTACTGCTGGTTATTTTGTCTTGTTTTGTCTGACTGGATGTCCACAACACAAAGAGATTTAATTAACTATAATATTAAGAGAAGACAAATTGAGACATCTTTAAGAAGCAGGAGGGATCACATGTTTGTGACTGAAAGATTAATTGAATGAACTCGCATGAAAAGCAGCACAGCTCCATAAATAGAAGGCTGTAATAAGATTTTTTTTTTTTGCCTGAAAATTCACTTAAACAATTTATTATCAAAATAGCTGCCGAAGATTAAAATAAATTTTCTGCTGACCAGCTAGTCTGTCTTTTGACCTGCTGTTTGTACAGTTCTTGTTCCCTCCACATCTATGTATGCAGTATATTCTCTCTGATTTGTTTAACTCCTGGAAAATATCCTCTCCGTCAGTCTGAAAGGACTTCCAGCTTAAAGAGCAATCCTTCTGCTGTAAAATAAGGTTGATGACGGGATATGAGCAGCGTAAGGAGGACAGAGGACACGCCGGATGAAGGTGGTGCAGACCTGTTTTCAGAGCCACTGGAGACAGGAATGCAAAGGGTCAGTGCATGCGTTGGCACATGTACAAATACGGCGGCATGTGCATGACGACACACAAAAAAAACACACTGTCGCACTGTGCCCTTCAGTAACGGGGGCCAGTTAGGCTGCCAGCGGCTTTTGTGTTTGAGCGGCAGTATGTATGTGAATGTCAAAAAGCTGTCTGGCAACACAAATAGAGGGGAGGAGGGGAGGAGGCGGCCGATTCAGGGAGGCCTGATTCAACAGCACCTGCCATGCAGTGCAATGAGTCACATTCAGTTTCACGACGACACATCCTCCGCTACAAGCTCCAACATGAATCATTTCACTTTCTGTCACTCTTCTTCTGTTTATTCTCTGTGTCCGCTTCTCATCACCGCCATGACGTCCTGAAGAAACATCCAAATATTCTCCCCCTAACACACACCTACACCTTTATCACTACGAGTATGGGCACAGACATTCCCTCTACTTGAACCTCAGTAAGCAGAGCATGAGAACTCGACCGTGTGGAATTGTATCACCACACGTTTCAGCTCAGCTCACTGTCAAAACGTGCACGGACGTTGCCAAGAGCAGGAAAAAGGAGCATCAGGAGCTACGTAAACTAGTTCAGGATGGTTGAGATCTTGACTGACGAGGCAGACAGAGAACTTGACTGGTGGCTGATGAGCCCAAACTCAAACACAAAGAAGACTTCTGCTAAGAGGTGTTTACACTGCTCGAGTAGTGCACAGATCAACACTTTGTCTCGTGACAATGACAGTGAAAGCCTGTACACAAAGAGATGTTATTGCCGTCTTCCCAGCTCAAAAATATTTTGCTCTTCAGACGTAGCTGAAGGGCAGCTCTGGCCCGGTGTTGTCTTGGTCAGACGTGATCTTTGATGGAATGCACGGGCTTGTGTCAGCAAAGGTTTAAAGTTTACTTTGGATAGCAGAAATCTTAATCCGCTGTTTGTTCTGCTCGTGAGCTTTGTACCCCCATCCAGCGTGATAACAACCTGGAGGGGATGAGAAGATCTTAGCCCTCTACCTGATGGCTAAAGGCCAACTACTGTCTGCCAGCACGTACCACGTTGTCTCCAGCCAGCCAGAGTCTCCACACACACAGCCTTTAATCTCTTAGAGTAGTGAGACACCTACTGGCTAAAATGTGTCATGTAACGTCATGGAGGCAGACAGCGAGATGGGATTTACACTTGATGCATGATGAAGTCAGCAGCAAACAGTGTGGAGCTTAGTGGACACAATCTGGTAAATGTTGACTCTTACAGTCGTGAATAACTAAATCACATAGTTTATAGAACAAATGATTCACCGAGTAGATGACTAACTGATAAAGACCTGATAATAACCTTTTTTGACATCGTGGTCAAGCTGTAACGGGCATATCTGTTAAGGAATATTTACAGAGTACGAGCGTATTTGTTTGTCAGTCAGACTGTCACCGTTTGTGTCTGCAGTGAGCTCACGGCTGTTTAAATCCAACAGTTCAGAGGACACGGCACAAAAGTTTCCACTAGAACAGACGGTACAGATCTTGTCAGCGTAATGAATGATGGTTTGTTAAGCAGTGGGTGTGTGGGTTTTCCTCATGTTCCGAAGACTCACACTTCTCTTCGTCTCTCTCTGTCTCTCTCTCCCCCTTTTTTTGTTCTTTTTTCGCTTTCACACAGACGGCAGGATCCAGCCTCAGAGAACGACAGGACTCGAGAGACAAAGACGGCAATACAGATCAACAGGCTAACCTCACGTCCAACACTATGCGCATCTGACACGACTGGTAAGTGCGGCCTTGTCTTTGCAAGAACAGCTTGTTTGTGGAGATGTGGTGACAGCACAGGGGGAAAAAAAATTCTTAGCATATGATCACAGCTGGACATGTCAGAGTTAGTGGAGCAAATATGATTTGCTTATTGGGTTAGACACACAGCAGGGTCGATGGAGTGCGACAAACTATACATGGACAAACTGAAGAGCTTAAGTGGTAAAGTTTAGCTGAAGATGATGAGTTGTAGATGTGTGCCCTAACTGAATGCAATGAGTGTCACAGTCAAAATCAGTTTGTGTTGTTTCATATCGGTGTAGATGAAGTGCTGAGCAGCGCACCATTCAGAGGTGAGCTTTTCTGTTGGACATCCTGTTCCTTTTGTTATTTTGTTTTTTTTCTTGTGGCTCATGTTAGGAGCGCTGCATATGGACAAGGACCGCTTGATTAATGAAGTGAAATGAGGAGTTATTTGTACAAAAGCTCCTTATTTGACTGAATAAGATGGCAGCTAGTTGGAAGAAGATCAGCAGGGAGCCTGAAGCTTCTGTTTAAGGAAACACACCACAGCTAATAACAACCTACTCACTGTTGGTTAGATGTTATGTAATTTCCAGTAAAGACACACAATATAAGTGTGTTTTCTGTTTAAAAAGTATGAACGTGCAAAGCTCCCATCGATCTTTTGCTTAAGTAGCAGTGGCACGGGTCTGCAACCTGATTTTTTTGAACGGATGCAGTTATGACACGGTGTTGCAGTATGTTCACGTGTATCACAGGATTTACTGTAACTTTTAAAACCTTGTAAAAATGTGTTTTTGTTATAGCTGTAAACAAAAAAACCCAGGTGACATTTTACACAATTGTCCAGAGTCACCTCAAAGAAACAGACAGGTATTAGACCAGCAAGAAATGTAATTACAGATGTATGACAACAGACAGACGCAGACTTGTAAATAGAGACCGACTGTTGCTTCCTGTGCAATTATGCACCGCTGTGCCACAAACAATGTGAGGAGAGTTGACGTGATGTTGTGGTGTTTACTCTTGGCTTAGCAGAATGCACCTGTGGAAGGCAGCTAATGGCTCTTAAAGCACAGGCCATTTCACCTTGAGCCAGCCAAAACACACACACACACACACACACACACACACACACACAGAGGCCTGCATTGTCAAGACCACAAAGGATGTCTTTGCTGGCCTTCAGTATTCTAAGCAGAGTCTTGTTTTTCATTACTGTCTCTGTGTGTTTTTGGCAAAGACTAGACTCTGAGGTGTTTTCAGTCACGGGCAGAGAAGAATATTCAGGAATATGAAACTATCATCACTGAGCCTTCTGCCTTACACTGATACATAAAACCATTAAAATGATTTAAAGTCTGTGTAAAGACAATTCTGGGATTTCTCTCAAAATACATTAAATATGTAGTTTCCAGTCCAGGATTTTGTGGGCGGTCCTAAAGGGTGGCTCGATGACACGCTGAGGCCACGCTGAGCATAGCCCTGCACCTGCATTCATCTCAGTGTTTCAAAGTTAGTCGTGTCATTTTCTGAACTCATCTGACACGTTTCAGTCACTTCAAAATTCTTCAAAATTGCTGCTTAGCTGCTTCCACGAGTGGGCGGGGCTTCAGCACAGTCCTGGAGCTGGGAATACTGCTGACTTTTTACCTGGTTTTGACCCCTAATTTCATAAACTTGTCGATAATTTCAATCACTCAAATTTGGCTGGGTTGTTAATAACACTTTCTTCTTTAGTCTGACAAACCTGGAACACACTTTTCTTCTTACTTTGCGCAGACTTTAAATAATCTCTCGCTGTGTTTCCGTCAGTTCACATAATCACAGGTAGGCTCAGATTGAAGCCAAGCTGCATGGATACTCAAATGATCTTTCAAAAATGTGAGAGGTGCCTGTATTATTTACAGTCATTAAAAGAAGACAATGAAAATGCATCTTGTGCAACATCCAGTGATTGTTGCTCACGCTGAAAGTACGTATTGATTATTTGATTTACACAAACAAAACGTGACAATGAGAACTGATTTAATCGTTCGAATCGTTTATCAAGAAGACAAACAAAGAGTTGTCTGTTACAGCTTTGAATACCCTTTTGTTTTGTTTTTGACATTTGGGAAAAAGAAAGTAAGCGATTAGAAGAGCTCACTTTGGGGCTGTTGGAGCTTGTGTTACGTATTTGTTACCTGCCATCAGATACTCAGCACTAACTAATCCACTTGGTACTCAGGTGTTGGGGCAAAAACACAAGAATGTGAATAAACCATGTTTTTCTGAGTATTCTTTCAGGACAAACATATTCCGCCTTTGTAGCCAGTTAACATAAAAAAGAAAACAAAATCTTTAGTTTAGTAGTGAAGTCTGGTCTGTAGAGTCACTGAGTGGCAGCGGGTCATACTCTAGTGTCAGCTGTAAGCTGTTTAGTGTTGTGTCTCTAACTGACAGCTGCTTTCTCCAGACCAGAAGATCTCTTCTTAATGCTCGGCCTAAGCTCCGTCTGTCGTGTCCTCGCTCTCTCTGTCTCTCGTGGAGTAAATGACAGGCTGTGAAAGTGGGCGTCCGTACGGCATTCACAGGCCTGCTGGGCCGATAGCTGAAACCTGTCAACACTTTGACCGACATTTCAAGTTCAGCGAGGTTGAATTCGACACAATATATAGCCTGAACCTGAGAATGCTTCAATTAACACTTCTCAACAGCAGGTGGTGCTGCCGCTGCTACAAGCTGAGTGATCTGTCTGCTTTGTTTGCAGGTGATAACGGTCAGTATGTGGTGAAAGATGTACTCACTGTGGCATGTTTTTGTGTCTGTGCAGAGGGCCGGTCCGGCTTTGCTGCAGCTGAGGATGATGAATGGTCTCCTGCGCTAAAACTAGATGGTGTGGGAATGATGGACCTCCCTAATGGTCAATCAGGCATCACCACCACCGCTGCAACAGTCTCTGAGGTGAGGCCACACCCGCTCACTCCCCAACCTCCACCCACACTTTTCCAAAAGTTCATCTTGTGCATGTTTCTCCCTGAAACTGACAGGACGGAAAATGTTCAGTCAACACTTTTTTTTTTGTGATTCACTGTGTTCGGTTATTTATTCAAACCTCTCAGACCTTGCATACCTCACCTCTCTTTTCCACGTGATAACCTTGTTCTCAACAGCACAGCCATTATTTTCTTCATAACACAAGTGTGTCTTTGTCTTCCAGAAGAGCAGCAGCTCAGAATCTCTCAGCGATAAGGGTTCTTCAGACCTGAAGAAGAGTTTCGATGCTGTTGTGTTTGATGTGCTGAAGGTCACCCCTGAAGAATATGCAGTAAGTGAAGTTAACGTGTTGCGTGAGTCTCTCTGTCCCTGTCTGGTTAACCTGTATGTTCGAGTGTTTTGAAAACGAAAGGTTCAGTAAGCACAAATTTGATGTGCTGACTTGCGGCAGGAGGAGACGGGGATGATAGAGGAGGAAATGGGGTCAGAGTTTGGATCAGTAATAATTGATGATGTCTGGCAGTGCCAAGTAGGCACTGATGGATTTCCCTCAGGCTGCCTCTGCACGAACCTCCCATGGCAACCATGAACGAGCAGAAGTCACATTTCTCTTCAGTTAGCTTTAACTTGTTGTGTGGAATAATATTCCCCAGAGTTGTGCCATAATAAATCAAATAAAATCATGTTTGTCACCATGTCCGTCCTCTCATTTCAATGCTTTGATGTTTGTCACCTGGTATGCCACATTCAGCCACAAGATGGCACTCTTTAACTTCTCCTCCTTCTGCATGTATGTATCTGTGTGGCATGTTAAGGCATCCAAAGGTGCAATAAGTTAAAGAGCACTGTCACGTCCACCAAAAGCAGCGTTTTAATTATTAAACCGTTAGCTGTGATCTGATTTTGTCTTCATGAAAGATAATGTAGCTCCTGTATAGCAGTGTGTTATTAGGGAAATGGTGCAGAATGTGTTTTTGTTTGTTTTGTTTTAGTCTAACATCTGTTGTGTTTCTTCTCCTCCAGGGCCAAATCACGCTCATGGATGCTCCTGTGTTCAAAGCCATCCAGCCAGAGGTAAGCTGCATTCAGTTCAGCAGAGAGAAGAGAGGTGTTGGCGGCTTTATTCGGATATTATTTTTGACACCTAGTGTCAGAAATCATGCATGCCTATTGAGTTAGTTAGAACATTCGGAGGTTGGGGAGTGACAGTCTGGAACCTGAACTCTCACATCTTAAATTATGTAATGAGAACAGTCCAACGGAGAATTTACATAATGTCACATAGAACATATGTGTTTAAGAATTTATCGTCACCACCTGCTGTCTTTCCTCTTCGATTCCTCTCCTTTTCGCTTTTCGTGCGGTTTATATCCCTGTACCATGCTGCAATATAGAGTGACATAGAGCCACATATCATAGCCATGCAGAAAAGGGGCATCTGTGTCTCACCAGGTCTTTCACACCTTGTCTGTCACATCATGAGATGCGGTGTAATCTCATGCTTTTCCTCTCTTTTGGACTGGTAGGCCCTTCCTAACAGCAGTTATGGATAACCTGTGTTTAAGGTTGGCCACTGTGGCCTTATAAAAGCAGCATGCAGACCACATCCCAGTGTGGTGCGGCTCGGTTTAACTCCTGCTATTTCATATGTGCAACACTTGTCTCGGCTAACACTAGACACACACAGGCTACTCTGGAATGATTCCCAGGCCCATGTTTTGATTAAATTTTAATAACAATGGTGTGGCGTGTCCTGTTTGATTCTTGTAAATAGTTTGTTGTGTCTGAGTAATGGAAAAGACAAAAGATTAAAGTTCCTGAGTAGCTTTCGCCAGTATTGTTGTTTTTTCACTCAGAGGGAAGTCGTTGACGTCGTTTGGACTCGAGCCCCATCGTCATAACTGCCTGTCAATAACGGTTGGCTCATAGGTCACTGTAGGGTTTAAAAATGCAAACACGCTCTTGTGCTCGGCCTGGTCCGACTGAGTGAGTTTTATAAGCCTAATGAAAGTTTGCTAAATTTGCTAGAATAGTGGTTAAGGGTAAATATTTTAAGGCTCAGTTGCACGGGCATGTGGTTTCACATTTTGCTTGAATATTTATTGGAGAGACCTTTAGTGGGAATGAAGATAGATGTGGGAAAGGGGTAGAAGTGAGCAAGTGGTGAGTTAGTCCCTGGCCTGATTGAGGGGGAGGCCTGACAAGGAGATGAAGGCTGCAGTCCGGAGGGAAAAGGAGCAGCACAGTGGACAGTGAGCAGAGTGACCCAGCAGCATCCTGGCAGGGACAGAATGGACTAGAGGGGGCTTTTCCTGCTCTCACTGTGCTTTTTCTCTGAGCACTGGCTGCAAATATGTTAAAAAAAAAAAAAAAGAAGCTACACTGCTATGACTGAACTAAAAATCAACTAGAGTTTCCACTGCTGTCAGTCTCCTCGCCCTCCTTGCAGGCACATGATGTGAAAAGCAGGTGTGTGCGTGTGCGTGTTGGTGCACGCCTGCTGTTTCACTCGGCTCTCTGCCTGAATAGGAAAATATTAAATAACTTCAGTTGTGCAATAATATTTTTACTGATATGCAGCCAATTTTAGCCAATTGAGCACCTCTTAAATGCCATGTTAGATTCAAATCTACATGTACACACACGTATGGTAACCCCGGTCGGGTTTACTAATAAATGTGCAACGGTAATTGACATGACTGAAGTTAAAAGGGGTCTTAATTTAAAACAAATATTTTCATATTCTCGAGTGGAAATTAGGCAGAGCGCGTTAGTTTCCATGATGGGATATGTTGTAATTCTCATTCTCATCTTTGACTGGATGTGATATCTTCAGAAGAGTTTCATGCATTACTGAACTTGGACATGTCCAGATGTTCTTCAGAGGTTTTAAAGTTGATATATTTTGACTTTCTGCATAATAACAAACAAAGGACGAATCATATTTTCCACCAGAGTACTTCCAAGTGTTGCTGGTCTGCGGTCATATTGCTTTAAAAACGATTCTTCTGCACGCTCTATGAATGCCCTTACAGCGGAGTTCCTGTAGATAAACCTAGATTTCCCTCTAGTCTTATATGCTGCATCGTACAAATGTTGTTCTGCATGACTGAAATGTTCTGTATCAGCAGTCTGTCATGTTTGAGCTGCTCTAATATTACTGCTTTTGCAAGTCTTCCAAAGCTGCGGTCATTTCCATAATAATTGCTACTTGAAATAGTTGAAATGACCATAAACTAGCTATGACTTCGCCCGTTTTTAAGATTTTATTTTCCCACATCATAACTGTCTTAATAGAATATGAATGTCAGTGTGTGTATGAGAACGAGAGAGAGTGTCCAAACGCTCTTATACACATTCTTGTTTACAACATTTTTACATGTGTATATGACTCATAAACAGACATTCTGGCACGAGCTGGGAAAAAAAAAAAAATCGCCCCAGACGAGATCGCAATACAGAAGATCTCATTAACTCAAGTGTTCCAGCGCTGACATGGAGCAGATGTATGGAGAGCAGCCTGAAAGGTCTCGCCAAAGCCTCGTGGATGAGGAAGAAAAGATAAGTGTTTGTCACAATAGCAATAAAAGATGACAACCTGTGGGTGGAGACATCAAAAAGCTGTGTGAGGCAAAGGTATTGTGTGACTAAGTGGAAGCGTAGCTCACTATCTGGAGCTGGAGAGGCTAGTACGTCTAAAAAGACTCTCTGATACTGGAAAAGTCTCAAGAGAGGTAAGCTCAGAGCTGAACACATGCGACTCCGTCACAACAGACAAAGACACAATCTAAACACATCTGCTTTTGATGACACGCGAGTGACAGCTCATAACACACCGTCATGCATGAGCTTTGCCGTAATTTACTTCCAACGCGTAATGGACGCTCGTCAGCACAAAACACAATGAGTACAAAAAGATGAGCAGGGAAACTGCCAAAGAGTTGTTGATCATAGCGTTGTCAGAGTTGTGTTCTGTTTTGGAGCACAGGTATAATCAATGAGAAGACCAGAAGTTATTTTGTTTTTGATGGTAAAATAATCTGCAGTGCAGAGCAGACTGATGTTTAATCTACAACCCTCAGCTGAATTGCTGATATGTTTTTTGGCTGTTGGTTGACAAAGTGAAATGCCATTAAAATGACAGGATGGCTCATAGAGAGAAGGAGGAAGAGCAGCAGGAGGAGGAGGAGGGGATCCTAGGGACTTGTAGCTAAATCTTTTTCTCTCATCCAAATTTACGAGGCAGTGATTACTAATGGGTTGTTGCATTGGCGGGATCTGTTTATCAAGAGCGAGCGGCTCACTTTAACATGGATAGATCAGCTGAGAAGGAGAAATGTAGAGAGCAAAATTATGTGTAAGTGAAAATAAAAGGAAATATGTGAAATAAAAAGGCCCTTTCTCCCTTCACCTCTCCGTTTTTCTGTCCCAGTGGGCCATTTATAATTTCATAATCAGACGTGCGGCTGATGATCTACAGCTGGATGTTTATGAAATAGAGGCAGAGAGGAAAAGGGAGATTGAGTGACGTAGAGGGACTTGTTTTTAACACGCAGCCAAGTAAGTAATTTAGTGGCTTTGGCTAGCGAGCTCTGCTTCAGCTCGCAGGGAATAGCTATCAGATTGCGTTTTTACGTACCGCTGAGAAGTATGTCAGTTCCTCACATGTCTGAGCACCCAGCGCCGAAATCCCCCGATTCCCCAGACTGAAGGTCTCACGGTTGGAAGCAGGTAACGTCTCACATACTCAGGCCTGCAGGCTTAATGTTTTGCAGCACTGATTGTGAGATAAAAAATAAATAAATCATTCAGTCAAGTAGTCACAACTGTAAAAAAAAAAAAAGAATGTTGAGTACAAGCTTTTTGTAGGACCCTGAAGTCTGTTTGCTGGTGGATGGATTGGTCTGTAATTACTACACAAGAAACACAGAAGGGAATCCCACCCACACTACAGTCTGTCAGCATGATGGTCAATACGCATTTATCATGATGAAAGGTGGGGAAAATAATGTTTTGGCGGTGGAGACAGAAAATCCACCATGACAAGTTTTCCCTTCTCTGAGAGGATTCTCTCCAGAAGCTGCCAACGGAATACTTAAAAAAAAAATCAGTCTGTGGTAGACGCATCAAAACACATTTTAATGATGCATCTCTGTTTTTATTTATGGTTATGGTTTTCTTTAAGAATTTAGAACCATTTTATGGCGAAAAACATCTATAGCGAATCGACTTTGCAGTCATATAGGAACATGCCTTGTCTGGTTTTACTAGCCTGGACAGATGGCCTGTACTGCCATAAGAACCACATAGAGTACATGTACTAAAAGAACTCCTGGAAAAGTAATTCTTTCCATGGTGTGCACAGCAAGGTAATGGAGACCACTGGCTTGTAGACCCATGCCAGAGTCTATAGTTTAAACTGTCGACTGAGACAACAATGCATTTTATGACCCTATTTTCCCTTTTTACATTCCTTTTGTTTTCCTTTCTGCTTCTCTCTGCTCCCATATTTTACCCTTTTAAATCTGTAGACCAGTGGCACCATAAATCTGGCATAACCTGGCATTGAGTTTAGGTTTCCTCTGTCTCACTACAAGCTGAAGTACAGATCTGTGCAGGTTTTCCATCGTACTCCTTCCTGTCATCCTCGCTATATCTCCGCAATCTCCTCTGTCCTTGCCGCAAACCTCGCCTCTCAATCGCGCTTCCTCCCTTCCTCATCGTTCTTCTTTTTCCACTCATCTTTGTCAGCCCTTCCTGTCTTGGCCTATGGCCTCTTGCGATTATTTTTTGGGATCCCAACGCTTCAGTTTTCCATTTACAATGTAGACAAAATCAAAAAGAATCGCTTTGGTATCTCACATGAGGTCATAGCAATTTGTGGCTTAACTGCAGGCAGTTTATCTTATTCAGCCTGCACTGTTGTTTAGATAATACACCTCATAAAAACCAAAATTGAAAAAATGGATAATGAGATAATAGAAACGACCATGGAGATGTTTTGGGTGAGGTAAAGTTTCAATATTCGGCTACAAATCTGATCTCCATTAACATATTTATTTGGCTCCATAAAAAATGCTCTTTTTACGCCATCACTTGTGATTTGTTAACGACTGCAGCTTATAGGCTGATTAAATGTTCAAACAGAACTGACGTCAGTATTAGCTATACGTACCCAACAGTGTAGATACAGCCAGCTTCTATCAGCCCCATAGGACTTTGCTTTAATGAAAACACTGCTCTGCCAGACCAGAATGTGGAAATGACAGGCTGTCTGTGGTTTGGCAGAGCAGCTTTTTTTTTTCTTTTTTTTTAAACTGTGCGCTTTAACGGCAGCATTTAAAAACCTTCTCCTTACCAGAGCCGCTTTGTCAAAGTCCTTTCTCCAAAGACTCAACTGTTTGGAGAGATTTATCCCCCGGCAGTTTGCAAATGCGAAATAAGTGTGAAATGAGAGTATAAAAGCACAAGAAAAATAAAGGAAACCTATTAGTTTCTGAAAATGCTCTGGATCAGTTCCCTGCTGTTTTAAGTACACATGAGGCACTGGTATTGGTTATTACATAATGGCTGAAGAACAATGGAGCCTAAATGACTTCAAGCTTTAGCTGGATAGACAGATGGAGGGACTGATGGTTAGATTAGAAGACAGGCCCAGGTGGTCCCGTATCGAAGGGTCGTTGTGGGTTGTTGAAATGTTGAGGGAGATGTAGGACTTCCTCTTCTTGGGTGTGCCGCCTACCTGGGTGGTCAGGTGGCGGCCCGAGCTGTGAGACACACAAACACACCCGCCTCCCAGTAACTGTGGAACGTCTTTGTTTAAGAACGGTCACCAAAGCTGTGTGGAAGTTGGAAAAGGAGACTGATCGACACGACGGCAGGAAGAAGGGAGAGTGCTTATTTAAAAAGGACAGATGTTAAATAAACGATGAACTCTCTTCGGTGAGACGGGCTAGTCTATGCCGCCCTCCATCCTGTGACGGGGACAGCACGCTCCAACTCTGAGGAGGCTCCACGCAGGCTCGTAAACCTTGTGGGAAGATGCTGTTAGGTCTTCTACAGTGTTGTCCTTTATAGTCTTAATGCTATCCCTTCATCTTCCCTCCTCTGTCCTCCTTTTTCCTTTCCCCCATATCCTCATCCTGACTCAGGAAACACAGGCCCTGAGGCATCACAGCGCCCACGCATGAATGTCTGCTCTTAACATCTGTATTTGATATGTTACTTCTTTACCCCCACTGGCCGTCTCTGGACGACTCAGAGACTCTCTCCTGACTGAGCACGTCTTCGCTTTGCAAGTGTATTGTCCAGGTCAGGTCAGGGAGCTTTGGTAGATGCTGTTGCTCCCAGACAGTCAGTCTCATGGGGGAGGAGGTATTGTGTGTATGTGTGGGAGGAGGGGGCCGCAGCCTGATTCAGCTGTTCATATTGTAGCCCAATTTGACCGGGCTGGCAGGGATTAGCAGGAGAGCTTTCACAACATTTTTCCTACTGTTACGTCAGTGTCCCTGGCCTCGGGACAGCCTGCGGCGGCCAAAGGAGGGTCTGGGTTCCCCTTGCAATGTCTGTGTGGTCTCTGTCTTTACCTCATCACTGAGGTCGGTGGCTGAGGACAAACTGAGTCCGGCATGGTACTACTAAAAAGAAGTGACGGTTGTGTGTTATTTTTATTTTTTATTTTTTGCTGTGTTCATGTTCCGAAATTACTGCCCAGCCTTTAAAAAAAAAAACAGTGTTTGAAATTAGTGTTGGCACTGCTGCTTCTACAGCTGCTGCTGCTCTGCAAGGCTAGGATTAGCGCTGAAATGATTAATTACATAGATGATCAGCAGAAAATTAATAAATGGCAACTTAAATCATGGATTTTTAAGTCATTTCCGACTTCTTAAATGTGAAGATTTGCAGCTTTTGTAATTGCAGATTGAAGAGTACAAGAGGTATAAAAAGTAGTGTACTATGGGGTTTTCACTGTTTACCAGCATGCATTCTCAGAGAAAATACATTGTTTGTCCATAATTTTGGCCTTAGGATCTAACAAACATTCATGAATACATCTCCAACCACATAGAACATCTACAATGCCTTTTTAAAAAATGTTTTGAAATCAACAATGTTTACATCGGCTGGCGGTTTGTTCCTATTTCTCTTTTCATGTGGCACCTCTACATTTTACATTACCCCAGCCGTCTGAAATGTGTACCACATAACCCCCGTGTTCACCGTGTGGGTCATTCTGACTTTGCTGCATTGCGTGTAGGTGTGGGCGTAACAGGACGTGACTAATCGGGACTAAGTTACCATTAATGTTATTAGTTACAGCTGTAATTTAACTGCCACGTGAGATGGGTGTATCGGTATATGAACAGATGCAGACTATACAGGGACAAAACATCACTCTGCAGCGGCACTAGCAGTCAAAAACGCCTTGGACAAGTTTTTAAGTTTGTTTGAGGTTGAATTCTTGTTACGCGGCAACTGAGCACGGATCAGTGCATATCTTGGCTACCTGCTTCACGTTGGAATTGTTTTAATCAGTATTGAGTACAGCTTGATACTGTGGCAGATTGTGTTCCTGCATAGTTTTCTGTTTGTTTTTGCTGTCATCCATTAATCTGTCTGAGAGTTGACTGGATCCTGTCCTCTTCTCCCCTCTCTTTCTCTCTCTTCCCACCGAGTGACCTCCGAATGTTAAGTACATTCAGTAAAAATGCTGGCATGTACAAAAAGGTACTGTGTTTCATTGCATAACATCAATTTCCCCCTCATTTGTTTGTGTGTTTTTCAGGAGCTGTCAAGCTGCGGCTGGAACAAGAAGGAGAAGCACAGCTCCGCTCCAAATGTTGTGGCCTTCACTCGCAGGTTCAACCAGGTGAGACACACACGCACGCACACACACACACACACACACACACACACACACACACACACTGCATTCAGTGTGATCTCAGGTCTCTCTTAAAAGGAGAGAGAAAACAGTCCCTTATGCAACGTTAATGATTTATGAGCTTTGGTCATCAAGGAACGGAGAGACCACAGCTCCTCTTTCCATCATGTCCTCTGCCTTCATCCTCCAAGTGCTAAATCATCACCCTAGCTCTCCCAGAGGCAGTTGTTTTTTAAGCCACGCTTGCCATGGCAGCTCCTAATAATCTCCTCCCTTCTTGTCATGTTACATCATAAATAGTCCCCGGGTGAAACTGGTGTGCATTTATTTTGTCCTTAGCTGGTCTTTGGTCCTGGCATTCAGGATGTTATTAACGTGCTTCTGCATTCTGGTGCAGCATGTGTAGGAACGTTTCCAAATGTATGCAGGAGTGCACGTGCTATGCTCCTTAGGTGCCCTGTGAAATCATCAACAGGAAGTTGTGGGTAATGATGTAAGGGGCAGCCATGCCCTTCAATCCCCTTCCAGTGTTTTTGCCAGGTTCCTTTAGGACCCACTTTACTGCCCTCCAGTATAAATATGAGACGATCTAACAAGAATGTGTTGCTGTGGAAACTTCTCCATGTATAGCCGATCGCAAACGGTGATTCAAGATGTTAGCTGCACACATTTCAGCTGCCGGGAGCCAAGGAAAATGATCTTTTTGGATGACGGGACTTGGATTGGGAGGGCGGAGAGTCCCAGAAAGCTCCTTAGCACGAGCACGAGCCATATTCTTCTTCCTTCAGTCCTCGTTTCTACGCTCTGGAAGCCAGCGGAGCAGAAGAGTGCTGGCCGGTCTCTTAAGGAGGCGGCAAGGAGAAAATAATTCAGAACCCATTAGGATCAGTGCAGAGTCATCTGTCTGACTGGGTGTTATGCAGAAACAAATCAGCAACTTGCCTACTGCAGTGAGAAAGAAAGCTGAAAGAAAGAAATGGGAAGTGACTATACCCTCACCAAAAGGAAAAGACCTACAGAAGACATCGCACCATTTTTAGTTTTATTTTTAACACTTAAAAGCAGCACCAACCTTTTCCCGCTCATTGACCTTTCATTGATGGCTTCTGGGTCGTTTGCTAACATCATAAATTGATTTTCTTCCATCGAACAGGCGCGAACACACTCAGGATCAGATCCCAGCATCACCCTGAGTCAGTCATGGCAGTCAGCTGTAGTCCCCTTCTCTGGCCAGATCTTAATCTCCATCCCTTCTTCCCCACGGGCCATTAAATGGGTTGATCCTCAGCTATCAGCTTGTGGCTGGATCTGTCTGCTTCTGCTTATTTATGATTATTGAAGTGCTGGGGCCTCTCAGCTCCGTCTGGAGGCCTTGATGCGCTCATAAACGCAGCAAACATGATCTCTGGTTCGGGGTGCAATATGAGATCTGTAAAGACTCAGAACTTTGACTGACAACCCCCTGTATCCCCCAAACCCCTCAGTCTCTGTCTCATTTGTGAATGCTCTTGTGTAAATCGCTGCCATTCTAAGTGATCTCATCGTTGTCCAGGTTTGGAGGCCAAGACTGATGAGGACACAGAAAGTGTAATGAAACCCAGCGGTATTGTGATTTTGGAGAGACACGATTTGTCCAGATTGACCTCAGATATCAAGTTAGACCACTGAGGAAACTAAATGTGAAGCTGCAGCATGTTTTGCTCCCAGATTGGAATCGCATTTTACTGCCAGTGGAAACTTTTGTCTACTGTAAACTGGAGGTGGAAGGAAGATGTGACATTTGAGAGTTTTTTTTTGGGTGGGGGGTTGTCTCAAGGCAAGAGATGCAAATCATAGAAGACACCAGTGGAAGTCAGGGTCCAACATCTATGTATCTTCTGTCCACTTTCCTCACTCCCTCATCTTCTTCACATACCTCTCCTCATGATATGGTGAAAATTAAACACACATGGTTCTTGTTTCCCGGAGATACAGTACCTGCGTAGATTGAACTCCTTTTGATGAGTGTAAATCGTGTGTTTATAGGAAGAGACTGAGCGAGAGAGAGAGAGAGAGCGAAAGTAGCTGGATGAATTTATCTTTTCACTCCTCAGCACCTCACCTCCTCCATGAAACAAAAACAAGTCATGGGGCTGCTTCCAGGAAAAAGTAGGCAAAGCCAGGTGTATGTTAGACGTTGTGCACCTCAAGAATGTAGAAAGGCATGGAGAGAAGCGCGCGCACACACAATTTATAGATCCACAAGAAGTTCACCTTGTGGTCTGGCTTGAATGGAGGAATGTTGACCACAAAGTCCGTTAATCGAGCTCGTACTAAAAGTCTAATGGGAGAGAAGAGTTGGCATGCAGCGTATAATTCAGAAAATGAAAGATAAAAACGCCTCTGCATCACCGAAATAGTAAAGATCAGCAGCCCTGGGACAGTCTTATCTTAACACAATGTGCAGACAGCTATGGGCTTTGAAAGCCCTCAGAGCCCTGCAGTGTTGACTTCCCCTCCCATTACCTCTTCTCTTCCCTCACCCTCTTTCCATTCCCTCTCTCCCCAGAGCTTAAACACTGATTGATTCACTGACTTGTCTGTGTGTGTGTGTGTACGTGTAATCAGAACTTTGGCTTAGCGGCGTTCCCCCTAAAGAGACAGATTTCCGACATCATTCTGGCCAAGTACTCTGAACACAAACACACACTCCTGGGTTGACATATTAGGAGTTATGGTGTGTATCTGTTGTGCAATCAGTTGGAATCGATGGGATTTTCCTGCAAAGCTCTTGTTTTTCCTCAAGAACTAATTCCTGATCGACTCTAATGGAGCATTGCCGTTAGCAGCCTGCACCACGCTCCCCAGCTCCACTTTGTCCTGGTCTCAGCCCAGAGATGTCATGAATGTCTGCAGACCTTGGCTCCGGACTCAAAGACTGGAGATTTAACAAGGCAGAACTCACTGCCTCACTTTGTACAGAGCTCAAATCTGTTAAAAATGTGAAATATGAGAGAGATCTTTTTCTTCTGTCATGAGTTTCGCAGTGTCCCGGGACTGTTTTCGGTAAGTTTGCAGGTGTTGTTCGGTGCCTTAATCTCTGTTCGTGTGTGTGTGTGTTCTTTGTTTTCTAGACGAGTTTCTGGGTTGTACGAGAGATCCTCCATGCACAAACGTTGAAGATCAGAGCCGAGGTGCTGAGTCTGTACATTCGCACTGCCAAGGTACACACATCAACACACAACGTGACATCCATGTTCTGTCCTTTTATCACCGTTTGCATTGTAAACACGACTTAATGTACTTCAAACTTCTTCACAGAAACTGTGTGACATGAACAACCTCCATGCGGTCATGGCTGTGGTGTCAGCGTTACAAAGTGCTCCCATATTCAGACTTACCAAAACATGGGCGGTGAGTATATTTCCCGTACTTTGAAGTTTATTAGTAGTGCGCTGTCAATAAACTTGGGATGTCACGCAGATCTCTACCAAAACATTAGACACACAAACAAAGGCTTATAAAAACTAGCACAGAAGTGACATGACAAGGTGGAGGGCAGAGTTCAGCAAAAATCAAACAAACAAAGAGGATTATTCAGAACATTTGGGAAACCTTAAATTCACCCAATCCCATGAGATAAAGAGGGATTTTAACAAACGTAACACCACACCACTTAGTTTAGATGTTTATTATTTGATCCCAGATACTCTACAATTGAGACAAGATGAATCATAAAATCAGATGAAACCAAGTACCGGTACAAAAGGACTTATTTGTTAGTTTTTGGCTCTGGGAAAATGGGGGGGGGGGTTTAAAATTCTCCCAAACTTCTGTGTCTTTGAACTCTCTCTTCAATCAAATCACACTTATTTAGACTATTCTGTGATTTCCTTTCGATAAGTGATGTAATATTTTTTTTCACTTCCGTTCTCTGAGCCTCTCCTGAAACTTCTCGCCCGCCTGAAGGAGGCCTGAAACTACTTTGTGTCATTATTTAGCAGCTTGAATTGTGAGCCAGACACAGATTTAGAAGCTGGGTACATGAAATAAACAAAGTCAGAACACATCAGCTAGAGTATCAGAGTTTAGTCCATGAATCCACCTGGATAGTCTCAGCTTCAGTGACATTTCAGGCTGACTGTGGAGGGTTTGAGCGCTCCCATTGTCTGATTAGCGGCCGTAGCTTGACGTCGGGCTGCGTTTCAACTAAAAGTTGGATCCGGCTCAAATTCTCTGCCGCAGGTCGCTGCGTTTTTTTGACGGACACCCTGCACCGTAGCAGCCAAATTGGACTATCCCCACTTGCTGGATTCTTGAATGTAAAAAACTCCTGTCCTGGTCTTCCATTTCGATTATATTATATCATAGTAATGAACAAAGCACCTTTGGGTTTTAGCAGGTTTTGTGTGGCTGGAAAAGTTGTAGACCTTTTTTTCAATGCAGGAAATCATACATCAGTATCCATTTTAAAAATGTGTGAAGGATAAGCAATCTGTTTAAGTGTTTTCATTGAAGATGTAGAGCTTACATAATGACATGATGATGCTCTGATGTAATGGTGGAAATTTCTTGTACTCTGGTCCACAAAACCACAGAAGAGAGTTTCTTTTTAGCCAGTCAGCAAATCCTATTGCTGGCCAGGACACAGCACACCTGCCTTTCTTAGAAAACTGAAGAGCACAAACAGAGAAAAGGGAGAGAAAGAGAGACAACTTGTACTTTCTGCTATTGTTGTCACAACCTCTGAAGTTCATATGTCAGCAGATCAGCTTGTACTGTTGTCTGCAGCCCTCCTACAGGAATAGGCTTCACATCCAAACCTCTCACAAATAGACATGTGCAAATGTGCAAACAAACTGTCAGTCACTACCTGGAAAGCTGCTTTCTTCTGCGCTCCAGGCACAAAACCACATGTGAGTGGTTAAGTTCATTAAGTAAGTCTAAGAAAAAGTTCATTGAACAGTTTTTACGTCTGTTTTTTCTCCTAGCTGCGTCGAAGGGTGACTGAAAGTTTCAGACATTGACGAGGAAAGGCTTCAAAATTGATGGTTCGTCTCCAGACGGCCAATTAGTCAACAGCGAGCCATTACAGCGAGCGCCGCATCAGTCAGACCTCGCCATACGTTTCTCAGTCCCTTTCTTTTTTTGGCTTTCTTTCCGTTACTGTTTCTGTTATAGCCCTTTTGTGTATATCCGATTTCGCTCATTAGTAAGTGCAGCTGAATGAGGGCGACTTACATTAAGCTATTTTATTTGAAGAGTTCTGTTTTCTTTCTCTTAGCTCGTGTGTTTTGCTAACCCGTCACAGCTGTTTGTTTGTGTCTGTTAAAGCTCTTATTCTCTCTTTTTCTTCTCCTCTCTATTAACGCGCAGTTACTGAGTCGAAAGGACAAGGCGACGTTCGACCGGCTCGACTACCTGATGTCCAAAGAAGACAACTACAAACGTCTGAGAGACTTCATAAGCAGCCAGAGCATGGTCTCCTGTATACCATACCTAGGTAACAGACACAAACAAACACACAGGCCCGCAGACCACCACAAGGTTTAATCTTTAGAGGATGCAGTAAAATACCTTACTATCAGCTTCTAATCTTTATGGTTTTTATGAGCCAGTGGTTAACCTAAGGACAAATCGTTTAAGTTTTTAGAAGCAAACTCTGTACATGCATCTGGTCTCATTATCTCACGGATTATTCAGTGCCACAGTCATCAGTTTTATCGTCTATTGTTGCTCCGTCTCTGTTCTCTCTCAGTAACTCTATCAATAAGCTGGTTGCCTCTCCACGCCTGTATCCCGTCATCCTTTTTTTTAAAATAGTTTTATAGGAGTTTTTTAAGAGCATGCTCGACATAAATTTGCTTCTTTGCTGTGAAACATCTTGAAGTTCCCTTTTTAGCTGGAACAAACACATGAATCAGTGAGAAATAAAAAGCAGTAATGTATTTTCTCTTAGATATTTATATCCTCTCTTCTTGCTTTGGCTCCGCAGCATGACATCACTCAGGAAGCCCTCATGAGTTTTTGCAAAGAAAACGCTCAGCGCGATGCACACGGGTACACGTGTGTGGTTTTATTGCTGTACTGTTTGTTCTTGTTTTGACTCGACAATGACTGGATGGCTTTGATGTCCTCTCGCTGCCACGGTTTTTCCTCTCACCGTCAGGCACGTATCATACCTACTGCTGCGTGACACAATTTTAAGACGCTCGCGCATGTACAAACAAACACGAGAGAGCTCCACAGTCTGTTTGTAGTTAAAGAAACTTTTAAACACCCATTCTCTCCATCATGGTCTGGAAGTAATGACAGACCATGAGACAAAGCTAATGCTATGAAACGCCACACATTTGCCAGTTTTAACTGTATGTCCTTATTGTCTGTATTTGTGGATAAGGAGGAGAGACTTTCCGCTCAGTAAGCTTTTCACCGATGTGTGACTAGTTGGTCGTTCATTGGGTGGAGTTTCTTTTTTGTCATTGTATGTGTGAGTGGAACGGCGTTTCCTTACAGTCTGAGTCTGTCAATGACGCGTACGACTGTGTGATGTGTGACCAGCTGGCTGTGCCGAGCCAAGTTGGCGCGCGTTGGGAGGGAAATCGCCACTTTCTTGTTCTCGGACGTTCCCCTCCATCATAAATCCACCCGATCCCTCAGAGGGAGAGTGGGAATGAATGAGTGGGAGACCGAAGCCGCAGTGCTTGTTCCAGAGCATCACTCCCAACATAAGTACTGGGTGTGTGTGTGTGTAATGGGTAAAGTTGGGTTGGGGGTTTCTTCTGATGTGTTTGTGCCTCTCTGGTCACTAAACAAAGTACCTGTTGAGTCTTAAATTGAAATCACAACCCACAGCTGCAGGCTAAATTCACCACGTGTGTTTTTCTATGTGCTAAATACGCCATATGAGGGTTCACGTCTGCAAAATGTATTTTGTGACTTCCTATCGTGTTTCTGTCTTTGCTCCATTTGCACCTTTTGTAGGTGTGATGCTTATCTGCGCTGATAACGAGGCTAAAGAAAGAGCTGCGTGTGCTGCGTAGGTACCAGACTCTGGTTTTTCCACAGTGATGCATTTGTGCTAAACTGTGTGCGACTGGCTGAACTCTGACCTGCTATTAGGCTTGGCAGACACAGTCCCTTCTTGTCTGCGCTCACCACAGGGCTAGCCTGTTAAATGCTCAGATGAACTTGTTCCTGTTCTTTAGCCAATCACAGAAGGGAAGGACAAAGAGCCCATAGAAACGTATGGCTCCACTGTGACACAATGCACACACACTTTAAAATGTTTCCCCGGCTCATTAGGATTTCACCTCGTCTACACCCGCCACGTCGCGAAAGTCAAATTTGGTTTGCAGTTACGTACGTGAAACGCGGTTGAAGTGATGTGTTCTATTATACAAATACGTGAAATAAACTACACTTACACTTCTCTCTGTAGTGGGTTCACGAGCAAGTGCTTGTTAATATTTATGATAGTCCCAGTGTAGTACTATTATACTTCTCACTGGTGTCCTGTAGTAACCTTTTTTCTGGATTGCCAGAGACCCGCTCAGGGGACCCTTCTGCTCCAGCGTGCTGTTGCTGTAGTTGTTGGGGTAACTGTGGGACAAAAGCAACACTGTGTGGAACAACCAATGTAATGAAAAGCACCAGGGACAAGGTGTCATATGTGTCAGATCAGAAAAGCCAGCCAGCCGAGACGCTCATTTCCCTACTGGTTCCTCTGATCTAGTCTGCGCTCAGCTCTTGGACTGCAGGGGAATATACAATATTTCAGAATCCTACCTGCCAGTTTTGTTGGCTTACTGAGTGTGCAAGTATGTGAGATAAATTGTGTTAGACCGTATGTGTCCGTGAGCTTCTCCTTCTTACGGCGCCAGAGTGCTCCTGTCTATTCTGACTTACGGTTCCTCAGCAGGAAAGCTCCAGAGGGGAGTCATAATTTCATGATGTATGTTTGTATTTTAGAGTAAGTAAAGCGCAACGGTTTTATGTGGAAGGAATGTTCCCCTCCTTCTCATCCTTGTCTTCCTCTTTTCATCTGAACTTCATGTTTTTTTAATTTATTTGAGTCTAAATTCTTCTATAGCAGCACCATTAAATATTGTTCTGGTTATCTATTTCTATATTGTGTCTTACATATTTCTTTCGAGCCTCTCCTGTTGCTTTCTCCTTCTTCCTTTCAGAACAAGAATAATGTCATTTTAAACATTCTCTCAGTGTGGTAATGGTTAATTTTTATTCAGTCCACTTTCCTAAATTATTGAATCCATCCGACCTTCTTCAGAGCCTTGAAATCGTGCATTGCACTTAAATCGTCAAAGAAATATTCAGATGATTGTATCATCCTTTATACAGATAAAACATGTCTCATATTTTACAGACAAATATTTCAAGTTTACTTTTTCTTACTTGAAATACTTTTGGCAAAGCAGAGGTCATGGTTTGAACCTCCATTTTGCTGTTTATTAAAGGTCCAGTGTGTCAGATACAGCTACTGTAGTATCTCCTTTGGAGGAAGGAGAGAGTGAAGTGATGGTCTTGCATTCAGCAAATATGCTGCTAGATGCCACTAAATCAAACACACTTGACTTTTTTAAAATGAGCTGAGTGAAGAGTAAAAGACCGGTTCACTGTTTACAAATGAATTTAATTTGACATGGATGAAAACAGGTAGTGCACGTCACATACTCTTCATCTCCAGTCAACTAGACATCCACTCTGGATTTGTTTGTCTCGGCTAGTTCTGTTTGTTTGTCCTTCAGTTCAAGTGTTGTTAATGTAATGTGTAATGTGATTAAAAAATACTAAGAATTGTATTGTTACAGGGGTAGATAATAAAATGACCATGACTATATTTACTATAAATACACTGATAAATAACAAAGAATGACAGAGTGACAACATTGTGAACATTTGGCCTGAGAAGAATAACATCTCTTAAATTACCTTTCACAAATAAAGCCAAAGATATTTACACACCAAAGCCAGCTCAGCCACATGCACATTGTCGCACAAGTTCATTTTCTGTTTGGGGTCGAAGGAAACCCCAGAAGTCCAGACAAAATCCAGAAACCAGTAAACAGTAGCAAGGCCTGTCTTGCAATTGTTTGATTTTCAGGTATTCTAACTGGCAACACACCTTTTTTTTATTTAAACTGCATTATTTTCACCATTTTTCATGCTACTTAGGTCAAACATCCAAATACATCCAGCACCCTTTGCTACGGGTGACACTACTTTCAATGAGTCACCATTAGCTGCTCAGAAGAAATTTCTCTGGTAAAATGACCTTTTCCCTTTTATTACATACTGAGTTTCAACAAGAGTGAGTAAGATAGGACACTTAAGATTAATACTTAATGGTCCTAGTGAGCTTGATGGACCATTACTTTCCAGACGTAAAGGTGGAGGAGAGCAGTTACTTGGGGAGGGCAATGGCATCAGTCTTCATCTCGAATTTAGAGTCAACATGGGAGCTAGCCACTGCGCAGGCCACTGGAGTCTTAATTATCTGGCCATAAACGCGTACCACTGTCTCTTCACCTTCATATTTTACAAGGCGCTGTTGTATGATGGCAGGGATTCCTGGTTCTGCCTTTACAGTATTTGTTTACGGGTAGATAAAGATAAGGTAAGAAACTGAGGTGCATTTGAAGAATGTCCAAGGTTTCAGTCAATCGGTCGGATCATGAGGCGGACTGACTTGAGGGAATAGAAACCTCCTCCATATTCTGCCCAGAAGATCCCATCCTGGAATTTGCTGCGGTAAACTCCCCCGCTGTACCATACGCCATTCAGGTTGGTCTGGCCACAAGCGTTGTACCACCAGCCACCCTTATGGAAGTGGGCACAATTACCTAGTGTAGAGGGGCACAACATCGTAAAACAAGTGTGACGTACAGACAAGAAAGGGGCGATGCCCTCATAATATAAGAAATCAAAAAGCATTTAGAACTCCTCTGGTGTCCCCCTTACCAGAAAATGCATCCTTGTCACGATCGAGCGTGGTAAACTGCTTTCCGTTGTGACTGCTCAAGGAGTCCCCAGCGTTGCCCTGGTAGGTGCCGAGCCTCAACCGATAACCCTCGCTCTCTGACTCCAGGCGGAAGCTGCTGTACTCGGCGTACACCTTCTTCCCTGTCCAGTCCTCCAGCTCAACCATCATCTTATAGTCTCCCTGTTTCCCCAGGTTGTAGATATTGTCCAGCCCAAGCCAGTGTTCACCATCTATGTTTCCAAAGCCTCTCTGCAGGGGGGTAAGCACCACCACACTTTCTTTTGTTATTCATTTTCATCGTCAATCCCAAAATGTCATTGCAAATGTAGTGCCGGCCAACAAAGTGCAGAATTGATTTGAGTTAGACGACACCGTGGGTTAGCTAACTGGTGAAAGAAAAGATTTCTTTTCATTCTGCGGTCAGTGAAAGCAAATCGGGTCCAAAAACACAAGCTGTAAAGCATACTGAGGTTAATAAAATTTCTTAGTTGGGTGCTGAGTTTAAAGGAGTCTGGTGACGGCAATCAAGTGAAATCAAGTCAAATCTGCTTCCCATTGAGACGATAATGTGTCAAGGTTGTGATCTGTGGTTTCTCACTCGAGGTGAATTAGTTGGATGGCAGGGGCAGCAGTGATTTGGCTGCAATTCGACGGAGAATTGAATACAGAAAATGGAGAGCTGCAGAGACACATTTCTGTTCCTGATCCAAACGACGTGACCATATTGATTTCTAAATCTAATTTATGACGGAGGAAAACTCTTGCCTTTGCCTTTTTATTTATTTTTTACAGAGAAAAAAAAACTACCAGTAAGTTTTTGCACTTATAAAAACAGCGTTCCTTCATCTCTCTCTTCTCTCTGGATCACATCTCAGTTGCAAAGGCTGACACGGGAAGAAAAGAAAGAGAGGATCATTTTCAGCTTTATTTCTCTCTCAGCCCACTGCGGCTCTGATTGCGTGTATTTGTATGTAGATGCCTGGCTACAGTTCTTGGCTGTGATTTTGGTGTGAGGAAATCCATCGCTGAGCTGTTTACATTGATGGAGCAAGTTCCTGCTTGGCTCCAAAATGAACTGCATCGACTGGGTTGTTTAGAAAAGATTTGAATACAGGTTTCTCTTTTGTTTAAAGATATTTTGATGGTTACTCTTTTGTTTAAAGATATTTTGACAGTTTCCCCTAAACTCTGCCTTTTATCATATCAAACCTGATGTTACGTTTACAATGAATGAGTTCCTTCACCTTACCTTGTAGTTCTCCCAATTCCGAAAAAAGTTAACAGAGCCATCTCTCCTCCTTTGCAACACAGTCCATCCTCCATTGTCCAGGCCGTGTTCACACCAGGCTTGGATCAACCGATCGCTACCTTCTGTCTTCAGAAGGTACATCCCGCTGGTGGTGTGACCTGCCTGTCGCACCTGGTAGCAGTCCTTGAAGGGACCTGACCAAAAAAAAAAAAAAAAAACAGTAAACTGAGATTGTGCTCATGGCTTGGATTTAAAATGTTTGATTGTTACCGACTTTCTCCTACAAAAGTCATCCATTTTTAGTCCCCTGAACAAATATGCCATACTGCAGCTTGGAATGAACAAGATGTCTTCTTTTTTATTGCATATGCAAAAGTCATCATCATCAGTCTAGGGGCTCTAGTGAGCAGACAAGAGAAAAGGGGAGAGAAAGTTGGGAAGGAACGTCTGCTAGACCCCATAGTTTGAGGTGATGTATCATTGTGGCCGCATTCTTTGGAAAATATCTCCTTCAGCTCAGACCATCCAAACATGCTTCAGTTCAAAGTTGTGGATACATGCATATGTATATATATATGCACACTTAAATAGTTTTAAATCATGAATAGGCACTGAAGTTTAATCTTCAAAAGAAGCCATGTAGTAGCGCTGCACCCAAAGTTGAAGCAGCTGAACCCAGGCCCAACATATTTCCTCTGTTTTCCCCAATGAGAATATGGATTAAACCAGTATGAACACCGGCATTGTGTGTGGGGCCTCCGGGGCCTAAAGGTCCATGGAAGACGGTTTTGTCTGCTGAGTGTCGGAGCACATAGGGACCCAGTGTAATGCCCCAGCACAGATATCTAAAACTCCCCAGCACAAGCTTGTATTTTTCTAGTAATGATATGTCTTCAGACCTGGCAGTGAAGGGGCTCTCTTACTTTTTCCTCTGTTCCCTTTTTCTGCCACTTTCTCCCAACTGACCTTAAAGGGGTTAACATTAATTGAGTCATTAAGCCTTAGTGGTTTACAAAAGCTTCAACTAGACCAAACTAGTCAGGAAATGTGTTTTTGTAGTAGTAGTGAATCCAAATTGAAGAGAGCTTATTAGTGGTCTTTGGTGGTTTGAATTCGGGTTGAAGGTTTGCTTATTTTCTTATTTAGATGCACACATTCTGTTAAAATATAAATTCATCCACGTACACTTAACAATGGCTATCAAACAGAAAATCAAGGGAATTCCCTGTAAATCTCATATTTATCATGAAAGAGGAGTACCATCCTTATCACAAGGAGCTGGGATGTTTTATGAAGATAAAAGGTAGAAATATTTCTGGGCATGTGTTTTTCTTCTTCTAATAAATAAATGGTGAAGGATAATGTGTCAGCCACCGGAGCAAAAATGATCCATCTCTGACTTTCTGTTGTTTTTCTTGGTTGTAGATTAATCAGGCGTCCAGATTGAGAACTTTGTTTCAATCACAGACAGAAATTAGATCCTGGCAGTCTGTGAAAGTTGCTGCTTAACATTTCAACTGTAATATGGATGAGGTCTGTGAAACTGGAGCTCTAATGAGCTATGATTGACTAATACGATGCTAAAGTTACAGTTCAACAGGGGCTTTGTAAATTAGGCAGAGAATTATTGTATACAGCTGGAAATAACCACGAGAACATTCTGTCTTTTTTGTCATGTACAAGTAGAGTCACTGCTTCTTTACCACCTCCTACTACTTCACTGTTTGTGCCTCCATGTGTTTTCTCTCTATGGAGGCTTTAAAAAATATTTTTCCTGTGCTCATTGTGCTCGAAATAGGCCCATCATTATCGGTGCATGATGTGTGCTGAAGGTGTTGCAAGCTCAGTGTTCTGAGAAGAGCCTTGTGGTCTCTGAAGGATCAAGGCAATCAAGAATTGGCACTTAACCTGATGGTAAAACGCCTGTCAGACACTTTGGAATATACACCTCAGGTTCACTTCACAATTTTTTGGCAGTAAGTACTGTTAAATATAAATGGATGGCTATAGATAAATATTAGACTGTCTTATTCACTGTTTTCTTTTGTAATGCGATCACAGGGACGGTCTGGGTTCGTTTGCCAAATGGTACGTGCCATTTTCTCTAATGGTAATAAGTAGGAAGTGTCAGTAAATTAATGAGATGCCAGAGAATATTCCTCACCACAGCCTTGTTCTGTGACCCATACTATGTCACCCTACTCCCCTTAGGACTCCCCTTAGGATGTCCAATGGATGTTATGAATGATTTCATCCATTTCACCATCTGGTTGTATAACCCCTGTCATCAGGCTCCGCCATAGTCTAATTGCCAGTCAAAATACAACACCCCTGAATAATTTTTAGGAGCCCTTTCCAGGAAGTCTTCCAACCTTGCTAATTAGTTTCACATTGGAGATGGATCTTTCTCAGAATCTCTGTGAGAACCGTACAGAGGAGCCCAGTCTCTCTTAAAGGATTTCATCTCATTTAATGGTTTTGTCTAGGGGTCGCGGACTAAATGGACTAGTCCATTTATCATGTTTGCTCTGTTTGACAATAGACTGGATGCAAATCTGACTAAAGCCTTGCAGCAAATGTGCTGTACATTCCCGTTCTCATGAAGTCCTTTTTAATGCCATTCAAAGCTGACTAATCCACATCTTACTAATTTAGTACATATGCTCAGTGCAGTGCTGCCAATACAAACAGCCAAGTGAGAATCATAGGAATGTATGATTTCACTGCCTCTGTGCCAAAGATGAGCCAACTGTTCCTCTGCAATACCAACTGCAGTCCTTTGGTAGTTGTGTATGCAATTAATCAAGACAATTACTTAAAAGGACATTTAGTTTTTCTTCTTTGGATCCCTGATTATTTCACAGTGTATCACACTTATTTACTCATCATCTCCTGCCAATCTAAAATTGGTACATACCATCAGAGGTAAGTGTTCCTTGCGGTGGTGGCGGATCAATCCCAAATGGGCTCGGAGTAGGTGAGTCCATGCGTGATCCTCTGGGAAAGGCCCGGTTGTTGTTGTACCTCTGTATCTCATTGGTGAAACGATTGTTCACTGGTATATTCTGCGGTACCACCTGTACCAGTGGAGGAACGACGGGCAGCTCACTGCGTCCCCTCAGACACTGCTCCTCCAGTGCAGAGATGAGAATGGACTGGTTGTTGACCACCCCGGCCATGTTGGCAAACCGAGCCTCCAGCTCCTTGTACCTTGAAGCCAGTCGCATCATCTCCGAGGTCACATTGAGGACGCGGTTCTCCAGCTGGGCCAGCTCCAGAGAGTTGTCTCTTTTCCTGATGATCTCATGCAGCAGCTGCATATAGAGTTGGGTCACCCTGGAGTTCATGTTCCTGCTCTCTTTCCGCAGCAGCTTCATCTCATTCACTAAGTTACCATCCACATCCACCACCAGCTGCAGTGTCTCAATCTCACGCCGCTGTTTGTTGAGCACCTCCCGCACATCTGCAATGTCCATGCGGGTCACTCTGTCCTTGTCTGGCTCAGGGCCTGTGGTGCTGGCACAGATTGGACCTGATGACAGATATGAATTATTCAGGAGATTGCTATTGGGGAATTTTTTGAAAAACAAGAGATTACATGAAGACAACCATATGATGAATAACTAACGCTTAACAAAAACAAGTTATTCTTTGAACCTGTAATTCTCTGCTCCGGTATGAGGAAGGTGTAGGAACACTTTTTGCCATCATCTTGGGAAGCTCTTTTACTCCGGTGGAGAGAAGGCTCTTTGGTCCTCCGGGCTTCCCTGGAGCCCCTGCAGTAACTTTCCTCCCAGAGGGAGAGGCAGAGCAGGGCGCACAGGCTCCACATCAGCCCCTGCATTGCTGCTGGCTGGTTAGATGGATAGATGGACAGCTACTGGTGCTCCCTCCAAGTCCCCCCAGGCCTCCCTGCAAGAATAACAAGATCTGAAGATTTGGGACTCTGAAACAGACACCTTGTTTACGAAGGCTAACAAAAGGAATGTAAACAGCAGGGGTGTTGATTGTTACCACCATAAGATTTTATACAAAATAGGTGTCTGACACTTCTTCGAAAATTTCCAGGCAATCAGTAATAGTTTAAGAAAGCGTTGACTGTGCAGTAGCATGAGTTGTCAGGTCATTGTTCCACACGGTGTTGTTAGTGTGGAAAGATTGAAAGAGAGAACACGTTTGCTTTTCATCCCACGGGATGAGGTCTGCTTTCTGTCTCAGTTCCCCCGACTAACAGATACCCAATTTTTCTGCGGCACTGTTATTTCCCCCCAATTAAGAGTTCTGCTATGTGCCTGCTGTCTGGGCTTTATCTTTAGTACCTACCCATACGCTTACTTCATCTACTTTACTCAGGGAACTGGAGAAAAGACTAATCTCATCCCCAAACTCCCATCCTCCTGTCTTGCATAGTTTCTGGCCCCCAGATGGCCACTGCCACTGAGTAAGCACAGTCTGATGGCCCAGGGTTTGCAGCTAACTGGCTGATTAGTCCAACAAAAGCTATTAAAACAGCATACAGACTAAACAAAAGGAGTTGTTACTCGAATATAGAGAAGAAGATGAAAGTATTGTCTTGTAAAAACAGCTGGTCTACGATGAGCGTGATTAAAAGCGAGTTGGTTGATATCATGACTTATTGTTTTTCTTCACAACTTCTGGTATGGATGTATTGCTTCACTGTTGCTTTTAGTCTCCCTTTCTGCCTTTGCATCTTCTTTCCAACATTGATTTAAGCACCACTGGCAGCATGCAAAATTACGTAATAAACAGTCATCGCTTTTTAAATTTGTGATTTGCCTAATGTTGGGGTTGGGGTGCAAAGTGAAATCGCTCCAGGACCTCTTGGCTTCTGTTTGTGTGAAGTTATGTCCTAGTCAAAAAGGGTCTCTAGGAGTGTTGAAGACCTTATTTCCTGCTCAGAGATTCGACCTTACTGTCCGGTACAAAAGTGCTGCACACTGGCCCCCTCAGTAAAACACGTTGACCCCTGCTTCCGCTGCCGCTCCTCCACTTAAATATGCTCACTGCTCTACGTGGCTCCATACACCCATCAGGGAATGTGAAGTAGGTGGGTAGTGTTTGTGTTTCACTTGAAAGATTTTTACAAACGTGCACATACAGACGGTCACTACAGGGGTGTGAGACGAAGGTATGAAAACAGCTCACGCAGAGCGAAGCGGTGTTGTCTTCAGCCCTGTCTGATTTGAGTGGTGACTGCTGGCACTCCCTCGCCTCTTTCTCATCCCTGCTGATTCTAGTTCTGTTTCTCATCAATGCAAAAGCACAAAAACACTCGCACACTGCTCCGCTTAACACCCTGGCCTGGGTCTGCATGAGGCCAAGACTGTCTAACCCTCTTAATCCACTCCATCACTCTTCAATCAGTCTTTACTCTGTGCTACATCGTTAAGTGCTACATCATTAAGTCCTACCTCCACCCTGAAACTTTGAGGCTCTGTGTGTCTCCCATATGACGCCATTGTGGTTCTTTAGGAATTCTGGTAATTCTGTCGCTTGGAATAATGTCGAGTGGGGACAGGATTACGGTCAGCACTGCATATCTGTAGTGTGTGTGCGCACTCTTGCTGGTATGCATAAGCTTGTGTGTATGATTGAGTACTGCGTGTGCATGACTATCCAGAGACGTTTTTCATTTTCATGGTCGTGTGTTTTTTTTCCAGCAGCCCGTGTGTCTGACAGCGTAACCAGGTACTGTATCCTTGCTGACCTTTTGTGAGAGCTGCTAACGACTTTAACAGCAGCATCAGCAGTATCAGTTCTCATGTGTGTCTTCTCTTCCAAACTATGACTGGCTTTCCACTGTTGCTGCGAGCTCCATAGTCTTTATTCAGCATCATCTACATGCCGGCAACCCCCCTACCCGAAGCACGAACAGGACAAAGTTACAGCTCATCCGTCAGTTATCACCTCCTTCATTTCTCATCTTTTCCTAGTCATCATTTTCTTTCTCTGCCCTTCTTTCCCTCTCTTTCCTGTCTTCTGGAGCCTGATTTCCTCCTGGGTGGTGGTTCTGAGTACGAGGGGCCTAGTCTCTTTCACGGAACCACAACATATCAAAGGCATTCCTGGGAACATGGAGGGGTCACCAGTGTGTCGTAGAGGTACAAGTTTTACAGTGTTGCCTCAGAACAAGCAGAGCGGCTCCTAAAAACTAAACACTTCTGAGTGCTTGGGGAGTTGGTAGCTATTGAGTTGACGCGGTAAAGTGCATTGTAGATTGGAAATTTAGATTTTGTACGGCCATACTTGACCAACGATTTTGGTTCAGCAGAGATGGAATGGGCGTTATGCTGCCAACAAATAATAAAGGTCCTTACATGCCTTTCTAAACACAAGCTTTGTCCACAAGCTCTTAAAATCTGACCAGACTGAACACGACTCTGCCTCACATACATTGTGTATGCGCGTGAGCCATTTTTATGACAAGTTGACATAAGTTCAGTACACCACAGCACGTGTCATGTTTTATTTCCATTAACTGGACAAAGACAAAAGCTTGCTTTTTGGCTCACATGTGCAAGTTCTTCAAATCTGGGAAAATGTGCTTTGGCACGAATGAGCAATGTTCCCTCACATGTTTCTAACTCTTCAGTGTTATTTAGTCGGAAATGGATTGTGAGGTGCTTTAGAGAGATGTTGCTTACAATCAGAAACTAGAAGAGCACTGAGCTATGTGCACAGATACTACAGGAGGAGAAGGAGATGAGGAGCGACAGGCTGTAAGGCTTAAACAAAGCACAAAGATTCGACAGGACAGCAGAGGAGTAAAGATGGAAGAGACTAATAGTGAAAGTGGGTCACAATCCTTTCTCTCCTTCCAACCAGCCTTCATGGACATAACTTCAGGCAGAGCCTCCCTTAGATTAATTACTCCTGTTCCTTTTTTTAGTCTTGACAGATTTAAACTCTTTTTCTCTGCCTCTTTCTTTCCATTGAATTACTCTCCTCTCTGTGTAAACCCCCCTCCTCCTAACTTTCCTTTCATTTCTGAATACTTTCTGCTGCTTAGCGTTCTCTGTTTTGTGTTTCTCGCCATCTTTTTTTCTTTCTCTCTCTCTCTCTCTCTCAGGGTCTTTTTTGTTTTTAATCACTTGCGCAGCAGATTGCATGAGACATATGAAAGTCATGAACCTGTAAGCGGGGCAGCAAAAAACGATCAATTGGAACAATTTTTCAATTTATTAAGGGTTTATTAAATTTCTTGTCATCCCAGCCCTCCCAACAAACCGCTCTTGTGCTCCACAACATCTGTATGAAACCAGTGTGTGGGAGAGAGGATTTGCAGCGGGCTTCTCCTCTAGCCTTATATGTTGGCAACAGTACAAGCTTCATGAGTCTTCTTAAGTGCGCTGCTGTGTCCTCACCCTGCTAATAGTTATTAATAGTCAGGAGACATATGACAGTGGCCCTTTAATTGCCCCCAGTGTTTCCTCTCCGTCTCTGTCTGAGCTATGTTTTAATCCACTTTCATGGTTGTTATTGGAACAGTCTAAGGACAGAGACAGTATTTATATGTAGCCGACTTCCTTTGCTCTGTGTTTACCGCACACTCTTTTCATTCAACTGGGAATAATTCTCAATAGAGGAAGGCACAATCATGTTGTTGTTTAAGCACGTTGAACTAACTCTGTCATCCAAACTGTCAAATATGTTATATACGTCTGTGTGTTTTTTGCTTTGTGGGTTTTCTTCATGTTGTTTGTTGCCTCGTTACAGTTTAACGGTCTTCTGTTTTAAGACGTACACTCCTACAGCTCTGTGATTTTCTGAGGCCCGAGGCTTCTGTTTGATTATCTAGTAATGAAAGAGCTTAGTGCTGTGATGACACATGCTTGGACTGCTTTGTGCCGCACACAATTGCACACACAGTTATTTTTCTCCGTACTTGCACACGATTTTGTAGTGTAAACTGCAAAGCGGTGTCAGCTATGCCCGCGGCTTTGCCGTGCTCTCCGGTGTTGTTTGTTGACTCAGTAAACCCCACAGCTGACTAGAGAGAGAGAGAGGGCACTGGCTTTAGTCTACCTTGGTGTTCTGATGTTGTACATGAATGGTGATTAGCTTTGTGCTCAAGTAGGAGACGACAGAAATGATTCTCTTCAGCATGTCGTCAGAGAGGAAATGACCAGAGAGCTCATTAAGCAAGATGGCTGTTTACGTTACTGCTAGACAGGAAAATGTGTTTAGCCGCATTTGTTAAACAGTGTAATGAATGTTGGTTGAAAAGACAGCCATGTGTCACACTTGTGGCCTCATATTACTGTCTGTGTGTGTGTGCGTGCGTGTGTTGGCAACTAACTTCCTCGAGTGCAGACATCGTTTTGCGATCTGAGCCAAGGCAAACTGCTTAATAAACAATCAGTTTAGACTACTTCCATGGAAAGTTGGCTCACTGCAGGTGTGTGTTCCCTGGGATGAATCCCTATAAAGTCACTGTCATACACACTAAAACCCGCGCAGCCTAACACAACAGTTGTCCGATAAATCCAGAACCTCAAACTACAGCCTCCAAAATGAGTTGACACAACATCTCTCATGTTTAACTGAGTCTTGGAAGACGGCAGCACCGAATGTCGGGCAATCAAACTTGATTGTTTCTGCCTTTTCCGATGTTCTGCGCTCACACTAACTGAATACAAGTGTGCAGAATCTGTGGGGATAGTCAGCTAGTACATTTGGTAGAGTGCACTGGACTTTTCATGCATGTTATCGGGTTAGGGACATGAACTAGAGCACACAGCAGTGTGAAATTATGATTCAGTCTGTCATCATGCCAGAAGTATCTTGTGACTGTTGGGGGTTTCAGAGCTCCTGGTCACAGCGTGTCTCCCGCACTGATTTACCACTTCTGATGTGTCAGTCTGCAGCCTGATTGATTGCAGTTCAACAAGCAGGGGAGAACGAAGTTGGCCAGAATGTATTTATATTTTCATAGCCAATGTATTTCCCAGCTTCTAAATCCCCCAGCCTCGACTCCCCCATCTGGTCCTCAGACTTTCCCACAACAAGTCCAAAATGCCTTTAAACATACAACACATCATCGCTGGTCAGAACGAAAAAAAGAAAAGAAAAGAGTAGGAACAAAAGAGGGATGAGCGGAGGAGAGAAGAGGTTTTGGATTTGGAGCAACAATAAACAGCAGCGCTGCTTTACATGACAGCATGGAGCTCGGCCAGCTCTACTGTTGGTGCGCAGCCAGAGACCGACTTCCTCCTCATCTCATCCATACATGATGTCACCAGCCACTGATTTTTTTTGTCACAGTTACATGACCACTCATAACTCTGTTCCTCAAAGGCACAAAGTGACGCTAATGCAATTGGTTGCAGAGCCACAGATGTAGAAACATCTAACGATCAAACTGAAATGAGCAAAGATGTTATCTACGAACGGGGAATGTTGCATGAGTTGGGAAGCTGTTAAAATACCGACACGATGAAACAATTTCTGAAATCAAAACAAATGTGCAAACAGCGCTAACAACAAGAAGGAAAAAGTCGTAAAAACCTCATCAACAGCACCGAAGAAACCATGGAGATTAAATTCTGCGACCACAGTGGAACAGGAAATAGATTGTGGTACCGTATTAATGGTGTTTTATATGTCCTCATCAAACAGCACATGTTGGAAATGTTAAAAGGGAAATCAAGGCAGATAAAAAAAAAAAGAGTAGCATTTTCTCTGCAATTATAAGCTTAAGCTAGTAATTGGGACGGGAGCCTTCCTTTTAGAGTAAAAAAGAAAGGATGGAAGGATGAGGTGGAAAAAATGAAGATGTTGTGTTCGATTAAGTCGTTCTATTTAGGAAAGACATCAGCCTGTGGTTAGAACATAACCAACCCAATAAAAAGCCCAGAAGTGGTTCCTGTCTGTTGCTTTCTAGCTACTGAGTTGTCTACCTTCACGACATTACTGTGGAGGGAGCCCCCAAAAACTCCCTGAGGCCCCACAGCACCCATCTGTTTTCCTTCTTCTGTAGTGAAACCTTAAACATGTGGGCTGATGTTGGGGTCAGAGGTCTATATGTGGGATTAGGGTGCAGCTCCACCCTTCCTCTACTTCACCCGCTCCACAAACCCCTGCAATCAATCGGCCTTTGTAGAAAACGCGTTCCCCCTTTTCTTCCTCCTTTTGCACAACACGCATACACATAAATGCACATGTTCAGAGTTCATATGTTCAGAGTGATTAAGAGGACAGAGTTCATATGAGGCTGCCCCCTCTCCATCTGTCATACTTTGTCAAGATAAGGACTCTCAACCTTCCAACACCTCCATCACTCATCCTCTTAACCTCCCCCATCGCAGAACAAACACACAAGCCCACCACTCACCACCAACACAACTCCGTTCAGGCATGATGTTCTTGCGTAACAAAACCCCAGCGGTTGACATCATCTTAAAGTTTTGTCTAGCCCAGTAATTTATTACCCCAGGCTGAAAGATTAGCTGTTTCCTTGCACTTTCAGGTGCCCTCTCTCTCCCTCTGATTAAATTGAACTCGTAAAGTGACACTTGGCTTTGAATGAACACATGCTGCTGCTGCTGCTGCTGCTGCTAAGGTTTCAAACAGAGAAAAGAGCTGGAGGAGGGTCAGGGGAGAGAGGAGAGCCTGGAGGAGGGAGTATAAAAATGTTACAGGGTTTATATAAATGTTTGTTTGGCTGCATGCTGTAAATCTTCAGATTTAGGAGATTACTCGTAGCCACTCATCTTCTGTTTCTTTGTTTTTATTTCTCTCTCTGAGTCACACCTCACCTTAAGCTCTCACCTCCCACTACACATGCTTTCTATTAGTATCAGCCAGGACGAACACAAACTCGCACAGAATAACACACTCATTGCCCACCGGCTCTACTTGGTTACATGCCTTTACATCTCTTGCCTGTTTGTCTCGACCTCCGGGCTGACCTCTAACTCTCTGTGTTGACCTGTCCGTTCAACTGTGTCCAAGCTCTCATTAGAGGGATTCGAAATGAGCTTCATGCAGCAGAGAGAGACTTTTCTTTGATGCTGAACCTCCTTTTTTTTTTTTCTCTCTCTCCCCACGGTTTGTTATTCTTCACCCAAATCCAACAGCCCTACAGGCAGCCTTGTAACTACTAATGTAGGTTTGACTTGTAAGGAATATAATGTGTCCGGTGTGTTCTGCTGTGGTTGGATTTTAAAAACCGCATGTGGTCAGAGTATTCAAGGAGCAGCAGTTTTTTTTTGGACAAGCCCACGTCTGTGTTATCTGTCTGTGTTTGCTCCTATGTGTTTTTACTGATAAGATCAGCTGCGCTTACACATCTGTGTAGCGTCCACACACACACAGCCTCGGGTCAAATGGTGAGATACGTTTGGCCGCATGCCCATCGCCCCCCAAAAAAACCACAGTTGGCTGGTGCTGGCTGAGTGAGCTATCAATCCCCAGCTGCGTTACAACATTACAACAAGTCTGTGACGGGATGGCTGGGGGTAGGGCAGCGGTTAACTGGCTCTGACAGCCTACCGTGCACCACCTGACCGCTATTTATTGGCATGTCCTGGGAGTTTTTAACCCTTTTAAATAGGACGTCAAACAGGAATTCTGCAGTGATTTATAGTCCGGTGTGAGGGTGAGGAGAATGGTTAGTTTATGTGTAATGACCCATTTAAAACTTTCTGCCAGGCCATGTCCTCCATGCGCCCGAGTTTCAGGTGAACTCGAAGGCCAAGCGCTGCCGCTCGAGCACAGAATGTTCTGGATATTTCTCAGACAGCTGCTCGCTCCGTCTCTTTATCTTTTTTTTTTTTTTTTTTTTTCCAGGCTCAAGTTATTGGATGTATTGATATGATTTATTACTCTATGGGAAAAACGAGCAAGCGCACCAAATGTTTTCGTAGCCTTTTGCCATTCCCTCATTTTTGATCAAACAGTGTGTGTGTGTGTGAGGCACTGTCCTCTTCTCTCATGGCCGTTTACAGCATTCACAGATGTGGCTTTGTAGCGAACAGACTATTTTTCCACAGATCCCCACCAACAGACCAGGACATAAGTGAAAACATTTGAAGGTAATTTTGAGTTGGTGATATGGAAGTGCACCAGATTGATGTCGTTAGTGTTCAAAGCTTTTGCTATCATGGCAAGGTTGTGACTGAAGTGTGTCATGTCCACGGGGTGTATTCGATAGAGGATGTGGTCAGGCTTGGACTGCATTGTCTCATCACTGTTTTTTCCCTTGATACAACCCTGTGAAAGAGTGTTGTTGTTTTTTTTTTCACAAACTACAATGCATTTTCTGTGCTGTCTTATTCTATGATCTCTAGACCCCCATATGTAACGAGGAGAAGCCTGTGCTGACAGACATGCCACCGCCTCATCCGGTGTAATATTATTGATTTAACCCGGATTCCCTCAGGTTAACTCCATCCCTGCACCCCTGTTAGTGGCCAGACTCACATGGTGCTGTATTAGGAAACCAAAAGCCAAGAGAAAATAAACAAGCCTGGCTCCACAGCTCAAATCTCTCCATCTGATCAGATCAGCCTCCCACAAGTGTTTAACTGGAATGTCCTACTTTTCTTTCGTTTTTCCTTTTTCAAGCTTTCTGTTTCTCTTCAGGTTGACCGTAGTGTAACTTTTAGGTAAAGATGGGTGTGTTTCTACCTGTTACATCTAAAAGAAATCACTAATGAAAAAGTTCATCTTAATTAAGTGTTTTTCTTCATATTATTTGATTAAAATCTACCCTCAACGCAAAGAAAATGCCAGAACAAACACAGTACTTCACAAATGGTGTCCTTAACATCGTCCTTAACATCCCCTGGCCTCATATACGGTGGGTCACACAATACAGTGCATACAGTAGGTGTTAAATGTACATACACGACACAATTATCAGCATGACACACACAATATATCCCAGGCCTTTAGACTCCAGAGCAAAAGCCAAAGAAGCGTTGCTAAATGATTCGGTCTGCAGCTGGAGACTGCAGTCACGAAACGTCCTAACCTCTCCAACCTCTCAGTCAGAGCTCTTACAGCTGCCCTGACACACACACATACACCTACACACGCACACACACACACACACTGTCATGCCGGCACATGCACACACTCCAAAAGTTGGAAACAGAATGAACTCATTGCATTTACCTTTTTGTTTGTTACCAGTAGTTAGGGGTGTGTTTCCTGCAGTTATAGTTTCACGTGTGTTTTGTATTGTGTCTTCACCGAGATGAAGTGCTCAGGACTCATCTCTCTCTGTCTTTCTTTGTTCCAGTCTTCTGAGTTGCTCCACTTCACTCACTCCTTCTGTCCTGCAGCTGAAAATCACAATATATTTTTTTTTTTTTCTAGCCAAGGCCTTACTTTCCCCAGAGATGTGCTCCTCCCAGTGGACTCAGCTGTCCTGGGGCTCGGGCTGGGGCATGGTTCAAAAGCCGGCCACTTCAACGGACTGAGCTCTGACGACTGATGCCTTTTCACAAAGGATGGGGGAGACTAGAAAGAGGGAGGGAAAGGAGGAAGAGAGGGGAGGAGAAGGGGGATGAGGGTGTGTGAGTTGAGTTGAGAGATTGCCTTTTTTTTTTTCCTTCCTCTATTTTTTTTTTTTTGGAGTGGCCCAGCCCACCTCTGATGTCACTCTGATGGAAAAAAGACAGAAAAGAGAATAACAGAGCTGCCTCATTTAGTTTCTCATCCTCAACAATAACCTTTGTCGGTCTTGTATAGACAAAGCGAGTCCAATGGAAGAAAACAAGACCTGTTTGAATTCAGAAATGCTTTTGCTTTGTCTGAGGTGCACACACGAGCCGCTTTGACCCCCTTCTTCTTTGATTACAGCCCTCACCCCCCCTCCCCCTTTTTGCTTTCTCCTTAAGCAGTAGGAAGAGCTGATTGTAATGCTGCCGAGGTTTCTGCGCAGCTTCCTGTCGAGCTTCAGCTGTGAGAGCCAGAGAAAGAGGAAGGCACATGAAACTGATTTGTTATTAGAGCGAAATCCTTGCTCCAGGTGTAGCTTGAGCTTGTCTGGTCTTTGCTTGCTCCTTATCACCGCTGTCATTTAGTGTGTTTGGACTGGTGAAACAAGGACAGATGGGGTTCTTTCCGGGATGTGTGTTTAAATACTTGAAATATAGAAGATGGAGTTTACTTTGGGACCACATTTCTCCCTTCCCGCCCTCAGGTTTCTAACTTTTCATACAAGTTTCCGTACATTACACATACAAAGTCTCTGTTCGCCCCCAAACCACAGGTCCTCTGAGCATGCATGTTCCTGCGTGTGTTCCAGGCAGTATGGATTTGTGCATGACTAACTGCTGTTATCCTTGACAAGCTATCAGAAGAGCAGCTACAGCAGTTAAGCCTTCAAGATCCCACTCTTCCTCTTCATCTTCTCTCACTTTCCATCCTTACAGCTCCAGCGTCTCCAAAAACTCGTGTGAACTGTATCTCCTGCTCACAGCATCTCTCTCCTTCTCTGATTTTAATCAGATTGTTGTGTTTGTGTGTTTGTATGGTATCCTGAAGACCTGAAGGTTTTGGCTCTGTTGTCATTCCTTACTTGTGCATCTGTGTTTAAAAACTCTGCATGCGCGATGTTGTAAATGCATGATTATGCACACACATCTGTGAGTTGAACACCGTTTTCCAAGGGTGGGTTGGTGGAGGGGGGGCGGTGCACAGGGGTGTCATGTAGTCTACTGTGTGATAACTTTTATTCCATCTGCACTCAATCTCGACGCTGGCGTGTGAAAGAAACGTTGAGCCAGAGGGGGAGGAAAGAGAAGAATGGGAGGAAAGTCACATCATCAGTTCACTCTTGAAGCTTGTTAATCTCAGTTTTCAGAGCGGTGGGAAGCTGCTCCTGGGTTTGTCTCTTAATATTAATATTTATGTAACAAGAGACTAAGATCCTCAGCTCTGCTTCAAGTTTGCCAAAAAGAGCCAAGCAGAGGGGGGAACAAGGGGAGAAGAGATGGAGTTGTAAAGGCTAAAGAGAAGATCTTAGATCCCTGGCAGTTTGAAAATTGAACAAATTACATGCAAATAAGACGAGTGTGTGTGTGTGTGTGTGTGTGTGTGTAAAGGGCTTTTAGTCCTGTCTGTTTCGGGGCTCTGTGATATCAGTCTACCAGCTGCTCTTCACATCAAGAAATCCACAGCTGCTAAACACTTGCAACACCCATCCAAGGGAAATCTGGCCCTATTACGATGTCCAGCCTCATTTGTGTCTACATGTTTGTTTTCTAATGAGCAGGCAGGAAAATCTTCATGTTCCCCACTGGTGTTCAATGCAACACCTCAAAAAGCTTTAGAGCATGAGGGAAGAGGGCGGTGTGCTTCTCCTGGACTCATCTTTTTCTGTCTGCTCTTTTTTTGTTGTTTTTTTCAGGGATGTACCTGTCTGATCTGACCTATATAGACTCCGCCTACCCCTCCACGGGCAGCATACTGGAGAACGAACAGAGGTCGAACCTGATGAACAACATTCTCAGAATCATATCGGACCTGCAGAGATCCTGCACCTATGGTTAGTTTAGCAACACGGACACACATTCATGGGATGGCAGTGTTGTCAGCTGACATTGTTTTGAAGAGCACAAAGTTAGGTAGAGTAAGTTTGTATAAAGGCTCCCAAGGAAACTGCAAAATAGGCACGGCCACTTCATTTTCTGTTGCCATGGAGACACAATGAAAAATCTCTGCTATTCATCAGTACTTCTGTGCAATCAGATTAGTTTCCTCCATCTGCATTCAGCATCTGTCAAAAAAACAGAGTGTTTTATGCTTTTTTTAATTTGTGGAAAATCAAGATGAAGAGGCACGATTTTTCTTTTAGATTAATGCCTGCACCACGTTTCAGTGCCGTCTTGCTTTTCTTGCTGATTGTTCAGCTTACAGATTCTCCAGAATATAGTTAGTAGATGTCCGAGTAGTTTTTACACGAAGCAGAAATCCAACATCCCTGGGTTGAAAACTGCTACGGTACACTGGCACAGAGTTTTGGAGAGAGACCAACTTTCTCTCCATGAGCTATTACCTGGCACGACTCGGGCTACTGCTCTGTCGCTGACCTGAACTTGAGTTCCCCGGAGGACACGTTTTAAGTCAAATCTTCTCTCATGGGTTTCACGTGATGGTGTTAACGCTAATGTCTTTATCTCTTTCAGATATACCAGTGTTGCCTCACATACAGAAGTATCTCAACTCAGTCAGGTATATCGAGGAGCTGCAGAAGTTTGTGGAGGACGACAATTACAAGTAAGAAACGGTTCTAACAAAATACGCTGCAGATAAAAACAGCAGCTGACGGTCTTCAAGTTTGTCTCATAATTCCTGATTTAGTCTCAGGAGAGATTTCCTGCCAGGAACATCAAAATTATTATTTATTTTTATCCTGTTTCTAATTTTATTGTTGGCTGCAGGGCACAGTGCTCGTCTGTGTTCCCCCTAAAAAAAAAATCTTCCATCCACATAATTGTTTTTGTTATGGGAAATTTGCAGAGAGTGAAGCTGATGGATCCGTCAATGTTCTTTATTTAGGTTGTCACAGAAGATTGAGCCAGGCACCAGCACACCACGGGCAAACGCCTCTAAAGAGGATCTCGTAGGTAAGTTGGGTGTTAAACGTAGAATGAAACCTGTTTTACCGTCTCTTTTTCTTTCCGTTCCTCCTGGTCTATAAATCTGTCCTCACTCTCACTCACAGGCCAAGAAGCATCTGCATCGCCACTCTGTGGCCGTAAATGTACGATAGCAGCTGAAGGAACCAAAGTCCCGGCCACGCCGCCCTCCCCCAGGAACCTGCTGCCCTACGGACACAGGAAGTGCCACAGCCTGGGCTACAAGTGAGTTTTTCTGTTAGATTAGATGATGATATTCAGTGTTTATGAAATGTCATGAAGCAAACCTCTTTCTTCCTCCTTCTCTTGTGTTTCGCGTCCTCATAGTTTCATCCATAAGATGAATACCGTGGAGTTTAAAAGTGCTACGTTCCCCAACGCCGGTTCTCGCCATCTGTTGGACGACAGCGTGATGGAGAGCCACAGTCCAACCCGGGGCCAAGCAGAGAGCTCAACTCTGTCCAGCGGTATTTCACTTGGTAAGATATAACACATGCACACTTACTGTTCATGCCACTGTTCAATGTTGTGTATTTTTTGTGGTGATGGTTTGTGTTTGTCCACAGGGAGCAGCGAGGGCTCCGAGCTCAGCGAAGAGGTGTCTTGGCCAGCTTTTGAGAGGTAAGGTTAATATGTCCGTGTCTGCGCCGCTTTTCCATCACATCCACATGTAAGATCATAAAAAAACACTCCCATCCCAGATGTGATTGTATAAATTTCAAAGCTCTGACCTCAAGACACAGCTATGCAAAATGATCTGCCATTAAACCTCACACACAAATGCCATGCTCAGCCTTGCTTTTTAGCCCTGCAGCCGGGGGCCCGTCATGCCTCATCCGTCCACCGCTACTCTCAGATGCCGCTGCTTCTCCGGCAGCCTGACATGCATTAAGTGCTTAACATTTTAAATCCCCTAACCAGTACTCCCACTGTGCCAACAAGTGCCCACAATCACTAGCTTTGAAATAAAGATTCACAGCTCAAGAATCAACTGGCTTGAAAATCACCCTAACCTTCTTTCCAAAACACGATTTCTTTAAGCTTTTGCTTGTAAACACACACTCATAAATAACTCCTCTAACCAAATGGCCGCTCTTCCATCCAGCCCTAACCCATGCAATTTGAAAGGAAATGCAGCAAACACACACACAGGAAACAAACAAAAAAAACACACCCACACAGCCTTAACAGTGTCCCGTGCCCCCTATCCTATCCTGTCTTATCCTATTCTGAACAGGACTCGGTTCTATCACTCTCTGGGCCCAGTGACCCGTGTGGCCCGCATCCCCTACAGAGGAGTCCTGAGGCCCAGCAGGTACACACGTCCCGACCGGAAACCAACCTGAACTCAATCAAACCCTCTCTTATCCTCACTTCATGCCCCTCTGTCCCTGCCAGGGGCTGCTGTGTGCTGGTGCTTAGAGTGTGTGTCTGTATGTATGTGTGTGTGTGTGTGTGGGGAGTGCTTGGATAATCCTGTGGTGGGAAACAGGTGTATGTGTGCAGGTGTGTGTGCGGGTGTATGTTGGTGCAATCACGGGTCAGGTGAAAGGCAAAGGATTGGTTTGGGGTCATGATTCTTCATCTTTTGCCCTGTACCATCACTCTTTAATCTACCCTTTTTGCTTTCTTAAATTTCTTGCATGTCTGCCTCACACATACAGACACACACACACACAAACACACACACACACACAAACACACACACACACAGACAGAGCTCGACCTTGACTACTTCTTGTGATACGTTTCCAGGATATTTCACAGCTTGGAGCTAAAAACGAGTTTCCACAGTCACACTCGGCTCCATGTGTTACTGGAAAGAAACTCTTACATCCTCATTCCTGAGGTAGAGAGGAACAGACTCTTCAGGATTATTAAAGCCAATTCTCATGGACGTTGCATATTAGGCGTCCCTCGCGGTTAGGGAGGGGTCTCTCTCTCTCTCTCTTTCCACCAGGCTTCACTGGGCTTCCTGCTCTGATCCTCTAGACGGACACAATCTGCACACCACCTTGTCTGCTTCTGCAGATACCGGTGTCGAGATTTATATCTGTGAAATTAACTTCTGTGAAAATGTAGCTTCAGCAGAGTTTATGGTGGTTTTTGCAGATTGCGTCTATCTTTTCTTTTTTTGTTCATCTCCGATTTGATCTGGTGTGTGCGCGTGCATGAGAACATCCATGTTTTTCCGTGTGTATGTTGGTCTTTAAAGCTTGTCATGTTTGTCTCTGTCCCGTTGTAGCTCGGCGGAGTCGGAGGAGCTCGCCGTTCACTTGTATCCCGGCGCGGTCACAGTGCAGGGGGTGTTGAGACGGAAGACTGTGCTCAAGGAGGGCAAGAAACCAACAGTGAGAACTCACACACACAACCTATGTATACGCATAAACCATACACGTGCATACACATGTACCTACCTATGGCCAGACGGGAGCAGATGGGCAGTAAATGCTGTCTGCAGAGCGCAGGATTGGACCTCAGAGACTCCTAAACCCGCAAAGCATCTCTGTTTCTATCTGTTCCTTAGACCTACTGTAATTCACCTCCACTGATTTTGTTTGCCTCTTAAGTCATCTTTATATTTGTACGGATTCTGTTGGAGCTCTTTCCGCAGTTGAAATAACTTAAACCTGTCATAGGTAGCGCAGGTGATTTATGGGCTTCTTTGATGATGCAAGTTGTTTCCCAATCTGGCCACGTAGACGGTCGAAATCGCTCCACATCAGGAGTCTTAATTAACTGGTCCACTTGATTCCTTTTTTCTTTCATCTCGTAACTCTTTTTTTTTCTTTTAGTCTTTAGATCTTTATATTTTTATAGAGCAAGATGCTAATTTTGCAGTGGCATAGATACCCTAAATATTTCTCATCATCTACTGATTCATCGCCACAAGCCAGCTAAACTGCAGCTGTGCCTGACTGTAGTTAATATAACAAAACATTAGCCCACTAGTTACTAACTGTTAGACACTGGAAAGACTTTGTAGCTCACCTAAGTTTATTTTGAATAGCTAAACCATGGTGAAGTGAGCATGTCCGCTCACTGCTTAGGTAACTAATCAATCACGTGCAGGCCTGACGTTTGATTCATAATGTGGTGTTAGCCGTGACATATTATCTCAGCGGATAATGGATTAGTCTTAAAATCTTTCAGTGTTTATGGAGTAAGAGGTTCATTTTGCACTTCATTGGACTAAACAAAGACTTCCTCTGAGTCATCTCTCTGCGTCTACCTCTTCTAATTGTCCCTTCCTCTGTCCTAGTCAAGAGTTTCTGAGTCACGGAGTTTCCTCTTTGTTAAACAGCACATGAGTAACCATAGAGTAGCACTTCATTGACTCATTCAGGCCTGAAGTGAAGTTAACGATCTGGATTTCACTGCTGTTTCTCCAGGTGGCATCGTGGACCAAATACTGGGTCGCTCTTTGCGGAGTCCAGCTCTACTACTACCCTGCCAAGTCCCTGAAGGCCACTGAGAGAAAACACGTAAGTCACCAAAAAAACACAAACGCCGGTCCATCAGCTCATCTGGTTCAGTTCGAGGAGGCGCGTTCATGCCACGCATTTATGCAGCAGATGAAAGACGTTTTTTGGGGTTTTACAGTGTTTGTTTGTGAAGGCAGGTGAAGACAATAACACACACACACACACATGAAAGACACATGAACATCTCAAACTTTACTGCGTAAACTGCAGTTGTTGATAGAAATGAGAGTAAATGAGCCTAAACACACTCAGTTTTACAAGGAGACGACACATGATAGCCATTACTTACTCACTCTTTGTACGTTTAATTACAGAATGAACTCGGGGAAAACATTTAATGATTCTTCCTTTATGTGTTTTGCTTTTGTTTTTACACTTGGTATGCACAGGAAATGAGGAATGATCAGCAAAAACGCTGATGAGAAACGTTAGTTTGGACACAATTTTAAAAACAAGTGGTGTGTGTGACTCAGGAGAGCATGGGGAAGACATGAGATGGTGTGTGTGTGTGTCTGTGTGTGTGGAGGGGACTGGTCGGGACAGACAGATGGTAGCACTCATTGAATAATGAGACCAGTGACATCACTGTAGTCCTGTGTGTGTCACTCACGGGCTAATGAGAACCTTGTGGAGTGCACATGCAGGCTCACAGGCAAGCTTTTAGAGGTCACACACACACACACACACCTAAACACACTTAAACACACGTAAACACACACAAAGCTTGTGCTAACATTTCTTCGTCTTAAGTAGTATTCAGTCACAGCGAGAAAGAAAATGAACTCCACTTCTCCTCCTCTTCCTCCCCCCAGTTCAAGTCGACGTCCAGTAAATCCGTATGCGTGGTGGGTCTAATGGCCATGATGGCCGACGACCCCGAGCATCCCGACGTCTTCTTGCTGACAGACTCCGAGCACGGTGAGACACACACACACACACACACACACACACACACACATATAAAGAAGGAAATGACTAACACGAGCAGGCACTCGGCTCTCTAAAGCAGATGCAGTAAAAAGGTGAACTGGAAATTGGAGTCACATGTGTCCATCTCACCAAACATCAGGTCTGTAAGTTTAAGTATGTGACTGCGTGCTAGTCATATCTAACATTTTCATCTTCATGCACAGCTGTTAATGCAGACACACACACACACACACATACCTCTGTCCTGAACTTTTCCACTGTGACTTTGTTTTTGTTTCACCGGACGGGCCAAAGTCTAGCGAGGCTACAGCCATCTTTCCAGAGGGTTGAGAAAACAGGTGGGAACGAGAGGCTTGGCATCTCATGCTTGTTTTTTTGTCTCCCGTTGCCTAGGTAACACCTACAAGTACCAGGCAGGGAACAGAATGAACGCTTTGCTCTGGTTCAAACATCTGAGCGCTGCCTGTCAGAGCAATAGGCAACAGGTATGGAGGCGCACGTGCACACACACACACACACACACACACACACTGTTTGCTGTGTCTTACATTTTACACACCTCGCCTTTTGTTCCCAGGTGCCAGCCAATCTGATGTCATTCGAGTGAGCGACGCTGAGGAGTGTGACTGAGCAAAGGAGAGAGGGACAAGGAAGCAGACAGAGGAGGATGAGGAGGAGGAGGAGGATGAGGAGGATGAGGAGGATGAGGAGTATTGACTCAGTAGTGGGAGCTTTCACTGCCATGAGCCCTGAACGCAGATTCTCCGATTCTAGCCCCGGCCTCACTGCAGCCTCACCTGCCACCACTGCCTTAACCAGAGTACCCTGTGTGTGTGTGTGTGTGTGTGTGTGTGTGTGCGCGTGTGCGTGTGCGTGTGCGTGTGCGTGTGCGTGTGTGGATGAAAGTGTTTTTGGATGTGCTGACTACTGAACAAGGACCTGCACCACTGCTCTCGTCTCCCATTTGCTCAGTGTCTTTTTGTTTTTACTGTTCAGCACTTCAGCGGAGCCATTCGACTTCTCCTCTCCTCTCTCTCGCAAGCAGACTGTCCTCTCTGGAGCGGACAGACGATCCTCTGCTCTGTTTTTTCTTTTTCTTTTTCTTTTTTTTTAAAGGGGTTTACTATTTTTATTTGTGTCCCCGCCAACGCTCGTATGCAAGATTTCTCCTGCCTTTTTCAATCGGCCGGACACACAATCACAACACGCACACTCACATCGGACTAACCCATCGGACTTTGGAGGGTTTGAAAACACTTTTTCTTTTTTTTTTTACTTAATCGGTTCACATTCAATTGTTGAACTCTTGATTCACTTTAGTTGGCTTGGAGTCACACGATTATTTACATGAACTACGTACTCACTCTTTCTCTCACACACACACACACACGCCTATTTGATCGCATCATAAACGTAAAGGGCTCTGATTCGCAAGTGATTCCAGCAGAGACAATTCCCACACTTCCTGAATGTGTCCAGTTTTTATTACAGAACTTAGCCTCCCCTACACACACACACACACACACACACACATACACTTTTTTTTGTCATATACTCTGCTGTGTGTTCTGTACGACGTACGTGTGTGTGTGTGTTTGAATCACTGCACAGGCTGAGGAGGGGTGAGGGTGGGAGGGCAAATATTTGCTTAAATGACAGGAATCTTGTCTGTGTTCAACATAGGTACGATAATCCCAGAATCTAAGCTAAGACGTGTTCGGGGTCGGGTAGAAGACAATTAATCTTTTTTTTTTTTTTTTACAAATCTGTATCTTTGTGTTTCTCCAGTGTTGTCTGCTCTTTGCTCAAACAAACAACAAAAAAAAAAGAAAAAGAAAGAAAGCGGCGCTCGGTTCACCAGACTCACACACATACTAAACACTAAAGACTTTAAGCTGTGAAAGAGTCCAACAGAGACAGAGACAGAGAGAGAGAGCAACGAGAACTCATCACACATGATTTTATCTCCTCTTCTTGTTGCTTAATATGGTTAGAGCCTCTGGTCTGGAGCAGACATTCAAAGCTACCTGGAGCCATACAGAGTCTATTTTAAATCTTGTTTGTTTATATTATTTTGTGTTAGTTTTTGTTTCATTTCTTTCGGGAGGGATGGTGCAGTTCACAGTATTACCATGTAGTAGTTTCGTCTGTTACATTTGAATGTTACATTTTGTGTTTTTTTTGAGCAGTTACTTTGAATATTTTATGTACATGTGAATTTTCTTTTCTCTTTTTTTTGTGTGTGTGTGTGCCCCTTCTATTCTATTAACCAGGACCCAGCTCAATTTTAGACCCTAACCATATTACATCTGATTAGGAATAGCTTAAGCACCTTGGTTATGATTAGTGCCAAGTGATGTAACGTCACTGTTTTTTTTCTTCAGGTTGACAAAACGTTAGGACGGGACAGAGCTGCAGTGGGTAGTGGTGTGTGAACAGTGAGGAGGAAAGGGGAGGGAGGGAAACAAAACCTGGGATTTGACCACTGTGCATCACAGATGTTTCCTGGTGCCACAAATGGACAACTGCTGTTTGTTTTCATTGGGAGCAAATTGCATCCAAATGCAGCAAACAAGATGAGGATCATGGAGCTGACAATGATGGAGGGGAACTCAGTAACGTTCATCAGATTCTACTATCCTTTTTAAAAAACATTTGTTTACACTGTATGTTTACACAATCATTTGCCCAAAATCACAATCCCTTTAATGCTCCACATGTACTTTATGAACTTTAAGACATGTATTACAGTATGTAGAAGCAAATGTCCCGCTTATCAATGGGGTATTTTAAGCTCAGCGTTAGTTACAGGTTGTTGAAAAAGGGAGGCGATGGGACACTCACCCGATCCCCTCTGGTGTGCTTCAGTCAACCCTTCTTCTTCTTCAGGCTAATATCCAGGCCCACTTATGCATTTAAACTGTCTTCAGCACAATAGTCAAGAATTCAAACTGAGGCAAAGACAATTTAGTGCCCATAAAGAGATGTCCAATCCTTTTTTTTTTTGTATTGTATATTAACTGAAGGAGAGATGGTCGTAGGTGAACCTGTGGAAGAATGAATGAGGACGCCAAAGACAGGCACACGAAACACGGCAGTTAGTATGTGCCTATGCACACTTCTCTATTTTTTATAAAAACATTGTAATTCAAGCAGTCCGTCGAGGCTGACGTGTGCGTAATCCTTCTGTGTGACAGACCCCCCCCTCGGCTGATGCCACGACTCGTGTCGTACAGGAAGTAGATAGTGGGTACTGTACTCACCTGTGTCTACCTGTGTTTTGTTTTGCTGCATAATTGAGCAGAGACTTTGAATGGACAAAATCCCAGAGCTGAAGCACTATAGAAGGCTGATCACTGCTGGTATTTTAATTGGATTGGTTGGCCAAGAGCGGCTGTGAATGAAAGAAATAAAACAGGTTGGACAGAGTTTTGGGCGGTTTTGGAGCGGAGGCAAATTGTTGCAGTGAAGCAAGAACTGATGTGAACTCTGAGGGGGGAAAAAAGGAGTGTAAACAGAAGTAGCTGAGATGTAAACACACACACAATGTAGACAGTCAACATCCCCATCACATTTCCCCTTCTTTCATGTTAATCGAGAACGATGAAAGACAGACTGTTACAAGTTTTAAACCTAACCCGACTTGTCGTGGGAGGTTTATTTGAATCAGTTTAGGCGTAACAATCTTCCCCTGGTGTACAAACCCAGATAATGTCGAGCGCTTTTTGTGAGGTTTTCCTCACTGTAACCTGAGTTTACATGTTTTTTCTTTTTTTATTATTATTATTATTATTTCTGTACAGCGTATGGTCAAAATAACAGAAACACGTGTTTCAATTTCGGGATGTTTTGTGGTTTTTAGTCGACTCATTTCTTGGATTTCAAGGCCAATCACTACTACAACATAATGACCCTGTGATCATCTTGTTATGGGATCAGTGTGGAGAAAATTTAAAAAATGTCTGGCGCTCCTCATTTAAGATAATTTCTGGTTATTACAAAGAAACTTGATAACATGCTTGAAAATTCCCCTTTTTAAGTGGTGAACGTTCATGTTGTTTCCTTTTACATTGACCATACTTTCTACAAATGCACAATTTGCCCTGTATTAACTGTGTTTGAGTGAATCTGCTTCCTGAATTCATTCTTTTATTAACAGTCATGAACAGTTGAGATGAAGGGTTCAGCCAGACGAAGTGTTCGGCGTGGTTATACGACGTGTTAATCCTCTGACGAGGAGGAGAATCAATGTGAATCTGTGCCTCCCGTGCACCGGACAGGCATCATTCACTGTTTACCAAGGACAAGCAACAGCAAACCTTCGTTCAAGTCTCTGAAGGTGACGAGGGTGATGTGTAGTTGACCTTTGACCCTCACCCTTTTACCTGGCTCTGTGTGCATCTGTCTCTGTCTGCCTGTGTCATGACTGTGGCGAGCGCTGTGACCTCGCCGCCGAGTGATGCGCTCGCCTGGTGTGAAGACTGAGAACCAATAAACACTCTGCCCTTTTTTTACTCCACACATCTGTCTCGTGCTCATTCCTCTGTTGTAGATCCATATGATGGAGGGACATTTAAATACAAATAATCAGCTCCAACGTTTCCCAAGCTGCTGTTTTAAATTGTTAGAGAGTAGCTCGGATGACTGAAAGCTGCTCTAACTGTCGAGGAAAGTTCCCTCCTTAGTGGCAGTTTAATTTCTTGATTAGTATTCCACTTTAATTGCCAAAATATTAACCAAAAGTTTAGATTCTTGGAACGGCTAACAAAATAACAAGCAACAAAATTACATTACCTTCGGTTGCTCTAATTGTGTGTGATTATTTTTATGCAGTCAGTAATTTGTCTTAATGAAACATTACTTCACAAGGCTGCGGTTATGGTCACATTCATCATAATACAGATGCTGGATTTCTAATGAACAGCTGTGGGTTCGTTTTCATTGAGGGGCCAGCTGGTAAAGGAACACATTACTTATGTAATTCCAAATTTTTGCTACCTAGACTAGTTATATTCAGCACTTTGCTGTAAATGTATGTTTATTATAAATATATAAGGACAATATAATATCCAATAGTGTTTCTTTCTATTGAGTATGGTGTGGTTTACTCAAGTATATTTGAAATGGAAACTCAACTTAAAGATCCAGTCTGTAAGAACTACAGGACTCTATTTACAGATAATGGCACATTTAATGTAATATTCATAACTATGTTCTCATTTGTGCTTACAAAAGTGTGAAGCGAGGAAGTTTTAATTCAGAAACCACACTGCTAAATGCCACTAAATCCTACACGCTAAGGTGTTTTTTGTGAAATAAATATGTTTTAAGAGGCGAGGAAAGCAGAAAAACAGCAGATTTCTTTTGTTTTTAAAGGTCCAGTGTGTATGATTTAGTGTAGTAAGTTTACAGATTGCAAACAACTGACTACCCACATCCTCACGCTCCCCTTCCACGTGTGTTGGAGAAAAAAAATAACAACCCTTATTTTCTGACAGATTCCCATAAAACTTACAAACTGGACTACTTTCAAATTTTTGCTTATTTTCTTGCTAATTACAAGAAAAAAATCCAAATAAAACTGTCTGAAAAGGAATAACCAGGCTGTGCAATCCAACATAGCTTTGTTATAAGGGTTGACAGGGGGGGAAAATACCAAGACCTACTTTTAACAGCCAAAGTAAACTTTAATGTTCAACACATTATGTGTTTAAACTACTGACGGTATAAAGAATGGACGACGTAGCCTATGCATGACATCACCCATAAGTTTCTGAAGAGACATTTTAAAGTTCAAAATCTCTGTTGGCAGTCTTCCCGGATAATTTAAAAGACGCCGATCATCTGCAGACCTGAGGTGGGCTGCTGGACGCTCATAGTGTTGGGAAGTTCAAGTCTTTTTACTGAATCAGATCACTTACTCTTAGATGTTAAATTGAACAAATCTTATCTGAGTATTTTCGTTCATTTCATTCATTTTTACAACGGTGCTGTAGCCCTCTTGTGGGTGTTGTAAAAATAAAAAGACTGTGGTTCTCAAACACTAAGGTAACATGGTTTGCACATGGTTTGCACATAATACACACAAGCAATTCAAACCATGTGAAAACCAAGGAAAGCTTGAATGACTTGTGTCCTGTATCCTCTCTGCTGTTGTCGTTTAAGACACCGTGACAGTCTACAGTGACTTGGTAGCTGAACTCATGCTCAAACAAACCATCTGTAACAGCACATACCTGTAAGTCAAAGCAGCCACACTGTTAATTCTGCACAACTTTAAGCCTTAATATAATTTGAACAGGTGAGTTAAATAGAGATTCAGACCCAGAACAGTTGTTATGAACGGGGAAATTAGCTATAGAGAGCAAAACTGTTTTTTGTACCAGGCTGTAAACATGTTTATTTCTGCTGTGAAGTTGGACATTTGAACATAATGCCCTAATCGTTTATGTTTAATACTACGGAAGCCCTAAAAGGCCATACATATATACATACATACATTTTATTCCACCTGTTTTCCCGTGATAACGAGATAATTAATTCGAGATCTCGAGAAAACAAAATGATAGTCTAGTGTATTAAGTGCGCCCGTATTACAGAATGTATGGCAAATGCATGTAGTCCATGATACGGAGCAAGCGAACCTATTACGCCACTGTAAAATGTAAAATCCCTTTGATCCATAATTTATGACAAAGGTTAATACACTTGATCTCAGGACCATCCTGACAGTGTCAAACATATTTACTGTATCATTTTTGAGCAATTCAGCCTCAAAGTTCATTATTTTGAATTGAAAAGGGCATTATGTGCAATATTAACTCCACTGTAAAACCTCTTTGATCCATAATTTCTTTGGCTAATCCTCACTCCAGTCCTGAGATCAAGTGTATCAACCTTTGTCAGAAATTATGGATCAAAGGGATTTTACGGTGGCGGGTTTGCTCGCTCCGTATTATGGGCTACATGCATTTGCCATACATTCTGTAATACGGGCGCACTTAATACACTAGACTATCGCTTTGTTTTCTCGAGATCTCAAATTAATTATCTCGTTATCACGGGAAAACGGAGGAAATTTTCTCGTTATCACGGGAAAACAGGTGGAATAAAATGTATGTATGTATGGCCTTTTAGGGCTTCCGTAGTATTAAACATAAACGATTACATTTGATGTACTGCACCAGAGTCAGTTTACAGCTACTTTTCATCTGCAATCCCTTCGGCAGACACAATTAAAACATATTACAGCACAATAATAAACAGTACAAAGCAAAAAACACACAGGACACATAGTACAAAATACAAAGTTACACTCAATAGCACAGACTGAGAAAACAGAGGAAATGTATTACATTATCACGGGAAAACGGGTGGATTAAAATGTATGTATGTATGTATGGCCTTTTAGGGCTTCCGTATAATACTGCACATGGTCCAATTAAATAAATGAATGAAAAAAACAAACATGTGGACTTATGGAGACTGACTCATTCTGCAGCCAGCCTCAAGTGGACATTAGAGGAACTGCAGTTCTTGATGCTCGGTTCAAACCACTGACAGAGAAAAGTTTGAACTGTTTAATCACTGACATCCACGTAACGCGTGGACGTATTCACGAGGCAGCGCCGCCACCTGGTGGCCGGGTGGAGGACTCACGGGGAGGAGGTAGGAAGTGTTTCGGAAGTGGACATGGCAGGCCACAGAAGGAATCGGAGGAAAAGGGCGGAGGAAAGGGAGCTACCGGAGGGGAATGAGAAAACGATAAACCACCGTGACTTTTAGCAGAGGAGCCAGCTTTAGGGAATATAAACGTGAACGTCGCAGGACTTTACACGCAGTTTGGAGGCTTTACTTTGTGTAACGGCACCTCGCCTTAAAAAAGGTAAGTCGGTTCGGTGGACAGTGAAATAAAAAAATAAAAATAAATAAAAACAACAGACGACGTAGCGCTACTACTGTAAGCTAACCGACTGCTAACCGAACACAGCGGCGGTTTGCTACGGCGGCTAACCGTCGTTCATGTGAACGTGAATGTATCACCGAGTGTTAACACCGTGTGAACGGTTAGAAAACACGTTTTAAACGGAGCTACCATTAAGACACAGAGGTGTTTTTAATGCGGTCAGTTGTAGCCAACCGTTTTCTCTCTGGCTGTCAGTAAACATCATGAAAGACCGATTGTGTGGACGTAACGGCTCCCTGCCTGCGTGGCCGGAGCTCAAACACACCGGGGCTTTTTTTTTTTAAATTTATTTAGCTGCTAACGGCTAAAGCTCGTGCGATAAACGGTTGTTAACGGCTGCGGTGTCCGTTAAACGTCCGTTAAATGTCAGTTAAACGTGGCAGTTGGTTGTTGGTTGTGATGTAACGGCTCACAACATATGTTTTTTTTATTTTTTAAAGCTCTTAGCTCAAATTTATTTCTTAATTAATTCATTTAATTAATTAATTAATTAAAGGTTTGTTTGTCCGACACCTTATCTGACCTCCTCCTCTCTCTCTCTGCACCACAGCAACATCATCCCCTCATTGGGAACAGACAGGGTCGATTTAAAAATAAATAAATAAATAAAATAAGATGCAAAATTACACATTTAAAGAGATAAACAGGGAAGTTTTTCAATGCTGCACATGTAAATGTTTAACCTCTTAGCACAGGTTTAAAGTCTTTGCACAGATTTAATTTAAACCCATATTAACCTAATGCAATAAAGAAAATCAATTATCTGTCTGTCTGTGACACAGCCCAGCTTGTAGTGGCACAGCCAAAGTAAACTTTAATATTCAGGTTTCTCTGAATGTACACACAGAGCAGCCTGTGTCATACATCCGCTGGACGGGCTTCAGCTGTGCTGCAGTACTGGGTCATCGTCTGTCCTGAGGGGAAACAAGCGAGACGGGAAGCAAATCAATCAGTTTTTCTCTCCACGTATTATTGATGGTATGTTTTTTTTTTTTCTCTCTCTCTCTTCTGTTTCCTAGATATCGCCCATCTCTGCTCCTCTTCCCTCCACGCGAACGCCTCTTTGCTGAGTTTGTAGGAAGGCAGCGAAAAGCTCCCGTCCTCTTTTTAAAAAATTTTTTTTAGAAGAGTTTATCTGACGGGACAGGACGGACAGGACGGGACGGACAGGCGACGAGGATTCGAAAGGGGCCATGCATCAAGGGTGAGGGGTGTGTGTGGAGGGGGGGGGATTGCTGCGGGGGACACACACAGCGTCGGGTGAGGAGGGGTGGAGATGAAGCTCAAACAGCGCATGGTGGTTCTGTGTGCCGTGCTCCTCTTGCTGGGCCTGGCCAAGATCTTTCTGCTGGATGGAGGCGAGGGCTCCGCAGCCAGTCGACGGGACCTCAGAGCGTTTCGCAAGGTCAGGGTGCCTGACGGCTATTTTTAAAGTAGGACACACAAGACTGTAATCGGCTGTAGCTCGTATGAAGTCAGTGATGTATAAATCAATATAATGACACACTGTGCTATTTACCCACCTCTAACAGATGGAAGCCGGCCTTTCTCTGTCCCGGGGAGCTCGCCTTACCCACACCCTCCAGTCTCCATGGGAAATTGCAAGCCAGTGGGTGGGCCCGAGAGAGGTGTACCCAGAGGAGACCCCAGAGCTGGCTGCTGTGCTCACCTCCCTCAGCACTGCCAAAATTGAACGGGCAGATGTGGGCTATAAGGGCACGCAGCTCAAAGCGCTGCTGGTGCTGGACGGAGGACAGAAAGTAGTCTTCAAACCCAAGAGGTCAGGTTTGTTAGAATGGGATTATACACCTGTATTTCTCAAGAGTGATTCTTACTTTATGTTTTCCATCCTTTCCTCAGATATAACCGTGACTACGTGGTTGAAGGCGAGCCATATGCAGGCTACGACAGACACAACGCAGAGGTGGCTGCTTTTCACCTCGACAGGTGTGTGAGCATCATTATCGGAGTGTCTAACACAGAGTAGAAGTACTGTGTAATAATAACGCTGTGTTGGTTTACCCTCTCTGCAGGATCCTGGGGTTCAGGAGAGCACCTCTAGTGGTGGGGAGATACGTCAACCTGCGAACAGAGATTAAACCTGTGGCCACGGACCAGCTGCTGAGCACCTTTCTCATGCAGGGTCAGTATCTTTACTTCTTTTTTTTTTCATACTTTTGTGTCTTCAGACATCCAAAAAGTGAGAGTGACACGTTATTTTGTGCATGATTTTCTTTCTTTTGACTCATCTGCTTTCTTTCTATCTAATTCTGATCTCAGTTTTCGCTCTCTGTCTCTTTCTCACTTCCTTTTGCCTTGTTTCTTCAATCTTCTTCCTCAATTAGTACACTTGACTGGGTTACACCCTGCCGAGACCTGTTTGGTGAAGGTGTGGCACCGCACGGTTGTCAGTATAATTAGCATCATGAACCACGTTACTGTTATGGATTTGAAGAACATGTTTATCAGAGCACCTCACAAAGAAATCACCACAAGGAGATACCACTGATAAAGAGATTTTAATACTCTTCGTGTGTGGATTTATTCCCATCAGAAATTGAGCCAGAAAAACGTATTGCAACCTAACAAATTTGTATTACCTTTTTGATGAAGGGGAAATCCAGCAGTATTACACATAAAGGTCAGTTCACCATTTCTGCCAGTTGCTGCTCAACCTGTGAAAGCTGTTTCATAAAATCTTGTGTGGTATTTCTCAAGTATGACAAAATAACCACAATGATTTCATCAGGGGTTATTTTCTCAGTATGGTCTTGGAGACAAAAAAACTATTACAGAAATTTAAATGGGGTTTGAAAGACACCGACATTTATTCGGCATGGAGGTTTTAGTGATAAGATGTTATTGGCTGTGTTCAGTCAGTGTCCCGAGGACATTAAAAATAGCACCCTGGACACAAAGATAAAGTGCGTGGGACACTTCTGGGACAGCAGAGAAATGTTAAATCATTATCTTAAGCAACTTTTTTCTATTTGTGTTGCCAACTTGGCAACTTATTCAGACCGTCCGGGAAAAGGCGAGAAAAATATTCACATGTATTACATTGCAGTTAATTCCCGTGCATGCTGCTCAAAGCAGTCCACGTCTCTTCTCCAACTCCAACAGCACTGAGTCTTCTCTTCAGTCAGTCTTCCCTGTCGTCTTCTGCTGCATGCAGGCAGTTTATAGTTGTGATAAATGTTTAAACTGCTCTCAGGAGTTCAATCCACATCTCTGGATTAGGGTGTTCCCATATCCCGTAATTAGTTTGTTTGAGCTTGTAAATATTTAACTAGTTAGTTTGATTTCGTCCCTCCCTTTGTAGGTTTTTGTTTCTTCAAATGTGACCGTGTCTCTGCTGTGAGTTTGTGATTGTTTGGCTAACTAATAATAATTTATTTGCAACTCAACTCAACCAATGACTGAAAGAATTATGAAAACTGTTGGCCAAATGCAGAGGGTGATTACAATTTTTAGTCAGATATAAGTGCAGGGAACAACAAGCAGAATTTCATGGCGGACCAGAAAGAAGTTATTAAACTACATTTATTATGTAAAGTTTAAAAAAGAGAACTTTATTTGGTTGTTTTGAGACGGTTGCGGGACAATTGGAGCCCTGATTGCATCATGGGAAATGCAGGACTCAGGGTTTTTTTTGTTTGTTGTTTTTTTTTAAAGATCATGAACCAAACTAGGGACTATTTGTAACGGATTCAGACCTCTGCTGGTTTGATTCTGACTATTCTTCTCTTTGATCTTTCTCTTGTGTGTCCCAATAACTTTACTGTTTTGCGTCACTTAATCACTGGAGTGTCCCCTTAAGACTGTGTCAGAAAGCAGTTCAGTTGTTTCATCATTTTTCAGGTGTCAGTAGTTGTTATACACCAATATGGCATTATAAATTTGTCTACAATCAGAGATTTTTCTCTACTGTTTAGATCACTGTGGCTTTCGCCTAAATATCTCATTGCAAAGACGCAAACAGGAGCTGCTCTAATGCAGTTGGATTTTCGTCAGCGTGATGATATACCTTCAAACAGTTTCTCACTTGTTTGACCCAGAAAAATGTACTGTATCGTGATTTATAGACAGGCGACAAATTAACGGAAAAACCAACATAGAGTGTCTTAGTGAGTTGTTACAGTGCCAGACAGCTTCAACACGCCTTGGCATTGGTTCTAGTCTCTGAACTCTACGGGAGGGACGAACATGAGCGCCGTTCTCCCAAAAGATATTCCCTCATTTTGTGTTTCAATGATTGTGTCGGAGAGTCCAAAATGTTGAGGTGTTCAGGTTGAGATGGGTCCAGCTTAATGTGAGGATCTGCTGCTTTATCTTTTGTTTTTCATTATAGTAAATGTGATATTTCTATATATTGTGATATTTCTGAGTGTTGATCAGACAAAACAAGACATTTGATGACTACACTAAATGATTAATTGATTAACCAAAAAAGTGACACATAAATTTGTTAGTTGCTGTAGTTATTTCATGAAACCTCTGTTGGTATGTAGTGAAAATGGCCTGACGAGGTGAGCTCAGATCTAAGCTACAAAAAGTAAGGATGGTAGATTATTTCTTTGTTGTAACAATGCTTCTTGGTAATAAATCTGTTTATTTCTCTTTTAAATGGTGCCACATTTGTAAGGAACATGCATTTTTGGGATAAACTGCAGCTTCTCTGCCAATGAGAAACCGCTTTTCATTGCTGTCGAAGTCTGAAGAAACAAGATAATTGGCAATTTCTTCATTTAACAAACAGGAGCCCCAGTAGCAAATTTCCTTACTTTTTGAGCGTTGCTTATTTTTATCTGTAGTGGATTGATTTGGAGTCCTTGGGTTTGTTAGTTGCGCAGGTGTGGCCCTGACGGACCAGATCACTATGTATTCATAGACAGGTATGGAGAGTAGGGATGGGGATTATAGGCAAAAATTATGTTCAATATTAGGGTTGCAAAATTCTGGGAAATTTTAAAGTCGGAAACTCTCCATGGGAATTAACAGGAATAATCTGTGAATTTACAAAATTATAGATTGCCCCTTAACAGGGAACTTAAATACAGCATAATATTGACTAAAACAACCAGATTTCATGCAAGTACACTTGAATGTCTGCTATTCCTCAATCACATGCACATATCACACTGCTTATTGCTATAGAGGCCATGCCTCCTCCACCACATGCACTGATGATTTCTACAACCCTGGACTACACTTTGGAGCCCAGAGCACGAGAATATGGAAGACACACATTTGAGCCCGTGGACTACATATAAAAATCAATAAAAAATAAAAAAAAAGATAAAGTTCTTCTTACAAATAAATCTGTTGAAATGTCGTGTTTTTAAATTGTTTTATTTGTGTGGATGTCTGCTTATGACAAAACAAAGTTATTATGTTCAGATACAGTTACACAATTTCCAGTTATTTCCCGTAAATATCCATAATTCCCATAGAGTTATTGATTTGGAATATTTCCAAAATTCCCCAGCTTAGCTTCCCATGGAGAGTTTCTGGAAATTGACCAGAAATGTACTGGAGATTTACCAACCTATTCAATATTCACTGGTGGAGTAGTTAGCATTCACAGCAAGAACGTTCCTGGTTCGAACCTCGGCTCTGGTTTTTTGCTGCGTCGGTTCTCTCCAAGTACCTCGGCTTCCTTCCACAGTCCAAAGACATGCAGGTTCATTTGTGAAATTGCCAGTAGGTGTGAATGTGAATGGTTGTTTGTCTCTATGTGCCCTGTGATGATTTAGCGACTTGTCCAGAGTGTACCGTGAAAGACAGTGGGAAAGCTTTCTCTCAAACTTTCCATAGTTGTTATAGACTTATACCTATACCTATCTCTACACACGGTTTTATAACCGTAGATAACCCGAAGCAAACCACAGTTGGCAGTAGTAGGACTAATTTAACCTGGCTTGTAGCTGGTAACCAGCACATCAGTCCGGACCACTCTTTTAATAAAGGTTGAAGGAAAAGTACCAAACTCACTTACTTAACCATAGTCTAAATATGAACAAACATTTCAGATGACCGTTTTGGTTTTCTTTCAGTCAAAGATAAAGGTCACGTAACCAACTTCAACTTTGCAGCCTCACTGTTTCCGTCGTGCACCATCATTCATCATTCAGCTGTTTTATGTGCTGTAGGTTACATTACATTTAAAGCTGTCACTTACCGCCAATCAGTATTCAATATGACGTGACTCATCTCTGAAAGTGTCTTTGCAATTGTGGTTTATAGCAAGTTGACAGAACAGCACCCACGGTCACAGCGGTATAGGCAATGAGTTCTCAACAGAAAAACTTCAAAAGGCCTGCTAGCCTCAACACAAAAGACCACCGTCACACTTATTCTTTTGCCCCATTAGCTGTCAGAGACCTCTTACATGTATCTAGTCATGCTTAAAGTTTTGGTTGTTTGTCCAGGATTTTAAATGTGTTTTTCACCACAATAAAACCACTCTACCGTTCACAGCTCTTAAACCTGACAATTTATTCAGCCTGATTTGAGTAATGTGAACTTTCTTTGTCTCACATGAGCTAAAAATGAATGTACAGCATGACATGAAAGAACTTTGCTCCATCAAATATGTAAATTTCAACTTTTAAGTAACATGAAATAAAGACCCCCAGGGGCTGCCCTGTGTTTGAATTATCAAGCTAATTGCAGACATTAATTGGACTGAAAAACACTTTTTAAGGTGGAATGAAGAGGAGGTGTTGAGGGTTCTGAGAAAAGGAGCTACTCTGTAGTCGGTGGTACAGTGAATACATTTGTATCGCTTGTCAGATGGCAGCAGGGTGTGCAGGCTGTTGCTGGGCTGCGTAGACGTGAATAACACAACCTTTAGCTCGGTTGAACATCTGCTTGTGTACATTTGTGTGTTCTCTGTATTCTCTGGATGTCCATGTGAGTCATTATCCCTTGAGAACAACGTTTCTGGTAACATCCATAACTCCAGTAACACTCTGCTACGAACGCCTTCACACTTCACCTCCTATTGATGCATTTGTATCCCTTTTTTTTTTTTATTTCAAGGGTACCTTTGTCTTCTTTCTCTCTGCAGGTAATAATACGTGTTTTTACGGAAAGTGTTACTACTGTCGGGAGAGTGAACCGGCGTGTGCAGAGGGAGAGATCATGGAGGGGTCGTTAACCCTTTGGCTGCCAGACGTCTGGCCGTTGCAAAAACACAGACACCCCTGGGGACGTACATATAGAGAGGGAAAACTGGCCAGGTGAGTGTTTGAGCCCAAAAACTTTCTATTTTTGTTTGTTTGTTAATTAAGGGAAAATCCCATGACATGACTGAAGTATTGTTAGTGTTATTTTTTATCAGAAGGAAATGGAAATATTGCTGTGCTGATGATGAAAGTCAGCTCTTCCATAACGATAATGGACACTCCACCTACTCTGTCAGTCTGAGAAGGGGGCTGTGTGACTGTGTTATCTTATCATTCGATGATGATGATATGTCATGGTGGCGCCAGTGTGGGCTGCAAAGAGAATGTTTCTGTGTACACAAAGAGAAAAGTTTCCATTAGCAGCTCAACACCTATCTGTGGAATTTAAATGGATTTACACAGTTGAAATTAAAGTTTTACTTTGAAAATCATTGATCTGAATTCATGGGGTTCAGATCCCTCGTCACAATGAGTAAGGAGTGCATCTTCAAAGGTTTTCTTCTCAGGTTCACAAATTCAGAACTAAACTTTTTCCGAAATCTTCTCAAAGATTCCAAAAAATTCAATTTGTTGAGCAAGCTCAGCGAATTAATAAAACAACACCCGGTTTGCCAAGGATTCTTCAGAGGTGTCATCAGTTACATTCAGGTTTGATTATTGTTCTTTGCCATTTAAATAAGTAACAACTTGTCAATTGATCGAGTGATTGGAATAAAAAAACAAAAAATCTTCAGGTTTCAAAGCAGGGCTAGCTGATATGGCATAAATAAGGCATGCATAGAGATATATTTTTTTGTCTATGCTGTGGTTTTTATATGATTTGACAGTGAAACACCACCAGGGACCATTTCTCTACACAATAACTACTCCAAGTAGACGGAGGTCGTTTGGAGTGTGCCGACTTTCTATGACACTGTGGTGACATCTGCATTATTCTTGAGAGACTTCAAGGCCTTGAACATCTCCTCCAGCAACAGGTTACTACTCCCACCATGTGAGAAGGAGCGCTACAACAGGTCCTTCATTCCAACAGCTGTCAGACTCTTTAACACCAGCATGACTTCATGACTTTCTTCAGCTTGACTTTTTGTTCTATACATTTCTTACTTATGAGTATTAGTATCAGAGTAATTTCTTGTCCACCTTGTGTATACGAGCGGCTGTGTCAAGTGAATGTCCCCGGTGTGTGACATTAAAGTCTATCTTAAGGTTTAGAACGCAGAGCGTTTACTTGACATATTTTGAGAGCAGGTTGTTGACTTTTTCTGAAGTAAAAAATAACCCGGTTATGTCTTCCAGCTCTGCTTGGCACATGTATGCACATGTATTACCAGCAGAGCCTACCTCTTTTAACGACTGTCATCTTGTGGGTAACAAGTCTGTGTGACACATGCTACCATGGTCGTTGTGAAAGTGAGTCTTTCCCGGTGTGTGAGTGAAGTACACAAAAAAGCAGCCACAAAAAAAGTTGATGCCATCCATGCAATGCAATGCAACGCAATGCTGTGTATGTCACCCAGCTCTAGTTCAAAATCTGAGAAAAAACATCTCACCATTTTGTGCTTTCATTTTAACAGGGGATGTGTCTTGGTAACGATTATTCTGCATTTTGTCATGTGGTTAATTTCTTAATAATTTTCAGTCCTGACATACGAGCATTAAACTCACATGACTGATCAGCTGTTTTTTCCTCATCACTCCCATGATGTTATACATCCATGATGATTCAACACAGAATTGACATAAGCCTCTTCACATTAATACACGAGACAAACAGAAATGTCATGTTTCCATCATGTTTTCTGCTTTGTTTCCCACCAGTTGAGGTTCGACTGTCGCTCAGCTTGTTTTGCCTCTTTCTTCTGGTTTTCCGCTTGGAGAATTGGTGCCACCTACTGCTTATCTGCATGAACAACTCCTAATTTTTCTCCTATATATCCATTTCTAATGCGTAGGTTGCTAGCTCGGAGGTGGTGGTTGTTTGTTTCCGGTAGCGAAGGGGATTTTGAAGAGTGTTACACGCAGAGACCGAGATGCTGCGGGAAATCTGGGTTATACATCAGACAAGCAATATGTCATCAAGCACTGAGGCCGAGTCCCCTTTTTGGAGAAAAGAATAGTGATTACTGGTGATAGCTAGCTCGAGTGGGAGGCTGTTAGAGTACGGTCAGCAACGTCAGCCTAAAACAAAACACACAGTTGACTGTTAAAAGGTTGAGATTTTACAGACAACATTTAGCTTTATGGCACATGATAGTTCAGTATATCTGTCCACTGTGTTGGGTCATTAATCCACTTGGATAGGGGAGAAAGGAGGAATGACAGCTGACTATGAAACCCAGATTTATTCAGGCTTTGTGAAGCTCAGGTTAAGGCAAAATAGTTATTCGACATGTCTATAAAACAAAGCTTTGATCTTTGATATCCTTACAAACATAAACATGTCAAATTGAATCTACATAAGTCTTTAAGTTTTCAGTTCCTCGGAACGTGGTGCTGACATTTTCTGAAGTACTCACACATGTCTACATCTGGTGAGTCAGCATACATTGAGCTTAAAGAGCAGGTTTCAAGACAGTGTATCGTGTCATCACATTTACCCAGCAAGTTTTTCAGGAGGTTAATCTATACTGAGAAGACATTACAGTTTTAAATTTGGTTTGGAATTTGGAAACTGTGGAAAATAAATAAGATTAGGAAACTATGCAAGAGTAACTAAGCAAGATAGACTTAATCATTGTACTGGGATCCTGTTTACGTAATGAAATATGAAGTTTATTAGTGGTATTTCATTGTAGGGAGGTTACAATGGTTAAACTATGGTGACAAAAAATCATGGTTTCAAGTAGGTGTCTTGATCCTAAACCAACCTGGAAATGTGTGCACATGGATCAGCCTTAACCAGCCTTCTACACACCCTCATTCAACCATGAACGGTCAATGCAAAGCACCACATGAATAACCAAGGTTCTTGTGAGGTGGAGGTTACAACGTACTTAGTATTTGAGGGCCACAGCAGAGTCGCACATAAAAGAAAATGTAGTTTAAATGAGTTTTAAAAATATATAATTTTTTTTTCCAAAAGGGAGGAAGAAAGATGAACAATATATATTGTTGAACATATCAAACACATTTCTATCGGCTGGTTCCCGCTGGTAACAGCCGGCCATCGGAAACCCCCAGAGTGGTTCCCACTGATTCCTTCCTAATCCTTTCAGTGCCAGTTCACCCATCATGCAGCATTACACACTGCAGTATTCATATGACGTGTTGTATTGTATGTTAGTGATGCTAAATACTTCATACTTTTCTTAAATGATTGTGTGTTCTCCACCCTGTGACGTTATTCTTATTTGGGGTTTGTTACAGGGAACTTGGCCTGCATTATGATTGGGACTAAGTATTTGGAGTGTAATGTTTGAACAAGAGCTGTCACTGGCTTTCCGGGCTTTGCTAATTTACACAATCCACAGATGAGCCAAAGTCAGGTGTGTCAAAGACAGAAGGTGTCTCTGTGCGCCTGACAAGTCGTGAGAGTCGTGTTCACTGCAGTGATTTTACACAAAAACTATACAACAACTAAAATTGGTGATATATGCACAAAAGGTGTTATTAAAAATGTGCTGACGCTGAGGTCTGCAATTCTTTCATGCCATTTGACTGATGATAATTTCATCAGCTGCAGTCCAGCACCGTCCACTGAGACCGCCAGATGAAATATGGAGCAGACTTTTATTCATTTATTTAGATTTAAGTTGAATGTTTTTGTGTGATAGTCATGGCTCAGTACAACTGCAAGGTCAAATAACACTGCTGGTTTGAATGTTTGAATGTGGATCAATAATTCATGTTGCTATTAAGTGAAAATAAATATGTAATTATACAAACATGGAAAAAAACAGGCAACAAGGGCAACACATAAATACTACACGCATATTTGTTTGTAGTGACACATCATTAAAACAGACACTTCCTGAGTATTTATGTGCAGACTATTAACATATCATGGAATTTGTGTGTGTCTGTTTCTATCGTCCAGGTGGGAGTACGATGAAAGTTACTGCGAGGCTGTGAAGAAAATGCCCCCATACGATGCAGGGCCGAGGCTGCTGGATGTCATCGACACAGCCATATTTGATTATCTCATTGGGAACGCGGACCGGCATCACTATGAGAGTTTCCAGGACGACGGCGGCGCCAGCATGCTCATCCTGCTCGACAATGCAAAGAGGTCAGTAACAATGTGAAAGATTTTAACAACCAAGATCAATTTATTTATTTATTTTTTCCTTTTTTAAATCATCGTATTGAGTTCTAATAATAAACACAAAGATGAATAAATCGATTGAAAATTTCAATAAAAAGACAAAAGCATTAAAAATCTCATCTGCAAACATTGTCCACCACATGTAACATGAACATGTGACATTGGTACAGAAGGTTGATGTGAGTGTGTCCACCAGAGAGTTTTTTTCATTATTATTGTTTTTTAATTATTATTATTATTTTTTCCATTTACTTGAACAAGGACCGCTCTAAGTGACGGTACTCTTATCTTGTATTTATATTTCTAGAACTCTTTCCATCCCTGAACACAACAGCCCGATCACTTTTCAGAAGTTCCCCTTTTTCTTCTCATATTCGAAATCTAATTTTTATTTTCATTTTCAGTTACAGTTTTCTTTGATTTTTCCAAGAACTGACTTATTATCACTGAAACCTCTTTAAATCAGACTCATGGTAAACAGCCACTTCCATGAAGGGAGGATATCGAGCTGTAAACTGAACTTTCCGTCACACATTTTTCAAAGAATTAATCGCAGCTGGAAAGATATCGAATTTGTATACATTTATTTCTTTGCTTTTTTTGGTACAAATCTGGGATGCCTATCTGAGAAGCAAACTGGCTCAGCAGGAAAGAAAAAAATCCTCTTGCACACACAAAAACTGCAGCCCCATGGGGAGATACTTCCAAGAATTGAGTCATTTCCTCAGTTCACAGCTTAATCCTTAATCATAAACTTAGGTCTTGCCTGTGTGTTTTCGAAATTAATTCCTTCCTTTGACTTTCTGACTGTTTTGTTCTGCTTTCAAAGCAACGGTATGAGGAAATTGGTCATTTTTTAAGTATAACGCCCACAGTTTCAGCGTGTAACACTTCCCACCTACTCTTCTCTGTTGAGCCTCACCCAATTCTAGTTATGCTGCCTATTCCAGCATTTGTCCCCATCTGCATTGCCCACGCGTTGCGCCTGGGAAAAACTCTTCTTCTGTGTGGTCCAGTACTTTACTGTCAGTGATGAAACGCACAGCAGCTGGAGGACATCAACCTACATGCTGCAGGAGATTGTGCCTGGAGCAAGAACATGAGACGACATTCAGTGCAGCATCAATATGATTCAAACCTGGTATTTTATAGTATAGAAAAGTTACATAATGTTGCCTTCCCGTCGTGTTCGGGTCAAATCTGACCGATTTACAACTTAAAACACTCATAAATATTGTGTTTTACATCACCTCTTTCATTGAATTTTGAGTGTTTTAATCAACCTTGTTACATCTGTTGTGTTCCTGGTAAAAAGTGACCGCCATAGGAAATGAATGGGTATCCAGACTTATTCATCCATCAGACCGAAAACATCCCCATACACACCACCCCAACTCACTCACTTACTCACTCACACACACACATTTCAGACTGAACAATGTATTTACACATCTCTTTCCCGCGCTTAAGTGCCTATCCCCCACGTGAACCAACTTTCTGATGAAACATGTTGATACAACATATCTGTGTCATATCTTCACACAGACTGGACAGGTGTCTGTTATGTGAACCAACACAGACCCCATATATATAGCTTAATGTTTGCCTTGCACTCCTTTTATTCAACAAACCTTATTTAAATCTAAATCCATATTGATCTTAGTTAGTGAAAGTACTAGTGTCACTTCACAAAGGCTGAACTGTTGAATGGGATGACGAGGACAAACATACAGACAAAAAACTCAGTGTTGTCCCTAGAAGCATATTCAGCATTTACTCTGACATGCCCTAACAAGCTATAACAAGCCCCAACATGACAAAACATGGTTTCAATATTTTGGTACATGTCCCAATGAGTAGGAAACTGACCAAGCGGTTCTCTGTTGAAGAGGTTCTGGCCCAGGTTAGTGGACATGATGAAGAGGGCACTGAAATAGAACCAGAGATGGAGGAGGATGTCTCGGAAGTGAAAGACGACACAGTTTTTGATTCAGACTTTGAGGAGACTGAGCAGGCACCTGAAGAACAGGCACCTGAGGAGACATTCTAGGACACTTGCTCTGGTCTTCATCCCCCCAGGACAGAAGAAGTAGAGCGAGCGTGGAAAACATCATAAAGCTGACGCCAGGGCCAACACGGTATGCGATATCTCATGTGGATGACATCAGCTTCCAGCTCTTTTTACCAGAGTCCATTGAGGGAATTATACTGGAGATGACAAACCTGGAGGGGAAGCATGTGTTTGGGGACACCTGGAGAGAAATTGCCCTAGTAGGCTTCCAAGCCTACATAGCTCTGTAGATTTTAGCAGGAGTATATCGCTCAAACAATGAGACTACAAAAAGTCTGTGGGATGCAGAGTCTGGCAGGCTTATATTCCGTCCTATACTATGTCCTTACAGCAGTATATCCATATCCTTTCAAGAATTATTCGAGTTGATAACAGAGATACACGATCCGTCTGCTGATGAAATGACAAACTGGCTGCCATCAGGAACGTTTGGGACAGGTGGGTGGAGGGACTACCACTTGGTCGCTGTTCCTTCAAGGTGTAGATTCCGAGCAAACCAGGGAAATATGGAATAAAGATCTGGGCAGCATGTGAAGCCAGGAGCAGCTATGCCTGGAATATGCAGGTATACATGGGGAAACCCAGTATTGGAACAGCCAAAGAAAAACAGGGCATGCATGTTGTGCTGGACATGACAACCAGTCTTCAAGGGCATAATATCACCTGTGACAACTTCTTCACATCATATGCTCTTGGTCAGGAGCTGCTGAAAAGAAAGCTCACCATTGTAGGGACAGTGAGGAATGTAAACAAGCCTGAACTTCCCTCTGCACTGGTATCGACCAGAGGAAGAGAGGCACTCTCATCAAAATTTGCTTTTACTGACACACTCTTGTGTCATGTTCTCAAGAAGAATAGAAATGTCATCCTGATGAGCACGATACACAAAGTTCAGTCCAGTCTCATGAGACAAATGTCAGAGCAGTTACAGTAAAACAGACCGGCCAGTTTTGACCGGGAACACTAAAGTAAGGGGCGGGAGGTGAACACAACCGGAGGGTTAATGCAGCTGAAAGTAAATCAAGAAATCATATCTAACCCCAAACAACACCTGTTTTTTGTGTTGGTAGAGTCAGTCTTCTTCCACGTCACAGGAAGAAAGAAAAAAGGTTACTCCACGTACTAAAACACAAAGTTTAAAGACAGACAAAACCACCAAGTTTTCTGAGCAGCTAAGTACAGTAAAAAAGATGCTATGATGTGTGGAAACACACAGCAGAACAAAGCAAAACGGTAAAAAAAGAATGTTGGAAAATAGTTGTGGTTGAGAGGAAATGGAAACAATTGGTTTCATGTCACAGACAACGAAGTAACAACAAAGATGTGCACAATTGACCGGAGCATCATAATAGACAGTTTCAGAGTAACAGCATTATTACAAATGAACAGTTCCAAATAATCGTAATACAGATTTTGTTTTATTACGTTTTAAACTCAAAACATCTTATAAATGCTAAATGCTAATGCGGCTTTGTATATAATGTGACACTTGTTAAGTTTAAAACGTTTGTCTCCAAATAATATTTGTTCATCATCTTAGTTTTAAATGTAAAAGCTCCTCAGAGGAACGAACAGATAACAAGGACACTGCTGTTATGAAAAACACTAAACCCATGCTCAACTCTACTCAACTTTATTTATTTATATAGCACCTTTCATACAGAATTGTAGCCCAAAGTGCTTCACAGAGCAGAGTAAAAACTGAAATAGAAGTTAGTTCTTAACTAGTTCTTAAGGTAAAAGCGCAGTTGCATAAAAACACGAAATTAGAACAAAAGTAAAAAGCATAAAACTACAACAACAAAACAAATTAAAGCTGCAAGCAGCGATGGTCGGGCCCTCGCACATGTGCGCACGTCGAAATGTGCATAGATCGCCACGGCCACACAGTTTTCCCAAAATTCATCATTTTGATAACTCAGGAAGTCTATATGAACACACCTACCAAGTTTGAAGTGAACTGGATAAAATCCCTAGGAGGAGTTCGTTCAAACATGACCCCTTGTCAACCAGCCCGAAACAGCAAAAATGGTGATTTTCATTCTTAAATATATCGCTTCCTGTTCATTGTAGCCCATTGCTCCAAGAGACTTTTTTGTAGGTCTTGCCATGTTCTACAACTCTGTTATGCTGAGATTTCGTAACTCTGTCCAAAACTGTGGCGGGGCTGTTCCAAAGAAACATTCCAGGGGGCGCTATAGAGCGATTTTAGAACACTTTTGCCTGAAAATCAGCCCAAAAGTAAATGGAGTCTCATTTTTTTTCTTCAAAAAGATCGTCAGCGTTGATTTTGCTGCGCCGTCACGGCCACACCCTCTGATTAAAAAGTTGTGATTTTAATAACTTTTCATTGTCGAGGTCTTGAGAACACACATGCCAAGTTTCAAGCACATCGGATAAAATCCCGAGTTCGTTCAAATGCGACCCCTGGAAATGAGGCCAAAAACACGAAAAGTCCAAATTTGACAGAAATTGGACGTCGTACGCTTCACTGTAGCCTGGGACACCAAGAGACTTTTTTGTGCGTCTCGGCATGTTACATGTAACATGGAGTGATCAAGACCTAAAAACTCAGCAGTGAATGGCCGACCACCTACAAAGCTAGGCTAAAGAGGTATGTCTTAAGTTTTCAGGATCTGAGGGACCTGCTTGGTACATACATTTCTAGCATGTCAAAAAGGTAGGTCGGTGCCATTCAGTGATTTAAAAACCGCTAAGAGAATCTTAAAATCAATTCTACGCTTTTAAAATGCGGGTTATTTGTGTCCTCTGTCTGGTCTTTGTCAGTACTCGGGCTGCAGAGTTCTGTGATAATTGTAAGCAGCCTAGTATTTTTTATTTTTTTATTTTTAGGAAAACCACACAGAAGGGCATTACAGTAATCGAGTCTTGAAGTAATAAAAGCGTGAATTGTTTTTTCTGTGTCAGCCTTGTGATGAATGGTCTGACTTTTCTAAGGTGATAGAATGATGTTTTTAGTTATGTTTTTTATATTGCCCTTAGGGCCCGGGACTTAAAATGCTGGGAAAATGTGTTCTCTCATGCTGGGCAGCTGACAGCAGTCAAGACTAAGACCAGACAGTATGAAATACTTAGGTAGCCAATATTTACAAAAACTCTTTGGGTGATGTGTGGTTGCTGCATTGAATCAAGCATCGCCAAGCAAGTATTACAAACTGCTTTGCATTCTTTTGGACACTGTTTTGCAGTTTGTGGTTAAGAAATCGAATTTTAATCCACTTGAGACTCCTCCGTGTCTCCACTCAACAGATAAATCAAGACAATGCACTGACAATTGAGTCATATCCCTGCGATTCAAGTCTTAACCAATTGTGAACTAAAATGAACCTAATGCAGTTGATTCAGAGTCGAGACAAGGCCGTAAAAAGTAGTGCGACTAAAAGAGTAACTGTCTCAGCTGTCTCTGCTGTGTGTACAGTTCTCTACAGTGCCATGGCCAGTAAAGCGCAGATAATGCGTTTTGATGGCCTCTCCTCCCCGCAGTGCAGACACACTTCTGGCTTCAGTTGTCTCGCTTTAGTTTTTAATTGTAATTTTATTTCATGTTGTCATCTTTTTTCTTTTTCAGCTTTGGGAACGCAGCTCTGGATGAGAGAAGTATCCTCGCACCACTCTATCAGTGCTGCATGTGAGTCCTCAGTAAACGCTCACATCACAGTTACATTTTTCTCATGATTTCATCTTTTTTTTAAAAACTGTAATATCTCTTTCTTTGTCTGTCAGGATCCGTGTGTCCACATGGAACAGGTTAAACCTGCTGAGAAGCGGAGCTCTGAGCTCAGCGATGCGGCAGGCGCTGGGATTCGACCCTATTCAACCGGTCCTGGCAGAGCCACACCTGGCAGCCCTGGACAGGCGTCTCTCTGGAGTCATAGCAACTGTCAAGCAGTGTATGGAGGCCCAGGGCCCCGACAACACTCTAATAGAAGACCGAATGAACCTCCCACATCCTTAGAAAACAAGGGACATGAGAAAACAGAGGAGCAGGAAGAGCCAGGACTTTACTTCCCGAGCTTGGACAGGAGGAAGTGGATCAGCCCTGGTGTTGGAGAAGGAGATGCAGAGTGAGCAAATGGATCAACAGGGTGGCACAAAGACTTCCTTCTTCCCCCTCCTTGTCCTCTTCTTGTTTGTCACTCTGATAAGACTGGAAAAAGGGAATCGCTGGATTCAAAGTGGCGTCACCTTCAACTATATAAACTTTTTTCTCAGGACTGTTGTACACTATAAGACAGTATCTGCTGTAAGAGCCTCTCCATCTAATACTACTGGTTATGATGACACTCCTGCTCTGCGCTAAATTCTCCCGCCCAGTCCGGCTTTTCCTTCTGAGTCAACCACGGCTGTATTCAGACCAAATCAGGCATCGCAGTGATTCACCTCAGCTCTGTGCGGCAGTGTGTTTATTTATGCTTAGTTATGCTTAATTATGAAACAGTCAGAAAATAACTATTTGTCTGATTCATCGGCTTTCTTGCTCTCTGCGCTCCATCTAAGTCATTCACTGTCTATGTCGGTCAAACCATCGGACACAAACCAAAAGGAAAATTCTCTGTGCGAGTCAGACAGATGTAGAAGCTGGTACGTGAAATAAAGAGTATCATGAGGTCCACCTGGACGGTACACTGTTTCAGTAACATTTCAGGCTGTCTGTCGAGGCTTTTGAGCGCTCTGACGCAGCATGATATCTGGTTTCATTTCCCTAAAAGTTGAAAATAGCTCAACTCCTTCGCCGCAGGTCACTTTTTGGTTGCACAACGCCGCAGCCTAAACACAATACGGCCCGATCAAATAAACAGGGGCAACCTGCATTTTCACCGCAGCACCTGGTTTGGTCTGAATCGGACCTGAGGAGGAGGAGACGGAGCCTGTACACACTCACAGGAGCAGGAAGGAGGACGCTGCGTTCAGTTGGAGTTTACAGTCCAAGAAACTGAAACTTTTTTTTTTTTCATGAACTGAAATTGAACTTTGATCGAAAGGAAATCAAAACAAACTCCCTGCCCCGTCAATGTGTAAATATTTAACTAAGTAGTGACATAGAACTATGAGACGAAAGAATATACATTTGTGGATTATAATATTAAATAAACTTAAGGGTGTGTGGTGTGGGTGTGCGAGTGTGAGTGTGAGTGTGCGAATGGAGTGCCATATTGTGCCGTAAATAAGAAAAGCTACTGACGTGACAGACTTGAAGTGAAGGGAACACAGAGATCCGCCGTGTGGGTAATCTTCAGCATTAAACTATGATCTATTTAATTGTGATTTTTTTTTTTTTTTTTTTTTTTTTTTTGGCCTGTCATCTTTCCCCCTCGTGTGTTCACCCACACTTCATACTTATGACTTCACACATCACTTGTGAAAAAGCACACGGTCTGTTTTGAAAATTTGCATCTGCGCTCTCGCTTGTTTGTGGTGTTTACGCTGGAAGGGACTTTCACTTAACTCTTACTTTTAGTCTTTCAGATATTTTTATCTTAGTCAGATTGGATCTCGGATGTGATTACAGTCATATCTAGAATCCACTGGTGATAGTTAACATTTGGTTTATAATAAATAGGTTTAGTTGTTTTTTTGTTTTAATCTCTTTATAGTGTCAGTTTCTGTAAGAAAGAAAGAAACAAAGAAAGAAAGAAAAGAAAGAAAAGTCATTTGTCTAAATTTAAATCACTTCTCATCCACTAAATTTAAGGTGCCAGTAACTCTCTTTAGCCACGTATTAGTCAGAGATTTGATTGCAAATGACAACAAATTGAGCACATCGCGTCGTCTGTCTCACTCGCCCTGTCTGATTTCTAGCATCAACTTAGATCAGATATTGGTCGTCTGTGTCGTCTGCAGAGACGCTTGCGAATGCACTTTGTGCGTCACAACAAAATAAAATCCACAAACTTTGAATACGAACTTTGATGACTGAGGTCGCAAGGTGTTTTCAGTTGTGGTTTGCACACCTGTGAGTGACATCCAGCTGTGTTAATGTGTCTGATCCTCCTGGCGTTGTACAGACTCTGACGGCAGCTGTCTATGAGCCGGGAGCTGTAAACAGAGACAGCATGTCTAAATGTTACTCTGATTTTTATCTTTCTACTTTAAGCTAACTGTAGATGTCGAGCAGACTTTAATCCTCAGTTTCACATCATGTTCACACACTTAAGGTGTAGGGGTATGTTGAAAAGGATGTGTGTGGGCTGTTGATGATTAACCATCGCACTTTTCTTCCACAAAGTCAAAGTTTCCTAATCCTTTTGCCCTTGATGTCAGTTGAAATTGAATTACCCGACATGTCCAAAGTGACTCTTGACAGCCTGACCCTGCCTCTGATTCCTTGAATGAATATTTGCTACCTGCGAACAGATCGAACGGTTGTCGCAGTACTTGGATGGATTTCCCCATTTGACAAGAGCTGCTTCTGTTACAGATCATCTTCCACCACAGGAGCTCGTCCTTATCACTTGACATTTACTTCATCTTGTTTGTTAAGCCTTTTTACCGGTGGTATCGTGGCTACAAAATCTATACCCATAAACTCTGGTCTGAGTGAGTTTTGTTGTCTTTGCCTACAGAGGAGGAAACTTGAAAGCTGTGAAACCATGTGGCATGTCCCCTCTATCCCACATGCAGATGTTTTGCGTCTCAGCTGCCGGCTTTTTTTCTTGCTGCCACATCCAGCCTCCATTTGTGTTTGTGGCCAACCTGACAGATGATGTAGGGCATCTGTTTCGTTTAACCTCAGCAGGTGTTCTACTTGGGACATGTACCAAAATATTAAAACGTGTTTTGTCATGTTGGGGCTTGTTATAGCTTGTTAGGGCATGTCAGAGTAAATGCTGAATATGCTTCGAGGGACAACACTGAGTTTTTTTGTCTGTATGTTTGTCCCCAAAGATGTCATCATCCCATTCAACAGTTGAGCCTTTGTCGTTTGACTTTTCATGAGTAATACACGGGGAAGTGATACTAGTACTTTCGCTAACAAAGACCAATATGGATTTAGATTTAAATAAGGTTTGTTGAATGTTGTGGATGAGGATGAACAAAGAGAAAGTACAGTAGCAGGCGGTGAGAGGAGAAATCAGGCGTCGTAGACGGATGGAGAAGTTCGAAAGGGAAAGGGACTCTTCGTCTCGCAATCGCTCCATGGTCCCTGTATTTGATCGAAAAAGAGGAAGAATGGAAAAGCTGGAGCGATTAGTTTTGGGGGTTTTTTTAAACAGTTTTTTGGGTGGAGGGATGTAAAAACTGAGGGAATGAACAGATAAGGTGGGTGAAGTGCACATTGGTGTGGAAATGAGATAAGTTCAAGGTGTGATCTTCGTTCTTGAGCCTAGTTATAAAAGTTCATAAGTCATTACTATGTACCACAGACACTAGATGTCCCTCTAGGTTAATTTATATAATCTTTACATCCTACACTACAACCCTTATGTAATTTCACACTGAACAGGTGAACTGCACACATGAAACAAGCAGTATACAGACATTTGTTTAGTTAACTTTAGGCTGTTAAATCTAATACCCCCTTTTAATGTTTCGGTTGTGTTTACATGGTGCATATTCTTTTCGATAGACCCACTCGCTGAACGTTGCTACAGCTGGTTGGTCGATTAGCTTAGCTTAGCATAAATAGTGGAAGCAGGGGAAAACCCAGCGCTCTGGTTGCGGTTGTTCCAGGGCCACAACACACCGACTACCTAATTAGTATGCAGAGAAAAAATCGCACTGGGATCGGTTTTACAGTTGGAAGGGTGGTATTTCTGTTTCCTGTGTCAGTCGTTGGATATTGATCACGATGATGGGGTGGAAAAAAAGAAATATTACACTAAGGCTTTCGGTGACTCCAGTGTGAAATCCATCCATGCTGAGCTGTGGACGCTTTAAGTTCTGTCTGTCCTTTGCTCCCATCATTAACACCCACGGCTGGTACTTATTTCAGAGGCTTAATATCTAGTGTACAGACATGAGAGTGGTATCGACCTTCTGATCTGACTTACAAGCACGGAGAGAATTTCCCAATATGTCAAACTACTACTTAAAATAAGTCAAATTTTTATTTATATAGCACCGTATCATAACAGAAGTTATCTCATGACTTTTTCCAAAGTAGAGTACACCAAGTTACAACCTCTGTGGCATTTCTTCACCTCTGTGTGGCTATGAAAGGAAGTTCTGGTCTCTATTGATAATTTCCCCGTTCTGTGACAACTACACCGAGACTGACCTTCTATAACTTTAACTTTTCTCTTAACTCACCCATGCAAATGATATTAAGGCTTAAAGTCATGCATATTTAACAGCGTGGGTGCCATTACAGATGGCATGTTTGAGGTTTGAGCAACCAGCCTCAGCTCCTCAGACGAGCCACAGCCTTCAGAAACCTTCTACATATACTGTCTGTGATCTTGATTGGACTGTTTGTAATATTACGTACAGAGACCCAACCATTCCCACCATGAGCAAGTATCTGGAGACGGTGGCAAGGAAAAACTTTAGATACCTTAGCTATAAAATAATAATAATAAAGTGGCAGGAATGAGGAGGTGGGGGTGTTTATGATGTGGTTGTAGACCTTTTTCACAGCACCCATTGTTTCATGAAATCAATTTAGATGTTTCCAATGATACTAATTAAGGGCTTTATTCCCTTTATTATAGCACAGGGTTTCCATCCAAGCACCTTGTTGGACCTTGTTGTATCACCTGTGTTGACCCTACTTTTTCATGTCAACATGACCACTGTGAAAAAAAGGTGTATTCAGTTACAAGTGCACACTTTTGTGCTTTAAACATTACAAGTTATTATAAGTCGGTGTGATGAAGGCAGACCACTTTTTTCACAGCTCAAAAGTTGGATGCTGTGAAGACTGAAACTAGACTCTGACATCACACGAGAGGGTACTACAGTAAACTGTTTGTCACACGACCGCGTCTGTCTCTGGTTTCCTATAACCAAGTTAGAGTTCATCGTCCTCAGCCCCGGTTCATGTCTGTCCCTTACACCCCCTGACGAATCTTATGGGAACACAACCGTGATTGAAGCGTACATTTGATGTGGGAGGTTGCACTCGAGATCGCGTACCCAACATCTCACTGTGAGTCTGCATTATCAGCCAATCAGCTCCCGATGCGCCGCGCTGGTTTCACTCCTGATTCTCCCCTTCAGCTTTAAAAGTGTGTGTGTGTGTGTGCGTGCGTGCGCGTCTCACGGGCGCGCTTGCATCCATCCCCCCACCCACATACAAAATAAAGAGTAGATCACGAGCGGTTTCTTTCCAGTCACTCCCCTCCTTTTCACCTTACCCACTCGTTGTTAAAAGCCTCGCTGAGATCCTGAAGGGCGCACACACTGCATGATGGACCGGAGGAAGACGGATGCTGAATGTGGTGGCGGCGGCGTCGGCGGCCGCGTGGTCCACCGGCACAACCGCACGAGCACGCTCACGGTGGTGGTCGTCTTGCAGAACCTGCTGGTGGCCGCGTGCCTCGTTGTCACGCTTTACGTTTACTGGGAGGTTTATCAGGTGCCGGTGAGTACACTGAGGAGGGGATGGGGAGGGATGCGCACTGTTACTGTTACTTCCATCAGTTCATTGCAGCATGTTATCATGTGTACTGAGATCTCAGGCGTCATGTTTCATTCATTTCAATATATAGTGTAGTATTAATTCAACTTTCTTAGACACTTTCAAACCACTGCTGCTGTCAGTGTTGGTTTATTCCAAGCACATGATATCTGTATCAAACAAACAACACTGTTTGTTCTTAACTCCTCCATAGTAACTGTAAACTAGGCATATGAGGTCAGTTGAGGTTGTGTTTGCTTCTTAACCCCCCCCAAAAAAAGTACATCCAGACTTTAACCTCCTCTGCTTCTGCTCAAAGTAATTCAAACATGTATTAAACCCAGTTCAATGAGTGTCCTAAAGCCGCTGTGTTAAAGGATGTGACAGTGATCTGAGATGATACCAAAATACACCCACGTTTTTTTATTTCAACAGGCAAACTTTATCTTTTTTTCTTTTTTCTTTTTTGGTACATTGAATGGAAACTCCCCCCCTCCTCAGCGCAGCTTTGTTTCATTCATCTCATGTGTTTGAGGAAATGTCTGGGTCATGCATGCGCACACAGGAGCAAAGAGGCTGCAGACTCTGCAACCTGTGCTCGCATCAAAGACGTATTTATAGAATTTAGAATTGAAAGGGGGGCTGCGATAAGTAGTTTCTTCTTGTACTTGAGATTTTTTTTTTATCGGGAGCTGTTCTTTCACTTGTTCGTATTTCAAAAGCTGCAGAGTAACATTTAGACGTTATGACACAATCAGATATCACATTTTGAATTTGCATTTAAGCCTGTCGCTGTCGGATGCTAGAAAATCCCAGTAAATTGGAGACTTCATATTCAAGCGTATGCTGACAGGATGCCACATTGCATCTCTCACATACAGAACTAACTAACCGTCTCCAAAAGTGCCACTTTTAGTTCTGGTTTTCAGTCTTAATATTAAATCCTGAGTCATATTTATTTATTTTTTTAAAGTTTGCCTGAGCGTGATAGAGCAGCGCTGCAGGAATGACCCTGTTATAGAAGTTTTGAGTCTCTCCAGATATCCTATGACCTGGATGACTGATTTATCTGCATAGACATGTCTGCACGGTTACTGTATGATTATTTTAATGACTAACATTTGTTCTACATTTAGGCTCTGGTGTTTATCGCTGCGATGCTACTCTCACTACAGATATTATTCAAACGTGAAAGTGAGACTTTCCCTAGTTTCTGTCAGCCTGCCTAAGTATTTTCACACCATGTCACTTCACAACCTCAACAAACAAACAAGCTTTGTGCTTCCTAGATTCGAACCTCAAGGGTACAGAGCCGTGTGACCTTTAAAGTAAAAAAAAAAAAAAAAAAACCAAAACACCGACATTTGTAACATCAGAGTCATAATGGCAGTGAAAAGCAAACATCAGAACAGCTGGAAGGTCAACGAAGGTACTATTCTTCTAATTGTGTCTTTTCTTTACAGGAGGGTAACATACACATAGAGTTTGTGTCCACTGGAGGTGAGTAACCAAAACACAAACTGTATTTTCTTATTATTTAAACTTTTATATCATTTTGTTCAACGCTGTTTTGTTTTTTTTCTTTTCCTCTCTGCCTCATGCGCCACCTCCACCTCCACATTTCACCATCCAGCAATCTCTCGCAACAAGACGCTGGAGTTTGACATTTACAGCAACAACAAGGTGGATCTGATTGGGAAAGACAAGATCTCCATCAAATGCACTGGACCCTACGTTTTGTATATGTACGCATGCTACAGGAGTCTGTACCGTACGAATGTCACAGGGATGCTGCAGCTGCAGGTGGTGGAGAGCGTTCCCATCGCCTCCGTCATGATGAATACGTCAGCAGAGGACTGCAGTGGGCTCCATAGTATAGCCTATCTCAAAGCAAAGAACCAGGCCAGTCTGCGGTTGTACGCACCAGAGGGGTTCAAGTTAAAGAACGTGACTGTGGGCCTGAGCTATCTGCTGGGGACACGGTGTGAAATCTAATGAGGAGCAAATTAACGCTCTGAAGAAAAAAGACCAGAGCCAACTGGGATCAGGAAGGGTGCTCGCGTTCATCTGCAGCTGTGAGGAGAGACACACTAAACAGGACTCACACTGATGGCATGAATTGTGTTGACAGACTCTCTTCTGTTTTGTTTATTACCTCGAACAAGGGAGCGATGCTTCTGTTAGTTCGGCTGTCAGCAAGAAATTGACAACTTGTGTGTGCAGTCCTAGCAAATGTCATGATTTTGGCAGTGGTGATTCACAATTCTCATTGTAGATTTGGAATACATACAGTACGTGGTTATCTTCTTTATCGATTAATCAGCCAACTGATTATTTGATTTGATTATGAATTATCAGGAAAATTTTACTTATTACTTTTTTTTATTTCTTCAAATTTATTTACCATTTTATAAGCACTCTGCAACAGTTATTGCAGCGATATCGGGACCTTAAAGCGTTTTTTATACGGATGTAAAGAGTGTGTATTTGAGGGTTTTGCACTCCTCAGGTGCCTTTTTTTGTTTGTTTTAATACATACAATATAGCTAACATACTATACTTTCAGTACTTTATTTCACTATAATAGTACCAAGTTATGTAGTACCTAATGAATGTATTTGTTATTGGTGCATCTCCTGCAAAGCTCCGATCTGAGTCTCAAAAAAAACTTTCTGTGTGCTGCACGGCTAACCTGCCAGGGTTTAACTCCTGCGGATTACCGGACTGGTTCAGTTTACCACAACAACAACAGTCTGACCTGTTTACTGTCAGTGCCTTTTTCTGTGAATAACATGTCTTTTGTTTGTTTGAGTATGTCTGGTGTCCCTGGGGAGCTAAACACGCACATCAGATACATATCAGATCACATATCAGACAGGTTTGATGCTGCAGTCACACAGACAGCTCAGGGTAAAAGACCAGGGAGGAGGTGAATGGATTGAAAGCTTTCACTCTTTTGATTGTATCTGCACTCAAAGTGTTTTTTCTTGTTGGTTTTTTTTTTGTAATGTTTGTGTGTGTGAATCGAGCATTCAATCATGCGAGGTTCTTTGTATATATTGTATTAGTGAAGCTATGATATTTTCAATGATAAGCCATGTTGTGATAATGATAATTTTAAGGATACTGTAAGGCACATTGTATTGTACTCTTGTCAAACCATAATATAGGCAGATTTAACATCAGGCCCAAGCTTTAAACAAGGTCACTGCCATTATTGCTTAAATTGGTTTGATGTTTTTTTGTTTTGTTTGTTTTTTTTTTTTATCTCTACTATGTCGTAAATAAAATATTTAATTCATCCTGTACACAGAGAGTGTGTGTTTAAAAAGAGAAACTTTGCATTTGGAAAATAAGCATCATGATTGCAAAACGAGCTACGACAGTTTCATGTGAATGTGAAATAATGATGTGATATCAGAATGGCACTGTGTATAAATCATGCAGGGGATATACTGTGTAGCTACCTCATGTAAGCTCAGGCACTGATCACCTGTTGAAACTTTAATAAAAAAGGAGTTTCCACTTGGCAATGAGTTTTTCTACTCTCTCTGTTTGTCTGTGTGGCTACTGAGTCAGTAGTTTCATCATCATTAGCTGGCACGTCAAACATTGTTTAACCAAAAATGAAACTGAATTTCCGCGTTACACAATAACCCGGCGTGGGCTTGCTGTGCTTCGGATTTTTTGTTTTTGTTTGCTTGTTTCAATAAAAGAAGGGTATTAACTGTGTTTGAAGTGATTAATCTGCAGTTTCGCTTTATTTCAATTGGCTCTTTTCATGTCTAATATTAGAAGGATAGCATAATAGTAGGAAAATAGCTGCAGGACTTTGGAGAGTTTGGTACAGTTGAGAACCAAAACAAGCAAGTTTGAACTTGAGTAAGAAGGGGTAATTTTTTGAATGGAAACGTGAGGAAATACCTATCTTTGACGTCTACAGGTAAAGTCCAGGTATGAGCAAACTAAAATAAAACCAGTTAGGTTTAAATTTAATGCTTGGAGTTATAACTTTTCAGTTTAGTAATATTTTTAGTACTTGCGGAAGTCAAAAACAGCTCGGGTTGTTTATTTGTTTAGATCATTCTCTGGATCATTTCCGGTATTTGGCACGCTGTGTGTCGTTGTGTTCACTTGGTGGCGGGATTCAGCCAAAGAGTTTGAGTTAGGCTGGAATATTTCCCGTTGAGTTTCCTTGTGCCAAGTTAAGATGGTTGTTATTCTTTTAATAAACACCATAAGGCGCATAAGACGTGACTGTGGATACAGTAGCCTACTCATAATAAATCACTAACTTAACCATAGTAGTAGTATTCATAGATATAGATATAGTATTATGTGTCCAGTATGTGTAGTTATGCTGATAACTGCAGAGACAACATAATTGTGGGTATTGGGTACAGTTAAAGAGGACAGATGGTCCTCTTGAACCACATACCACCTCTTCATAAAAAGGAGTGACGCGTTATCAGTCAGTTTTATATGACGTTATCACAGAGAAAAGAAGAAAGAAGACACAGCGTGTGCTCATACTCTGTGTGTTGATTTCTTGAATACTCTTTGTTTCTAAGCTAAAGAAGTGCAACAAATTAAGTCTTTATAGCAGGGGTGTCCAAACTTTACAGATTTTACAATGTGAAGATGCCTGGGGACCAATACTAACATTTTAAAAATCAAAAAATTACCAGTAAAAGTTACAAACAAATGCACTTTTTTATAAAAATGACAATGTAACCAAATCTAAACCAATCAGGCATGAACAAATAAAAAAAACAGTTCTTCCTAACAAAGAATAAATTGTATGGAATACGTTAAACTTGCATGAAGCTGATACAAATCTTAACCTCATGTTCATTTTAAACATGTCTTATTATGAGCAATGCAAAGTCTGTTATCATTTAAGTTAAAAACGTCTCACTCTTGCTCTTCTCTTTAACAAAATCATTCACAAAGTTATATTTCGTGTCACATCTACAGATATATAAACCAACAGTTTTGTCTTTAAAGGTTCAAATGTTTCATTATGTCAACCAAAAAAAGACAAATCTTCCAGCCATACAGTATCTGACAATCCTAGCAGGCCATAAATAATATGTTATAAAAATTAAGCTCTTGGCCGCATGAAATCTGTCTGCAGGCCGTGATTGGCCCCTGGGCCGGACTTTGAACATCCCTGCTATAGTCCTCAAACAGGAGTGCCACATTACATGGTGCTTCACACAAAGCAAAACTTTAATGCAACATTGTATAGAAACTGTTTTTTTTTCTATCCTCAGGTTACACTGGGTCATCTTAAGGTCCTCTGCATTAGTAGTTGTTTGGCTTTGGTTTTGAAAAGCAGGTGCCAGCCTATCTCAAGGTTGTGGTGACCAGGGTCAAAGAGACCTAATGTTGTCTTCCTAGACATAATAGATAACTTGCCGTTGACGTTTCGTTAACATGAACAGACAGTGTCTCCAGCCTAGAATGTGCTGACGGTAACACTAACATGAGTAAAAACATTCTCTTTGACTATTTCTGGGCGTGTAGTATTTGTGGTGTTATCTTTGGGTTTAAAGTCTGACCACCAGCAGGAGTTGGGCAGAATGTGAGACCGGCTCAGGCACTTCTGTTGTACTTTGAGAGTGTCTCTAATTCTCCTTGGCCAAGCGTCAATAAATATTACAGCATAAAACATCAGAGGCTCCTGAACACTTTCTTCCCTCCTGACCTCACCATTGATTTCAGCAATTTCTCTGCAAGACAGAGTGCAATACCACCATTGTAAATACAGACAGCTGTATATGTTTATTTGTTATGATTATATTACTAATAATCAAAATGAACTAAAAATCATGCAAGCGCAACAACACAAGACATAGCAGCCAGCAAATATTATTTAGTAGTCCAACGGCAAGAAGCCCAGCTCGGTGTTTGTCTTTCAGACTTTTATTCCATGAAGCTCTCGCCAAAGACTAAAAGTCAGTCCCAGATTTACTCTTGTCTCGTGGCTTCTTGCATGCTCGCTCTCTACTTTTCTCTTCTTAGCTTCCTCTGTCAACATCCCTTTTGGTCTTTACACCTCTGACATTATGTTCCTAGAGGCTGCTGAACACGGTTACATTGTCCGCTGCCCCGAGCTCCTGTTCTGGCGCAACACTGGCTCTGCTTGCAGTCTGAATTTTCCCACACTCAAGGTGACAAAACTTGACAAAAAAAACAAAAACAAAAACCTGACTGTGTGGTCAAAGTGGGCCCTAAAATGAGGTTTCATGGTAAATCCCTGTGGGTTTTAGTAAGAACTGTTGTTTCAAGTAAATGGCAGTTTCAACAGCCTGTAAATGAAAGAACAAGCTGCATGTAGAATGAGTGGACAGTGACCATAGACAGGAGCACGCATTTCTGTTCTGTTATAAACACTATGAACACAGTAAGTCACACCTGCTCTGACCACAATACTGTTTGTATGTGGGGAGGAGCTCTATGTTACTCTCTGACAGAACAACTTTTATGAGACTTGATTTATAGCCTGAACTCTGAACTTCGTAGTGATACTGCTCCTGTCACATGTGGCCTGCTACTTTAACAGTGCTGTAACTTCAGGAAGTGAAAAGGACAGGACATACAAGCTAATAGGCGCCCAAGACAGACAGTGGTTTATGGTCTTGTCTAGTTTCACATGACGTTGTGTTTCCGGGCATTAAATCAACTATTGGCTGGGTTGTAAATCATGAAGCTCTTTCATGTAGAGCTGATTAACACTTTGGTTGTGCAAAACTTACACTACCATTCCCACCAAGCTCACCTGTGGCTACTAAAGTAAAACTGTGAACCTGTAAACATTATACCTGCTTAGTGTCAGCATGTTAGCGTGCAGAATTGGTAGCAAGACTAATGTGCAGCTCTACCAACCGTTACAGGCAGCATGAGATGAATGCAGTCTGGTCACTCAGACCGGGACCAGACTTTTCAGTGCAGTGGATGGACAGTGCAACTCATCATCTCTTTATTTGTGTGTCTCGAATGTAGAGTTCAACTTTATTTTCATTGCACAAAGAATAAGTACTGAGGCGACAAAATTAAGTTTAGCATGTAATCAGAAGTGCAAGAAGTAGATTCTGTCATTGAGGTGACAAAACGTGTTGACTGTGCGGTCAAAACAGGACCATAAGTCAGAGTTCAGGGTAAACCCCTGTGGGTTTGAGTAATAACTCCACTGCGGTTTCAGGTAACTGGCAGTTTCACCTGTAGCTGGTTTTTTTTCTACAGGTTCACGATGACAGAAGGTGTCTGCATCGACACATTTTTCATGTTTACGCTCAGCGCTCACGTTGTGTAAGTAGCAAGTTTACTTACTGTGCACCCACGTGTGTGTTGAGTGTGCAATGCGGTGCGATCAGGTACGTCGTCGGCCAGTTGCTATCTTGAGGTAGCAGGATGTGTGATTGAGCAAAGTGACCAGCAAAAACTTGACCTCAAGCCAATAGCACAGTATTATTTAAATAGTAAGATAGCGTATCTTACTATCTGAATGTGGATTCACACCTTTTACACTTCCCCTTAGTTAAACATCAGTGCATTGTTACAGCAATCAAATGCAGTTACGAGGGGCGTCCACAGGTCATGGACCACATACGTGTCTCTCTGTTTCCTCAACATAAACCAGCTGTCTGAATCTGCCATTTTAAAAGGAATGACAGATTACATTCTGGCTGTTTCAAATCATGTTATGCCAGGAACACACCGATGATTAACTGACTAATTACAGCCTTTACGTTGCACAAAGATTGCATCATTTAACAAGCAAAAATGGAGTAGGCCGTACTCGGAATGCACCATGTGCTGTGAATCAGTTAAATTCATCAAAGGTGTCTCGCAGTATCCTGAATACAGTTTATAATTTAACATTTTACTGTGAATCATTATTTAAATATTAAGATAGTAATATATTACGGGTTAGCATAATAAATAACATGATAACCATTCTGAATGACTCAATGCTGCTGTAATAGACAAAAAAAGACATCTGAAGACAATAAAAGTTTCACAATGTCTGCTGTGATTTCTCAACTGTGAGAAATTGCATTAATCATATTTGCAGTAAGGCTTAATCGATGAATGACACTTAATGCTTACTGTTACAGACTGAAACTGTGTTACTGTGTTATGAAGAAACTGCACCCCAGAACATTTATGAATTTTTTAAAAATTTGTTTAATTAACCAGACGTTAAGTAAAGTCTGTTAACCGTCCAAAGTGTGCGTGCATTATTAACCATCCAAGGTTATAACACTTACATTAATGCAGGAATCTGTTTCTCACCACTAACAAACTTTACTAGTTACTATGACTAAATCAGTTCACACTTCATACATACAATCATCTTTAGGTAAGATAATATGTTTTTTTTGTTTTTTTTTTGTTAACTTGAATTAAATAGTTACACTATTTCAGATCCAGTCAATTAGTAGATAAACATCCAGCCTGTATCTTTGTAGATAGGGGATTAATTTATGACAAAACAAACTGTAGTGAGTGTTGTTGCAACAGAAGTTTGGTGATAGAGATCCTGCATGCTTTCATGGGTAGTTAGGCATAAATACGTGTGAGTGTTTTTAATATATTTCCTTGGGTCTCTGCCATTAGTTCAGAAAACAGTTTGTTACCTGGAGCAAGTTTCCTGATATTATATTGCACTTGTACTTGTAGTTGCATACATGCCAAGGCTTGCATTATTTCCACAGCCAAGCTGCAATGTTAAGTTTTTTTCATTGTTGAAACTCACAGCTCTTTTATCTACAGTAGAAATCTGCTTTCGCTTAAGGTCTGCAACTTCCATGGAAGTTGTATGATTAGACAATGAAACTAGTAACGGATCTTCTCATAATGAAGACAATGAAACTGACACACACACACACACACACACACAAGTACACACACTACAAGTGAGATAAGAAGTGCACACGACTGGACTCTACTCTACTCAAGTCAACATGTCATCAAACCTGCCAGCAGATAAGACGAGAGCCAAGACGGATATAGACCAACAGCGGTGATGCAAGGGCTCTGGAAGTGTGGGTGGGACAACAACAGTGATGTAACAGTTTCTCTCACGAAGGAATTTCCTGTTAAATGGGTCAAGGTGAACGGCTAGACTGAAACACAGAGTGAGAAAGAGACAGAGAGAGAAAAGTTTTTTAAAATACCACTTTCATGGTTCTCTGTACATCGTGTTTCAGTGTTATGCCACTGGTTGCACAATTAAAAAGCAAAGGCGCATTTGAAGGCACCGTGTGCTTAAAAGCACTAGCCAAGTCTTATCACGAAGAGATTGTGCAGCTCCACATGTGCTGCCGTGTTGATAATAATAACGCTGAATGTATTTTGCACTTTCTTTGAGTGGGAGGACTGAAAAAGCTGCAAATTATAACACACGCCAGAGATGACAATACTGTTACTACAGGTGTCCATTCATGTTCGCTTATGTGATGACTCCTTTGAGTTATAGGAAGTGAAAATATGTCTTTTCCGGAAAAAAGAAAGGTCTGAATCCGAGAACAGAAGTAGTCATGTGCTCCTCTGTGTAAGTCAGCATCAGTTGATAATGCCGGTAAAAATAATGCAAGCTTAGCGGTTTTTAATGCAAATTTTGCAAATTTCTTACTAAAAATTGAAAGGAAACTTCATGGAAACCCATTACACAAAACATAGAAGTGTTTATTGTGGTCCAGCTTTCAGATCCTGATTTGAACTTTGGCAGAGAGTAAAAAAAAAAGAAAAAGGGCTGGGAGATCCACTAATAAAGTGTAATGATTAAACTAGTTTTGATGAGTGGGTGTTGAGGGATTCCCTCGTTCCTTTCTGTTTGCCTTTTATTGCAGAGGGGCGGAGTTAATCTAGCCCGGGATTCCCACTTTCTCTTTTAGTGTGTGGGATGACATAGACTATATTAACAAGCAAAGAGCCAATCTCCACTACAAGTAACCCAGTCTTCATTATGGAGAGACATCAGACAGGACAGGACGAAGAACTGATGGAAGTCATAGAGATGACGAACAATTCGAAAGCCGTTCATCAACCCAGACGTTCAACCGTTGGCCACAGCGGCTGCTTCAAGTGTGTGGTCACTTTGGCAACAGTGATGGGATTGATCATTGCGGCCATGGTGGCCGGCTTTATCCTGCATTTTTTCAGGTTCACAACATCGGGCAACGAGGTGAGAAACACGTCATAGCGTTGATAAAAGCCAAATGTTTTCATGATGTCTCGTCTCTTCTATATTTGTCTCTAATCGATCTGCTTGTCAACAGGATGCACCACCAGCAAGAGTCCCGATAGTTTGTCATCTAACAAGTAAGCATCACTTCACCGTCACCAACATTCCTATTCAGATGTTGATTTATCAGCGCGCTGATGGACGATGTTTCTTTTTTTCTCTATAGAAAGTGATGAACAGGGAATATATGACATCTTCACTGTGGAGAAAGGTGCAACCTACTTAATCCTTGGCTGGGTGAAGTTCTCGGAAGCTCCTAACGAAGAGCTAACTCTCATTCAAATGAGAAACGGGGAAGATAATAGAACCCTCCAAAGGAAGACGGAGACTGAGACTGAGAACCAGGAAGAGATCTTCTTCGGCACAAAGGTCAAAATGGCCCCTGGTGCCAAAATAAGCATTTCCTTCCCGTCTGAATACAAAGACAGCAGTTTCATTGTCTATGAACTCTGAACAGACTGAAATTAGACTTGAATTAGACTAGTGCATGTAAGCAACAAAAGTCAAGGACTGTTTTTATGTGGCATGCTGCTGTCAAAAGCTGTTGCGCTTGATGTTTTGCAATATCTCTGGGTCCACATATGTGCACTTATCAGAAGGTAGTTTCATGAAAAGCAAAGCGGTTTCATGAGAGTGTTTGTTCTGGAAAGAGAGGTGTGGTCGCTCCGGAGGAGGGATGTGATTTTGTTCTGGAGGTGAGCAGCAAACAATTCACAGGTGTTTTGTTGTTTTTATTGTGGATGTGTGCGCTGGCAGACAAACTACTCAGTTTGTGTTTATGTTCATACTTACTCCACTAAATTAAAGTAGAAAGTCCCCTCAGGTGGAGCCGCTCATTTAATTTGAAATATTTGTTTTGACAAGAAATTGACAACTCATAATGTGATTTACTTTCTTTCCATCCATCATTCTGTAAGAGCACAGACCACACACAAGTGTTATTCGCAATTTCACAAGAAAAAAACTTTCTGCCTACTCATTTTCATCTCCCTGATTGAATTTAACCTGTCAGGATGACCAACCAGGCGAGAATCAGATGTTTCATTTCCATTTTCACAAGTCACAGTTTATTATATTAAAGCTTGTAGAATTTACAGGGTCAGGTTATCACACTGTAATAAATGAAAATAATGTATTTGCTTTCTGTGAACGCTAATGAAGGCTTGCTTTGTATTTAGTCTAGTAGTTGTGTGATTTCTGTGATCCAAAATCTGAAACAAAATTGTGATTGTTTGCCATATTCTGTAAATAAAACAAACTTGTTTGTAAGTTTGTAAAGTTTGACGATTAAAACTTTGTAATGTGCTTCTCTGTTTTCTGTCTCTGTTTGTTTAAAGGACGGTCCTTACTACATAATTCCCCTTTTTGTGCTTAAAAAACAAAAAAGCTTAAAAAGTTAAAGGACTTTGGAAAATAATATGCATGATGATTTCTTAAACTGAAACTACCTCATATTATCTTCAGATAAACTGTAGATTTCCGCCGATCTATCTACTACCGCTACTGGAATTACTTTCAGGGATCTTTTTTTTTGTCATAAAACAATTATGTACTGGAGAAACAGGTACAGTACGGGCAACAACGAGTCTTTCGAGTCTTCCAAGTGATCATTACTAAAACTATTGTGTATTAATTATATGACGAGGTGCATTGAAACTGTTCAACACATAGTAACTGATGGATGAGTTGGTTGGCTGTGTGCAGTTGGGATTATTGACTGAGCTCTACCACATTATAATCTTTTTCTATTTATCTTTCATCACTGTGGATCAAACTTTCTGCATCAATCTACTCACCTGATAACATCCTTTACCATTTTGGTACTGCTTGCAAAAGTATTATTAATTAAATTTTCACGTATTATTAATTTAAAGTCAGAATCATAATAAGAATTGGCCACGTATGTGTACACATACAAGATTTGCTCTCAGTGTACATAAATACAGCTTAACAGGTAAACCTAATCATTAAACTACTGTGCACAGGTAAAAATATCTGTCTGTACATCTTACGTACATGAGGTAAGTGGATGAGACAGTATATACAGTATGAACAGCATGAGTAGATTGTGTGTGAGTGATGATATTTACATGTTTGAAGAAGAAAAACTGGATTTAAACAGTGAAAATAAATAATTTGCATGTTTGAGACATGGGGTTATTGCACAGAACAGTGAACAGAACAGTGATCTTGTGTTTTATGATGTTATAATCAATAAGTTCAGTTAAAAGACTAACCTGCTCTCTACACCAAACAGTTACCTGTTTCGGTATGACACGTCATTGTTATACACCCACATGTTTGGTAACTTTCTTCAAGCCTGCTTTTGTGTGCTGTAAGAGGAAGTGAAAGTTTACATGCAGGCAATCTGTGGGAGCTGCGAGCTGCCGTGTGTCATCATCGTGATGCAATGTCTGAAGGAGCGTCCCTGTGAACCAAACATCTGCCCGTAGACGTTCAAATAGTATTGCTTCATCCAGCTAAAAACAACTCATAATCTGTTTGTTTTACGCTCAAGGGACTTTTGATCATCACGATAAGCATCAGATATTTCTAAGACAACAATAAAAAAACAAGGTTACACCAAATACTTTGCATACATGTTATGACTTGGTTTGTCAGACTACTCCAGCTCAAACTGACAGGTTAGGAGTAATTTAGGGATTATGCAATGAACTGGAAAGTGATCTTACCTATTTTTCTGATATAAAGATGTTGTTTTGTCACCACATTGTGTCACATCTTACATTAAAGGGTTGCACTGATCGAGACATTTACTAAGCTATACATTTGTTTATTTTAATCATTACATGCCTCATCATTTTACAACAGTATAATGAGTCTGCTGTGATAGTGAGAACGAAATATTGGGAACATGATAGTACGACAGGGAAAAAAAACAAATGTCTTTACTCTAATGACAACATAGTAAAAAAAGCTGTTCTAACAAAGATATCCGTTAATTTATGTCATCTACAAATATTCATTTTAACCAGCCCAATGTTTATCCAAACACACAAGAATTTTTTTAATTAAAAAAGAGAGCTAGCTGAAAGTTATTGCTGTCTGAAACTCAGTCTACTTACCACCAACTTCCTGTTTTGGAACAATTTCTGATGAAAAAAATTGACATATAACCCCAAAAAATAAATAAATAAAAAATATTGGGTCTCAGCCTACTAGGGAATGTGGATGTGTTTAAACAGACTGTGTGAAATCTGACTTCTCGTTTCCTCTTTTGAATTATTATTACTAAAAAGGTACGAGTGATGGCTTTGACTTAAAATGACTTTTAACAAAAGGAGAAGGGGGATAAATACTGGAAAAATGGGATTGTTATAACCATGTAGACTTGTTCAGTCTATCCTGACCTCTGACCTATACCTGTGCCTTGTTTTTTATCTTTCTCATATTTCATCTCAATGACTGGGAGGTAATAACCCAGACCTAATGTGTTCTGTGTTCATCCAAAAAACAAAAAAACATAAAAGCAGTACAAAGAATTACATAACAAAAGATCAGTGTGACACACACATAGAACATACAAATATTTTAATTTAAAATATAGTAAAAAATGTACTGTCATTTATTCCCACATACAAACCCAGACAGTAAAGTAAAGTAAATAAGAGCAACAGGTTGTTGAAGGAGTCTCTGTGAGGTAAAGTAGGTCTCTGTAAAGATGTGGGCACGACAGTCTTTGATTTCTCGTTGCTTACGTTGCCCCTTAGGTTCGTTCCATTTTCCCACGTTCAGATTAGCCGGGAGCAGAGTGGGCAGCAGAGCAACCTTGGGTGCATGCATTCGCACCGTTTACTCCACTGGTCTTGGTGGGTGGTCGGAAGATGGGTGGGCAGTACAGTCTAAATCATAACCTTTCTTTTTCCAGTGCCAACTAGTGTATTTCAGAATAACACATGCTTCAACAATAAAGAAAAAAATAAGATAAACGGTACTGGCACCTGCACACCTTGGTGAATTAGTTATTAGTAGCTTTTGATAGACCCTCTGCTCAACAATGTTGTCCAACCTCACTCAGTCTGTGGATATCACCCATATTACTGCATTAAAAAGACTTAAATGACACATCCGTGGATTGATGACAATACAGTTCAGAATCTGACCATGAAAACACATAGCTAGTTTTTCTTGCTCATATTGAAAATGCTCAGCTTTCAAGCTCAATCTCTGAACTCATCTGCTCTTGTCCGATAGTGGTTTAACTTCTGGGCTTCACATGTAGTCAGGAGATATGTGGGCCAAGATTAGCAAAAAAAAAAAAAAAAAGATGGATGGATGGATGATGGAAATTCCAGTGAGTTGAACAAAATGACTCATATTTTTTCACACGCACAAAGTGGTTCAAAAAAAAAAGGAACATACATTTCTACAGTTCCTGCCGTGTATCTGACGTGATCGGAAAACATTCAACTTCATTCCAAGAAACCGGAGTTCAGTTGGGTTGGGAATCTGACCCTTATCTTTATCCTTGAAGAAGAATTCCTTGCACATAGTTCACAACCCAACTCTTGGACGGGCATTTAAGAGTCACAGCTGCAAGATAAAACAAAATTGCAAACAAAAATACACATGCTTAGCGTCAAGCATGCTAAGGAAGATCTGGACTCGAGACATTCATGCAGGACTAAAAGAAACAGCCATGCACACTCTCAGAATAAACGCCACATTCATTATTTGAAACATTTTCATAATAGCAGAACCCTGAAACATAAATGGCATGCAGCCTTTACCAATGTTTGACAAGTGCTGTGAGGGAGCATGCATGTATAATTTATCCACTATTCTTGAATGAATGGCCAATCAATACACAGCTGAGCCATTAAATAGCACTACTGTATACATGTAAAATTAAAAATAAACATTACTTCTTTGATGTTATGATGAATGGTGAAAGCTCGGCCTCACACACAAACATTATGCTGTTTACATACCTGAGTGATGACATCTGCAATCTTTGTTTGTTTTGTTGATGTGGGATACAGCTTGTTTCATCAGTATCAGAAAAGTCCCAGTACTTACTTAGGTACTCTCCTTATAAATATTTTTAACTGTCTGTAGTACTCGTCAAGCTGCAAATGAAGTACAAACATGCATTCACAATTTTTACTAAAGGTGTTGTGTAACAGGAAGCAGCTTTGTATACAAGTAATGTGGTTAACTGATGGGCAGGAAACCCAGCAGCAGCAATTAGTAGTCCTGGTAGACAGTATTGCTTGAGCTGCCGTGAAATTGAAAGTTTCTATTTTTGTAGACACTACGGGCCGGAGGCACCAGAAACTCGCTAGGTGGAGGATTAATCTAGCAGGTGTGTCGGTTTCATGTGATTACCCAGGAAGAGGAACATGTTGTCAGGTTCAGACAGACAACTGAACCCACAGAGCAGATCAGAGATAGACAGGTGTGGAGAGGGGGTTTATTAAACACATGTGTTTACTACCTGAGGAAGAAAGAGGTGGCATGATAAACCTGCATGTTTGCTCTTGAAGTTTAATGCTGCCGGAGTACAACCCAACTGAAATGGTGCATCAGAGGTCTTTGATTGTAAGTTTGATCATTATTGAACAAACTTTTGAACAAACATGCAATCAAACTGCACGACTGCTACTGCCACTGTACCAACCTGGATATTTCTTTGTGCAATACTAAATAAAATAATCAGTAATATTACACTTCCAATAGTGTAATATATCCTATTTATATACTATGTTCATATCTATTTATAGCTGTCACAACCTTGTACAGTGTATCAAAGATTCAACACATTTTCCATCTTTCATTTCAGTATATTGTATTTTACTTCTTTAGCTTATTTCTCTCTGTTACACACTTTCAATGCTGAGCTGACCGGTTCCTCTTGTCCAACACATTTCATTGTATTGTTGACCCTGTGTTAACCTGGACTGCATTCTTTTTAACACTGTTTACAGATACGTAACAACGACTCAACGAAACCTGACGAGGAAAACCTAAGCAGAAACCTTGATGAGAACCTGGATCACGGCGGGCGGCATGCTGCTGTGACCGGTTGAGCTGGTGTGGACACAATCCATGAAAACAAGCTAGACTAGAGAGCACAAAAGCTATGAGGAAGACTTTGAGGTAACGTGCATTCATGGCATTGAATGAATGAGATCAGTGTATCATGGGAAGTTCCCCTGGCAGTCTCGGCGTACCGCAGCGTACTGTAACTGAGGGATGAATGAACAAATCTGTTGGAACCCTTAGGAACAATGTCTAGTCTTTTAAAGTGAGGGGACCATGCCGATGCTCACCATGCAGATAGGTCTGAAGGTCCTGATCAGGACACTTCTGATCAGCTGATAAACAGCCTGTTTAAGCTTAAATTCAGTTTTTAATAAACTGCTAATTCTATTTTGTTGTCTCTTGCTCCTGTTATTTCCTTTTGCATTCTGAATCTTCACTTACAACCTGGTTAAGTTCCACCCGTGCAGAATGCGAATATCAGTAATTTTTCACCCGGTCTTAAGATTTTGATCAGCAGTGTATTGTTGTGGTGATCCAAACCACCCCAAGTTCTGTTGAACTGATGTAGAGCAGAGAGATATTGAATTTAAAGAAGACAAAAAAACAAGTAATTTAGTTTCGCCTTTGCAGAGGGAGAACACAGCTTTTACAGACTCATCCAGACGCATCCAGCTGAGTTCTGAACTCAAACAGTTCTGGCTCGTTTTACACACACACACAAACAGGTGTTACCTTTGTCTCTGGGCAGATTAATACATGTCTTCACTCCATATATGGTAAAATAAGATATAACAAACTGACCGTTATTTCCTGAAACACTTTGCACCACTCTTTTTGTGACAGTTATCTCTCCACTGTTTCCCGTTATTGACTTTAAGTGCGGTTTGCATAACAGACAGTTAGATTGCTGTCCTATGTCTCACATGTAAGTGCACATGATCCTTTCAATTGCACCCAACACTTCAACATTTTGCAATACACACACATCATTCAAGTTGTTGTTCACACAAAAGAATTATCATCACACAAAAGAGTTAACACACCACACAATTATCTAGTATTAACTGTAACCTTCCATCAGTATATAGTAAATGTGTTAGCTAGCATCCAACATCAAGCATATGCAAATATTAATTAGCATTCATTTGGTGTTTCTGCCCAATATTCACTCTTCTTTTAGCTGTTTTCAGTCTCTACCAACTCCGGCTCTTTAGCTGCTTAATGCTCCATCACTAACCTCTATCTGCTGTACATCCAAAGAATGCACCAAACTGTTGAATGCAAGGATGCAAGGTGAGAAACACAGACTGCAGATGAATTTGAACATCTGGTACAATAGATCAAATGGTATAAATTATGTTTAAAGTTGTAAAAATTTTGTTTAGGGCAGCTTTAGGACAGCTGAATGAACTTGCTGGCACAGGTTTTGGAAGAGTTCAGTATTGGTATGTGGACAGGCTATGGCCTGGTTTCACACGCACAGAAAGTGTCTCAGCACCATAAATCTGTTTCACCATCACATGTTTATGAAGATGTGAGACGAGGTGAGCCCGAATAGGTGGCAACTGAAAGTTATTTCAAGCAATCATTTGCAGCAGATTTCACAGAGAAGAAAGTTGCAGGACTAAAATCAAGAGTGAAAAGACACAAATGTCAGCAGAATCGAATGGTTTCATAGTGGTACAGTATGCAAATATGCAGATCTAACATGATTATGGTTTAATTGTTCTCAGTTTCAAAACGAGATGCGCTCACAATCAGAGCAGAAGTAGAAAATAGTCTCACAATGCTCCCACTTCACGCTAGCTTCATATTAAAGGTGTAACTCAGTACTTATACAGTATTTTGAGTGTGAAAGTTGATTTATTAAAACAGGAAATGGAAACACTCAATCTGCATATCCAGATTTCTGAAATGGTTGCCTATTGTGTTGGTGTTATGTGTAAAACTGCACTCATTTCTTCACATGTGAACTGCGTCACGATACTGGATCTGTTTCTTTTTATTTAGGGATAATTTTGGTGACAAAATCCAAACACAGATGGATACATTTCTTGCCACAATTTGTACAAAGGCTCACACAAATAGATCACAAAAATGCAGGCAATGCCAGAGAGTTTGTTCCTATTGAAGCCAGATAACATGTTGCATGTAACAATAGACGAGAATGGGCTGGACTGTACTTTTTTACCACTATGTAATAACACTGCACTGTGTAATATTTGAAGTGAATGTATTACATTTTCATCTGATTATGTAATGTCACATATATTTTATATAAATCTAGCATATTTTGCAATAAAAAGGCCATATGTAATACGTCTTATCATCACATTTTGTGATACATTATTTAAAAAAATGCAGTGGTGATTATAAAATGTGGGACTTGATGTTATAATATGGTACATTATATAATAACCAACTAATAACCTCTCTCAAAGGTCAAAGGTCTTTTTTTTTTATCATTATCTGCAGAGAGTTTGTGTTTTTCCTGCTGTGAGTTAAAATGTCTGCTGCGCAACCGGATTCAATTCTTATCACAAAATTACTCCAGCAGTTTCTAGAAATAAATTTATTGACTTGTGTAATAATGTAAAAAAAACAATAATGTATACATTTTGTACATCTCCTAAGAAAGAAGAGGTGTTGAAACCAAGCGGCAGTAAAGCCAAAGTGCCAAAAACTGCTGTTCTTCAAACGTTCACTTGAGGTTGGCTACAGTAGGAATCTCCAGTAGGAATGGCATGATCCGATACTCCGATCGGTCTGATATTGGTCAAAATTTTTAGGATCGAACACACAAAAAACCCAAGCTATAGCCCCTAAACCCAATACCTAAGCCCAAAATGCTCAACTTAACTTTGAGCGACATGCCGTAAACAAAAAGCAGCTGCTGCAGCACGTATAGGCAGAATGTCGTGACAGATGTTTGAAGAGAAACTCCGCCGACACTGTCTTAGTTGTATAACAAATTTATTACAATAAGTTCAGTATCGTAGCAAGTAAAACATTACTTGGAGAGCCCCTGGCCGAATGATGAGACTCTCTCGAACTGTACTGTGGAGGTAATTCTTTCCATACATGCAGTCAAAATAGGCAGCAGTATACTCTTATTTAAGAGAGGGACGGAGGTAATTATTTCAAGACATGTGATAGCAAAGGATGGTTAGATTAGATTAGATCTAACCTAATACCAGGATGGTGACCTTCCGACATCCCTATCCAATTGACCCCAAAGTCCAGAAGGCCTTAGAATACCAGCTAACCACACAAATAAGTGTCTCATGCAACCCATATATATATATATATATATATAATAGTACTATTGTTAGTATGTAACTATGCATCTATGTGCAGACACCTCACACGCAAGGATGAGAAAAGTAAAACAGCCGAATGCAACTGCTGCCATCCCTCGAGTGTCTCGAGGGATGGCAGCAGCACTGGACGTTTCAACACCACAAACTTGATAAAGCATTTACAGAAGCATCACGGAAGGAGTATGAAGACAGTCATTGCAGGAAACAATACTGACGCGTGAGGAACTCCCCCCAGATAGCAACAAAGCAAAGGAGATAACGGAGAAAGTCTTTCTGAACAAGAATCTGCCCTTCTGAACAAATGAATGTCAGGAATTAGTGTTTGTGACAGTTATTTAAAGTTCTTCTTTTAGGGGAGCAGAATATTTGTTGAACAGTTTGGACATGGTGTTTTGAGATGTCCACATCAAGCAAAGTACATCTATACAAACTATATGTATTATTAACTACTTAACAGAGGAGAAAAGAGGGTATCGGATTGGTATCGGTATCGGCAGATACTCCAAGTTGCAGTATTGGTATCGGTATCGGACATGAAAAAGTTGTATCGAGCCATCCCAAGAGCCTATAAGTCCCCGTGTTGAAACTTCACAGCAGAAATAAACAGTTTTGGTCTTGCCGTTTTGCATTTCACAACATAAGAAAAATTAGACCATACCTGACTCAACATGCTACCTAACTCCTGATACAGGCTGAGATACAACACAACTCAGTTACTGTAATGCCCTCCTGACGGGCCTCCCAGCCTGCACACTGAAAGTCTTTCAGATGATCCAGAACACAATCTTTAATCAACCCAAAAGGGCACATGTTACCCTGCTGTGGGTGACCTGTAGCAGGCCACATTAAATTCAAATCGCCAATGCTCACCTCCAAAGTAGGCTCCGTTGTTATAACCTCACAACTGTTGCACTCTTCCAGTGAACACCACCGGACTCTGCCACCCATTCACTGTCTGCTTTGATTGACAGGTAGGTGCCAATACAGCTTCATTCAGCCCGCCTCAGATCCACCAATGATCCACGTCTTTGCCTAATTTTAGATTTACCTGGAGGCGGAAGAGGCAGGACTACGGTTCATGAGGTTTCATTTCATTGATGTCATGATGTCAGATTTGAATAATTTTGAAACCAGTTTTTTTACGTCAATGGCAGCTTACAGGGTTTGTTTGATAGACATAAACAAACTTTTTCTCATAAATCCTGAACCCGACAGCATGCAAATAAACATAAATGAACTTTTCATTTATGTTTCACTTTTCCATAAAGTTTTGACACCAGGATTTAAATTAAATATCACTGACATTTCAAATATCAATCATCACTCAGCAAGAAGATTTTACATCTGATATGTACTCATCTACAGTTTTTATTTCATGTCACTACATCGATAATATGGGTATATAATGATGTAGATGGATATATTATATACCTTTTTTTATATATTATATCATACTCATAATCATATATTGCGCTGTAATCTAGATAATTAATAGAAATAATCGAGATAATTTTTCCATCATTCGCCCCCTCCCCCAGATCCACCAGTGATCTGTGTCTTTTTTTAGATTAGATTTAACAGAAACACTAACATGGTGACGAGATTTCAGATATCTATCAATCACTGGAAACATCTGTGTTTCTGTAGAAAAGATTGTGTGAGATTTCATTATTGAAAAACATGTAACATGTAAAAAACATGTAATACAATACATGAGAATCCGATAAACACGGGAGAGCTTTCATATTTACGTCACAGGCCTCAAAGAAAAAATTACTCACACAGATGAGAGGCCAGATAACTGCAACACCTGTGGGTGAAGATTCGTATCATGAAGTCACTTTTAGAGTGTGTGTGAGCAAATAGCGTCTTCTAAAATTCATAATCAGCAAACGAACCAGATCACAAACAAAACACGGGGAAATAATTTAAAGAGGAAGACTGAGCTGCACTCCCAGACAACTCCGATCAGCTGTAGTTGATCAGCTGTAGCTTGGCACCTATACAAATACCTTAAATTTTTGTACCACCACCAATGCATGCACGAATGATAACTGTTTATCTGCCATTAACAATATAACAAGTATTATAAATCTCAATTTTTAAATTTTCTTCATTAATCCACGTGCAATACAACAGGCCTACTATAATGTGATATAATTTATTGATTTAATTAAATTAAAGCAAACATACTGGATTATAACATGTGATCTGGTCAGAATTAAGCAAGTTACAGTCGACTTTGTAGTGAAGTTTGCATCTTTTTATATTGTGTACTGGCAGATCTTGATGTTCCCAGTATGAAGACTGCACAGATGCATAGCAGTGACAAAAGGCACCCATGAAGTATCTACATTTCATCCACAATGAAATTTATGGTAGAAAAGTTACACAATGTTGCTTTAATGTTCTAGTTTTCCTTTCAGTTCTGCGTTATAAAGACTTGAATGGGTCAGAAGTCAGCAACATGACCTTTGTGGTATGTTTTATTATAGCGTATTATAACATCGTTATCATAGTGATAGCAATTATGGGGAAGTGCTAACATTGCTGAAATTTGTGGTTAAGTTAAAAATATCATTTTATGTCACTTGAGATGCCATGGAGCAATGAAATGAAAACACTGACGTATGGATCTTGAGTAAACTGTAAAATGATTCAGATAAGAAACATGAATTATTTTTTCCATGAGACCCATAAACAGGGTTACGAAATAGTGGAAAGGCTCTAAAAAACCCTACACTACCAAAGACAGAGACAGTTTGAGTTTGAGACACAAGAGCATTTATGAGCTAAAGAGACAGATATTTCACCCAGCAGTTGGTAGAGACCAAAAACAGAGCTAAGTCGATATTTTCCAAGTGGCCAGAGACACGACTCTACACTTAGTAAATAAAATGTGCACAAATGTCCTGACAATGTTCTTAAAGTTATAGTTTAGAGTATGACTCTAGCCTGAGTATGATTTAAAAAAGTTATAAAGCCAGAGGGGTGAACTGAAGGTCTAAGGACAGAGGGTGTCACTCCCTGTACAGATTGTAAAGCCCTCTGAGGCAAATTTACTTGTGACTTTGGGCTATACAAATAAAATCTGATTTGATTTGATTGGATTTGAATGGTGCAAGGGAAGGTGGTTGTCAGGTCGGTCGTGAGGATGTGGTAAAGCTTGACTTAGGCCCTGGACAAGTCGCCAGTTCATCACATAGAGACAAACAACCATTCATGCTCACATTCACAGCTATGGGCAACTTAGAGTGACCAATTATCCTGTTAAGTGCACGGGAAAAACTTGCAAACTCCACACAGAAAAGCTGATGCCGAGGTCCAAACCAGGAACCTTTTTGCTGTGAGGCGACAGTGCTAACCACTGCACCACTGTGCCAACCTTGTTGATGTACTAGTTACACTATTCATTCATCTGACGTTTGCTGTGATGCTTACTTCTTACAATGCCCCTCTCAGCTGACTCAGCTTCCATGCAGAAATACCAGTGACATTAATATCATTAATATTCCACCCACGCATTCTCCGTTCTACTCAGTTTTTTTTATCTGGTTTCTTACATACATACTTCTCCCCTGATTAAGTTACCTGACATCTCTTTACCGCTTGATGTGGGATGTGTAACCGTAATTTGTCGCCTACCAGTTCTTACATTAACCTTGGCGTGGGTTTGAAATCCACATTGATTACTTCCTATGTATAGTACTTTTCAGCCATTATAACCTCAACCTCCTATTTTATAACACACTAGTGTGACTTTGTCTCTCACTACGTTTATTAGCATGCAGCTGTCTGAAATTGTATGCACGAGATGCATCATCTGAGGTACATCTCCTCTGGGATGTGGTATCCTCACATGTGGAACAAGTTACATTGTACTGAGACTAATATTATATTTAATAGTCTCAGTACAAGCATCAGCATTGCATTGTTTGTTATTTTCTTCTACTTAATACCACTCTGGTTTTTGTCTTGAACTTTTGTGCAGTGGTTCAGGTGCTACCACGTTGCACTCCCTTCAACCTGGACCACTGTTGGTGTTTCTTGTACCACTTTCATTTAAAGTCTAGCTCTCTCCTTTTTTTCCTGCAAATACATGAATATATGTATGACAGTCAGTTGCTTCATATGCTCCTACAACTCTATTTGCAGCTGTTCCAGAGGGGGTCCTTCGAAGGGGCCCCTTAACTGAGGTGCTGGTCGACCTGTTAGTATTTCATGCAGTCTTTAAAATTGTTTAGCTCAGTTGGTAGAGCAACCGCCCCATGTACAAAGGCTCAGTCCTTGCCACGGCAGCCCACAGTTTGAATCCAACCTGTGGCTCTTTACCACATGTCATTCCCTGTCTCTCTCTCTCTCCCCACATTACTGTCACTCTTCAGCTGTTTCTATCAAAAAAAGGCCAAAAAATATCTTTTAAAAGATTCTTTCAACCAAACCTTGACTTTGGGGGTGACATACAGCCCCAGAAATTCCCTTGGCTGATCCATTATCTGAACTTATTTCTGACAGTATGCCAAATCATCAATTCACCAGACACTTGACAGCAGTCTCAGCTCCAATATTTTTTTGATTAATTTCAATCAATATTCCACCCACGCATTTTCCGTTCTGCTCTATTTCTCTATCCGCTTTCTAACATGCATATATCTCCCCAGGGGCGGACTGGGATAAAAAATCGGCCCTGGCATTTTGGACCAGACCGGCCCACAACATTTGATAACACACCTTTTCAGTCTTTTCGGTGCAACTGTGCAAGTCTTTAAAACAACATACCTTGAGCTATGCAATGACTTAAATACTTCCAAACTTGTCATTTATTAACACTATACTACTACTATAACACTACTATTTAATATACTGCACCATTTAATCACAGTAATGAATCTGAAGGCAGCATTCATCCTACTGGGTGTGCCTATGTGTTTCAGGGAGGCAGAAAAGAGAAAGAGAAAGAATAGTGATGAGAAATGATAGATCAGATCTGTGGGGTGAGGTTTATATATATATATATATATATATATATATATATATATATATATACATTGTCTTTAGCCACCCAGCTAAGCTACATAAAACAGCCCATTGTTTTCCAGGCCTGAATAGGAGCTTACCCGAGGACTACTAGTTGAACAAAGAAACTGAGAGTGCTGACTCTTCACTTTCCACTCACATTTTTGGTGAGTGGTGGTGGCTTTAAATATGCCAGGGCTAGAATTACTGGAATGTACAGATACCTGCAGCTGCATTCACATAACATAGACAAAATTATATCATTTTTAAAAGTGAGATTTTCTATCAGTTATGTAGACTACATTGTCCCTACCACCTAGGCTACATAAAGAGCTGCTATATCTGCAGGACAAAAAAGCAACTTAGCCAACAGGCCAGCCTAGTACTCACCCCACAAACAATAATAGTCCAATAAGAAATTAGACTTATTGTTATTGTTGGTGAATGGTGAACAAGTTTTCTCACATTAAAGACTATTTCGTTTAGAATGAAAGACATAAAAGTAGGCTACTAAGCTCGGTTTATTTTCTCATCCAGCCAGTGTAGCCTACAATGTCTTACAGTCAAAATAACGCTAATGCTCATTTCACCTGCATTAAACGAACCAACTTGGCCATAGGGCAATAGACAGAATTATTTGACTGACATTTTATCATATTTATTAAGGGGTTGGGTGGCTTTATCCTACTCGTTGCATTTCATACATGTTCTGACAGTAGTCCAGCTTACCGCAGGTTCAACAACATGCTCCTGTTGAGTGCCACCACTGTCATCAGTGACGGGAGCTGATGGAGGCCCTGCTGTGGCAAACATATCAGTGATTTTGACACACTTCGCAGCATCTGCCTGAAGAGCAAGCTTCTTTTTTTTCTGCGCCACCTTTGCGTTTTCTCTCCATCTCTAACTGATAACGTTTCACCTGCACACCGGTGCACCAAGCCAAAGGGGAAAGTGTTTCATGATATGACTGGGCAGGCCCCCTGGGAGTGTGTTTGGGCTGTGTGATCTACTGGTTATGGGGCGGTCAGACCAATATTTAAAAATATATAAATAAATAAATAAATAAATATATATATATCGGGACTTATCGGCTTAAATAGCACGTCGGCCCACCGGGCAAATGCAGAGAATGCATGGTATGCCAGATTATCAGTCCGTGCATATATCTCCCGTGACTAAGTTACCTGACATCAGGACCACAGCAGCAGCCACGATCCACGAGAGCCTGCTGGACGAGAGCACAGAAAAAAGTTTGGTTAGTAACATGCATTAATGAGACATGTATGTTTACAGATGGTGGTGGTGAGACAGAGAGAAAGAGAGAGAGAGTTTTCGGTAAAGGGAGATGTGACTGTATCTTCAACCAATACCGTGCCTGACTAGACATAATTAAGGAGATCATTCTTAGACATTCTGAGACACACAGACTTTCTTTTGTGGTTTAATCAGCCACTTCCTTACCACTAGAGGCTCACAAGTTTTATGCAAGAGTTTTGGGAAATAGTCCTGACTCACCACTCTTCCCCTTACTGACCTTTGAATCTGTCCTATAGCCTATCATAGTATCTGTGTCAGAGAGCTCTATTCAGTTTTGCATGTATCTATAAAGCAAGAGTGTCACTATGTAAAAATCTTTAATGAGAAATCTTCTACCTGTTTTGGCACCTTCAGTGTGATTGTTGTTTGACTGAAGAAGCAAAGATGCTCGGCTTAGACTCATGAATATAGATGAAACACGAGAGAGCAGCCAAATGGGATTATTTTGGGTTTTTTTTTTGGTTTTTCTTGTAGAACAATTCACCAAAAACAAAAAACAAAAGAAAAACCAGAAAAATATTGCAGATATATGGAAACACCCTCACATTTATAATCAACAGGAAACAGGGTTGGAGCACATTCAGACAGGATGATGCAGGTTGTTCTGTTCATTTGAAAGGGGGTAATGTAGCAGGAGAGTCTCCAGACGATCAGACAGCGGTTGACAAAGTCAGCCTGAAATGTCTCTGAAACTGAGACTATCCAGGTGGATTCATGGACTAAACTCTGATACTCTACCTGTTGTGTTCTGGCTTTGTTTATTTCATGTACCCAGCTTCTAAATCTGAGTCTGGCTTGCAGTTTACGCTGCAAAATAGTGACATGAAGAAGTTTGCTTTGGTTTGTGATCAATGGATTTAGAGAGAGAAAGAGAGATATGATCAAGAGACACAGACAGTGAATAAAAGTCAGTGAATTAAATTTCCTGAAATGCTCTGCACAAATAAACATCCCCAGCAGCAACTTCCACTAACCTGATGCACAATAATGTAAAGTTATTTCTGGTTCTCGTAATCACTCTTTTGCTAGTCTTCAGGTTACCAGATTTTCCTTCAACATCGCTTGGCTTTATTGGGGAAAACCAAGATCTTGATATCATCACTTTGATCTAAATCTTTTTGTCCTAAAGGCCATTACAACCTGAATTGATTCTGGGAAATTGTGTTTTGCTGTTTGTAATTAGTATAATCAGATGTTCACATGCTCATGCTCAGTTCAGGTTGAACCTGATTTATATTCTAGATTAGATGATGAGCTGCAGGTGGTGAATGTGATCAGACAGGAAAGAGTTATTCAAAGGTTATACTCAGTAACACACACACTAGACAGACAGACAGACAGACAGGCGGGGGAACAGGGGAACATTACATAAGACATTGGTTAGACATTGGCTAGACATTGTCATTAAAACTTTACCACAACCCAGACAATTAGGTAAACTTTTTTTCATTTATTTATTTTATTTTTGTTGTATTTGGTTTCTCTGGAATGGTGTTATTATTATGTTAACCACATGTTCTCATGCTCAGTAGAGACAGGGCAGGTCAATATTGGGACAAAAATGTCTGCAATGCAGAATGACCTTCACAGCCTGGGAATAAAACAGTTTTAGTCTCTATTACACACTGCTGCCCATAAAGTTGGGTTAGGGTTAGGGTAGCCTAACCCTACTTTTGTTTTCAGACACATTCCTCTTTTTATTCCTTTTTATGGCACGAGCCTCCACACTGAGCTTCACAGCAGCTTTTCAGAAACCTGTGGGTGACGTCACGGATATGATGTCCATATTTTTATACTGTCAGTGTGTGTCAAAAATCCCAGCACAGAAGTAGAATAAAGCAAATGTTTTTTGTCATAGTGAGCCACTTCACCTTGCCGTCAGGCCTGCAGCATAACATCAGTGTCCAGACAGGGAATACTTTGATGGGAAACAAATTCAGGACATTAAGCCAGAAGCCTGACATTACCATTTAAAATGCTTTAATTTGGATGAACTTGAATGAAGGGTTGGTAAAAAATAGACTATCCTCAATTGACTTATGTTTGTCGTTATCATTACCACACTCTCTCAGTTGGTAAGATGACACTAGCATGATGTGTTTTAACAGCACAGCATGATTCTCATGGAGGATGGTTATGCAAATAATGACCCAGACAGTGTGATTCAAGCTTCACCACAACCCAGATGTTTTTTCTGCCTAAACTTTTTTTTTATTTTTGGGTGGCAGATCTTTTTGGAAAAAAAACAAACACTTTTTTGGCATGCACAAGTGATCTTTTTTTTTTCTTTTTAGATATGAGGATGTTTTGTCTAACAAATGTCAAGACTTTCTTTTCCTGAGAATCAAAACTTGCAAAAAGTGCAAATGAAAAAAAAAAAAAGCTAGACAGAGATGCAACAGAAACCACAAATTTGTGGACTGAAGATCAAGAATCTGTTTTGTGTTTGCTGTTAAATACCACACGTCTACTTTCACAAGGTTTTTTTAAAGTACATTTCCATCCGGTCCCTATTTATAGATGAGGTCAGTGGTAAAATAATGGCCAAAGAATGCACCAAATTCCGGTAAGACAAATAAACAGAAGCATTTGTGGCTTTCTTTTTTTAGCTTTTGCATTCCTTCTCCGCCTCTTCCCTTCCTGCTATAACTTGATGGAATAACTTTGCATCCGTACGATTACCATTCAGCGGATCTTGATGATTCAGGAGGACATGGTAACACTTAGTAATACACTGAAATATGAGTGGAAGCATATGTGATAAAAATAAATAAATAAATATTATAATTATTATATTTCACTTCCCGATAGACCTGGAGTGTGTACGTAGATTAAACCTCTGATGACATTTAAAATGAACGTAATCACACCACAGCCACATCTTGTGAAGGTCAATTAAAGTATATTTAGAGACAAGTACATATAAGTAGGAGTCAGCAGTTAATTTTTCCCTTCTTGTGTATTTGGCAAAGTTTGTGGTGTGCTGCTGTACGTCACAAAACCATTTTTTTTTCCATGTATACCACAGTCCATAAGATTGCCCATCTTATCAACAAATCCCCCCCCACTCTGTGTGTGTGTTGCAAATGTAGAGCGCGCCTACGTTCTCTCATCCATTTTACTTGTGATCTACCGGAGGAGGTGAAGTTGGAACACAGCGTGTCTATCAATATCGCTGGTTTGTTTTCCGCTCTGACACATAAACATCCCCTTCATGACAGCAGAGCTCACACCACACAGGTCAGCTGACTTCCTGTGTAACTGCCTGACGCTGAGGGCAGGTAAAACAAATGGTCCATTCATATACTGTCAGTTTGCCCACGCATGTTCACAACTCCGTTTCAGATCAGAGAAAACTGAGCAGGTATGGACATGTCTAATGACGTCTGAGATCTTCTTAAAACCATTTTGTATTATACAAGTGGGATTCAGTCTCAGATTGAGTAAGAATAGCAAAGAACAGAACTCAACCCTAAAGAAGTTTCTACTCTTTAGGATGAGAAGTAAGTCTTTAATCTTCTTGCATCATTTATGAGGGCATTCATTTCACTTACTGTGTATAATCGCTGAATCCCTCCATGGGGCAGAATATCTCTTATGAGAAAGCATGAATTAAATTTACCTATCTTACAGTTACCTATAGTAGGTTTTAACCAAGCAACAACCTCCGAAGTGAAGTCAATGTGGAGGCGCTGAAGGCTGCTGAGACAAATGGTTTTGGTGTCTACAGCTAATTTCCTGATTAACTGTACTGAGTCTGAATTTTTATACAACTCATCGAACTCATTAAAGTTATGCATAATTAACAGCGTGGCCACTTTGATTGACTTGTGCTGTTACAGGTGGCTTCCTTGAGCACCCAGGCTTCACTCAGTCCTCCTCAGCTCCACCGACAATCCCCGTCTTTGGCCATTTTTAGATTAGCCGGGATGTCAAGATGGTGGCGGTGAGAGACACCACACTCTGAGCTTTACAATGACTCTTCAGAAACCTGTCGGTGACATCAACGACTAGACACAAATTGAATAGGACTCATAACTTCAAAAGAAATCATGCCAAGACGTATCCTCATTCTAACGGGATGATAAGTATCTTACGTCTTGTGAATATTTTTATATTAATGCTGTGGTTCTGAAACAGTGGGGCAGTCCCTGGGGGTGTGTGGATGACCAGGGGAAAAATATGCATGTTGCATGAGTTTTATTTGGGAAATGAGCACACAGGAATTTGTTGATGATATCATGCTGACCTTTATATCACTCAAATTCAACCTTTTTTTATTAGTTACTTCAGATTTATATCATATGAAAGGTCTCAGAAGCATTAGATTTTATTTAAGGCCCGGTCAAGACCGCAACTGCTGGGATATGAGGGATAAATTTATTTATTGTGCATTGTCTGACTCATTTGTAAATATGGTAACTCTAATTGGATGCAGCCTGACTCATTTCTAATATGAAATTTTAGTCACTGCTAACGGCTATCACACTCCAAGAAAGCAAATGGAGGAAGCATGACTAGAAGCTGTGTCTGTCTGAGAGAAATCTGTTCATTTAAAGAGTTGTGTTTAAGTGTCACTAGAAAAGCATTCATTCAGCAATCTGTCTCTATCTGAAGTCTGGCTATAGCTACATATAATATACTATCTGGTCCTGGTCTTGACCCTGCTTGCCCTGCCTTGGTCTTGTTTCAAGTCATAACTTGGTCTTGGTTTAGGTGGTCACAGCCCATTGCGTATGCAGTGCCCAAACAGCTCCTCCAATTTCATAAATCTCCGTCTTTTCCAACAAGTGAGTTAAATTGCTACTTGTAAGCAGTACTCGAGTTGAGGGGGTTGATAGAAGTAATTCCCACATGCATTGATAAAATGCCACAAGGGATGGAAGAAGGGATGACCATCGGGTCAAAATCATCCCTCTTCTAAAATGGTCATCCCTTGTGGCATTTTATCAATGCATGTGGGAATTACTTCTATTTAACACTGGAAATAGAATTACCATTCGACATTTAGGGGGGCTTAATGATTATAACTTGGCTCTCGCCAGAAGAATGGCATCATGGCCAAGCGGAGTGGACAGCTGGACCTAAGGAACTTCGGTTTTAAGATTGCAAGGAACAACAATTCAGAAGGTAAGTCAAGGGTCATCAGTCAGGCTTTTTATGAGCCTATCGTACAACCAATTACCAACATGTAGGCTCATTTAATTTGTGGACCGACATAGCAATAACAACACAGCTAATAATAAATGTTAGTTTGGAGTCTAGCTTACACTTTCTGTCTAGCAAGATAACTTACTCGGGTTCATGTTAGTTTTGATTTAATGAGCCTGGAAGTCTGATTCTCCAGGCAGCAAAAAGTGACATCCTTGAATCCTTGACTAATGCTACTGCAGTAAGGAGACCATGTTGGATTTAATTGAGTACTAGGCCCTGTTCACATTTGCAGTTTTTATTTTATTTTCAGAAAACACTTGACTAGTGCATTTTTGTAAAAGATAAAAAGCAGCTTAGGGCTCTCTTAAACACACTGTATCATCGGAATATGATGCATGTAAATGTGCTATAGAAATAAAACTGACTTGCCTTGATCACTGCTGTTTTCTACAACTGACAGTCAGCAGCAACATGGTGCAACTGGAGCTGAAGGGGATCCGGAGACTGAGAGCAGGAGCAAGCAGGAGAGGCAAGAGCTTTATAAATCACTGTTGTTTATTTTATCTTATTGGTTATCTACCTACCTCTGTATATATTTGTCTGCATTATCTTAGTCTACATAGACTTTTACTTTTGTCTAGTCCATCGTTCTACAGTTATCTTTTTTTTCCTTCTGTCTGGCCACCTCAAGTTAAAAAAGTCTCAGTTTACATTTATGTTTTACATTAATACATTTGTTCTTGCATTTGAAATAAATATGGACGTTACTTCACATGAGATTCAGATATTAATCTACAATGTTTGCTGAGGTTTTGATAGATAATAATTACAAAAAGATTTACAAGTACCATGAGTTTGAAGTAATTTGTCTTCTCAATTTTGCCATTGTTGTTTACATAATAATCTCTAGATGTCCACAGTTAAGTGGTTATTGTTTCTTTCCGATAAATAGCATTGTCTTGTGCAGGCCGTGCAGCTGAGAATGCAAGCTATGAATCAGATGGGATTTAGGATTTGCCATGTCTAGCAAGTCACCCTAAAATTGACTAGAATGCAGGAAATCGCATCTGAGAAATACAAAATTTTCCTCCCCCACTGGAAAATATGTCACATAAATGAAAAATTTCACCACCCCCCCTGGTTTCATTTCACAACTCGACTACTGCTTGTAAGACTAAGTTGGCTTTCAGGTCTACCTGTCAGAGGATCTGTAATGAATATTTAACCATTTCGTATCCAGTTTTAGAGCACATCTTTATGATATGCTTTTAGATCATTGTTGTTTTTACCTCGTCTTTTAAATGTCCATATGTTTTTAGTGATTGGACCAGGATTCAAAGAGTTTTAAAGACTTCTTCTGCTTCTGCTGGTACACAAGACTGTGAATGACACCATTCTTTTACCAATCGTGGTTTACTTTTTTCTTGATGTTATAATAAGTTGGCCTGGCAAAGTACTGCTGCTGCACTGGACCTGGACATTACATCACCATCAGATGACCTGAAGGTACAGCATGGGAATCTCACACCAGTGAAGGTGAATCTACATTGGTTACGAGTTGAAGGTGCAGTTGATTTAAAACTGATGAACTGAAGAAATTGCAGTTCCATTTATTCTTGTAGAACAATTCATCAAAAAAAAAAAAGGATGCAGATGTGCAGAAATGCCCTCACATTTATAATCATCAGAAAACATGGTTAGGCAAGCGCCTGCAAAGTGATTCAGTTTAATTTTATTTTATTTATATAGTACCTTACTCTTTATATTATTATCAACAGAGACCCATGTCACAACCTGGCTCTTTGGGCCATGACAAAACAGGAGTTGCACTGTTTTTAGAAGGTTAACATTTTATTTATTGAACATAAAGCAACGGAAAATAGAACAAATGTTACAAATGGGATGTGGACGTCAGTGATATCAGTGGTGTAGGATGTGCATGTGTGTAAAATGTGGTGAATGTGTGTTGCCAAGTGCATTTAACTAAAAAGAAAAAGAAGGATTAAGCCTGAGGCTTCCACACCACTCCACGGACGTCTGCTGGAGAGGAAGAGAGACGATGAATGAATCATGGGCCTTTATGATCTTAGGGCCCAGGTGTCCCAATCGCCAAACCCAGCCCACAGACCGAAATCCCACCGGAATGCCACTGCCTCAACAGCAGGGGTCGCCACACCCAACAATTCCACTAGTTTAAAGGTTTATTTGTCATGTGTAAGTTAACACAGGGTCAACAATACAATGAAATTTGCTGGACAAGAAGAACTGGCCAGTTCAGAAGAGCACTTGATGATGGCAGCAAGGAAAAAGTCCTCCAGGCAGTCTAATCCTATATAGGAGAGGAGCTTGAGCTATTATTTCTCTTGGCATGCCAGATTTCAATAACATTTGGCTTTTTTTGAGTATTACCAAGATGTTGATATGGTCACTCATTATTTGAGAGGATTTTCTGTGCTGACATTTCTGAGAAATGTTTTTGTACTATTTATTATTAGAATAAACAGATGTTCACATATTCTGTTCAGGTCAAACGGGGCAGGTTTATAGAAGATCAAATATACTGAAATAATAAACTTGTTCTTCCACAAATATCGTATGATTCACATTTAAAATGTATACTTTGTTACTCAACAAAACAAAGCAGTCTTCTTCTTCCCTGCCGTTGTTTGTCTTTGGTTTATTCCAGTGTGTCTATATTGGCACCTGTACATCAGTGAAATAATGTGAAACCATCAGCAGTTAGCCATCTAAGTGTCCATGTGGGTACTTGTGCTCCAGACAAACAAAACGGGGGCCCGCTCTGCTCTGTGCACTAACTAGAGGTCAGAAATGTCTTTTCTTGTTTGGGCACATGTTCTTGCTTATGAATTAATCTGTGTTATGTGTATCCATGTAGCTGACCTGAGGTCTGATAAGTCAGTATTTGAATTTTAGAGTTTGTGGGTTTTCAATATAATGATAGATTGTTGTTTCATGGAAAAGAGAAAGATATGGAGGGGCAGTCCCGTGGTCTCTGCTCTGCAGGGGCTTCTTCATATACCACCTCCCACCTCTGTCTGCGAGGAAAAAGTAATTCAGTTTCATTTAAAATCTGGATGATTCAGTCTATGTAAGCTTTTGATGTTCACGATCAAAACCTTTCAGTTTTATTTCATTTCAAAGTCAAAGTCATTTTCTTTGCCATACTCTAAATTAAGAGAAACAACAAACCAAAGATAAAACCAAAGATACAAACAACAGCAGCATGTGACGTCTGGGAAGGAAGATTTGCTTCCTGTCAAATTAATTATATGGGTCAAAGAAACCGTCTTCAAACGCTTTTTAGATTGCGTTATAGATATTAACTGGTGGCATCACTGATGTGGGTAAAATACCCTCATGTAAGCACATTTGTGGTAAGAAAGAAAACAGCTAGAGAGCTGAAAGATGACAGAATCTTGGCTTTCCATTAAAAAGGTTTTACGTCATTAAAAGCAGTTTTCTATAAAATTAAATATTCTTGCTTAAATAAGCAACATCCATCCATCCATCATCTGTAACCACTTATTCAGAGCCTATCCCATCTTAAATAAGCAACAATCAAAGTGAAAACATTACCTAGTAGAAGAAATTACAGTAGATTGACAACCAGTCATGCATTTTTAATCAAATGTGGCAAAAACATATACACATTTAAAAATGTTAAATGTCAAAAACTGGTTCCATACAAGACATTGCTCAGTTTTATCCATCTTTAACATGTTAGCAAATGTTAGACATTCAGCGCACCCCATTTAGTCCATCCAAGCCACCTCATCACACCACATGTATCAAATACATGTTCAGCGTCAACCGAAGCAACAGGCAAAACTTGTTGGCTAAAAAAAGCTCAAGATTTGGTTCATCATTTCAGTGAAAATGAATCCTCCCATATTATATCATTTAGGCCTTTCTCACGGCAGACTTGGCTGGTCACAGTAAAAAGAACCCGTGTAACTAACAAGTGTCCAATGAACCAACATGAGCAACACCAGGACCCTGAAGGAGTTTAATGAAATTCAGTCATGATTCATTTTATTGACACACGTGCTTTACCTACCATGACAAGTCAAAATATCTTTTGAAATCATTATCAGTTTAAATGAGCTACAAATTATCAGCTTTTTGGAGCGTTACAATGTGTTTTATCTCATTGTTTAGCTCATTGTTTTGGTTTATTTGATAGCTTTAACAATGTTGGGGTTTTTTTGGCCACAGAGGGCAGCGCTCTCTTCAATAAAACAGCTTTATTTGGCAGCTGGAAGAACAGAGTAAATATTGGACATAAATTTGCTCTCTGGCCAGAAACACAACTCCAAATGAATGGCAATGTTGCTTTGTATCTGTTCCAAATCCACTACGTCTCTGGCGATATCACTGCTGGTAAACTTGGAACTAACAGCAGGTCTATTATAAACACTGCTGTGTCATGTCATGACCCCGCTTTCTGCCACTACTTCTCTTTCCCAGATACCCCATTTGCACTCGAATAGCAGAAACCTCTTCCTGTTGTGTGTGAAAAAGTCATGCTAAGAAATACAGCATGTGTGGCGTGGTCTGGTTGTTTATGGGAATTATACCACAGTCTGACGTGCTGACACACTGCATACAACACATTTGATTTAAAATTTAAAAAAATAAAAGCAAACATAACATCATGTTTGCATGTGTTGCTTTGCAATGAGCTTGACCAAAGAGTATAAACTGCTTAGTTATATGCAGAAATGATTGTTTATATAATCTAATGATCTGCAACCTACATTTCTGGTAAATTCGTACTTTCCATTTCATTCACACAGGGAGAAGATGGGCACATTTCTTGGACAACACACCCACACTTTTTGGTACTGTGCTCCCAAAACAGCAAGTGTGATGGCTGTGGGGAGTGGAGAGCAGTGTGGAACAGGTTTCTGGTGCTGGTTGAGTCATTATGAACCTGATTATGCATCAGAAAGGACAGAGTGTCAGAGGGACACTGAAGGAGAGAGAGAGAGAGAGAGAGTGTGTGTGTGTGTGTGTGTGTGTGTGAGAGAGAGAGAGAGAGAGAGAGAGAGAGACCTAGATAAACACCTCACACCTTTCTGTGGAAAATCAGAAATTGCGTGCATGTACGCGCATGTGGCAAGGGTGATATGAAACTACAGAGAGTATTCTACCATTAGATACCATAGACATTGAGAGATAATGAAAGAAATAAAGAAAGGGAGGAAAGAGGGGAAGAGACACAGACAGAGAGAGAAACAGACAGACAGAGAGAAAGAGAGAGTCAGAGACAAAGAGAGAGAGATAAGATTTCCCAATATATGGACAGGGGAGTCCCCCCTGGCCTTAATCGTCCCACCTTCACACTTGGCGATATCTCGTATCATGAGTGGGCTTTTGTCAAAGCTGTTTGTGTACCGTTGACCGTGTTTATCGCCGCGTTCCCTAAACAGACTAAAAGAGCTTCACGATGGCATGGGGACTCCCCCCTGCTGCTCTCTGCCAGTATCTGTAAACTTCTCCAGCTACATTAAGCTTCATAGACATGTTTTAGGTATTTGTGAGCAATTTATAGAGATTTAATGCATACTGTACAATTCCAGGAAGCCTTCTGCTGACTAAAATGATAAAAACTGGTGGACCCCCCTTGGTGTTGTTATTGGTACACCATCAGAAAAAAGGTGCATTCCCCGTAGCAATTGGATGCTGCTTTATTTGGGAGAAAGTTGTGGTCTCTCATTTTCACATAAGACGCTTATCACTTGATAATAACTGAAGTAGACACATCGGATCACATTACATTAAAACAACAGATGTTCAGTGACCCCTGTGTGTAATATTGGTAACTGCACAGAGAGGCATATTAAAAAAACAACTAAAAAAACCCCAATGAATTACTGTAAATCCTGGAAAATACTATAAAACCTTACACATACTGCTTTATGCCTTTTTCATTCACACTGATGGCCTTATCTTCTGCCAGCCTGAATGACTCCTTTGCATCTTTTCGTCTAGGTACACATCCAGCATCTCTCTAAACTCAACATGTTAAATTAATTTGAGGCTTTCCCATCATTTTTACACAATTTCTGCTAAATTTTGGTTTTGTGTTGTGTACCCAAAATGCAGAGAAGAAAGCCCAAACCGTTTTAATATAGTGGAGGTGGTGATGGCTGAAGGCTGTCTGGTCTTACAGGTCAAATAAGGCAAACAGAAAACAGAAAATTTACATTCCTGTCACTCTTCAGCTCTCTCTGTCGAAAATTAAGCTTGAAAAAGCCAAAAAAAAATCTTTGAAAAGAAAATTCACTGGAGAACACTGGCTGAACAAAGCAAGGCCACAACGACAGAAACCAAGTGAAGAATACTGCACGGCTGGCAGTCAAAAACACGCTGGAAAACACAGGAGTAACAAGTAACAAGAGATTAAGCAATGGCACCAGGATAATCTGGCCCAGGAGTGGTGTCTTGACAAGGATTTCATGGTAGGATGTATTGCTGGATGAGAGACAGATGTGCCTTTGAACTGAGACCAGCACAGCCAGCCACATCCACAGCCATACAACAGAAAAAACAATTGCAAAGTTAAACTTTTTACCAGATTTATCCAGTATGAATGGTCCTCTCCCTCTGGATAAGATATGCAGCATTCCTGGTGGTATGACATAAAATATTTCCCATATTATGCAAACAATATTTCATAAAAACCCAAAGGCTAACACTCAGGTACTCTTGTAACTCCCATAGCATTGGTCTTAAAGTAAAGACCAAAAGCAGACAAGTCATAATCATTGATTTAGGTTTTTTATTTTATTTTTTATCTTTATCTCAGCGACCATAGCGTCCAGTCTTACAAAGCCCCAATTATACTGTTTGTGTTAATGTTTGACCAACAATGAAAAAAACCCAACCAAGTCTTAAAACTGAACGGTCACAGGTGTTACTGGCATATAAACTGTTTTTAGATCTTTTATGAGTGGAACTTATATTTGTGATATCTGTGTTTGAAGTTCCTTATTTTTTGACCCACCTGACATTGTAAAAAATATTTCCACATACACCTTTACGTGTACGGTTTCGCCTAACTGTCATGGCTTTATTTTTTAAGAATTTTATGGGACAAATAAACAGCGCTTTGTAAGCTATCCTTCTGCCTTTTGTGCCAGCGGCATGAAGCTTTTTCACCCATGGTACGCCTACACACATAACTGCACATCTTTGGGCTGATTAGATTCTGTACAACTACTCTTTCTATGTAGCAGACACAGTCACACACACACTCATCCTCACTCATCATCCACCAATGAAATTATGTTTTTGGTGCCGTTTGCCACTGGTATTCCATGATTTTCATGAAACTTGGTGTGAAGGGTGTAGCATGGGCCAAGGAAGAACCTATTCAATTTTAGAGCAGATCCGAAGATTGCAAGATCAATTGTACACCTTGATGTCACCAACACGTTTAATCAGCTTTTGTTTTACTGTTGATTGTAAGACAGAGATCATTCTTGTTGCCACGCAATTCCCACGAGCAGATTCTCTGCAGTCTCAGAGCCCTGTGTCATGACATCATCATGTCAGCAGCAAGAAATTCTGGTCTGGCCTTTGTTTTCATGATGAAGTTTCTTACAACTTGATTTCCAAAGTTAACGCTTTCTTGTCCATGCTGTTGTCCCACAGGTGTTAGTCAGGCTTCCCTTTATCTCTTTAATTTGCCCCCAAATTGCTGCTTCTAGGATTGTTCAAGAAAACAGGATCTTGGCCTCCCTGCATTGGCTTCCTTGACTTCACTACTTATTGTACATGAAAGATCTACTAAACTCCCATGAGTCTGGTCTTTTTGGTTTCCAGAGCCCGGCTGGTGACTAAAGGTGATTGTTTTTTTTTTTTGCAGTCTGGGGCCTCAACCTCTGAAATAACTTACCTGGTGAGATTGAGCTTACTAAAATAAAAGTAAAGTAAAAATGAAAAATCAAATGGAAAAATCTGAGAAAGCTAGTTCAGCAAGTGATTTTTTAAAGATATATATTTTTTATTATTATTATTATTTTTGAAAGAGACAGCTGAAGAGTGACAAGAATGAGGGGAGAGAGACACGGGGAATGACGTGCAGTAAAGGGCCACAGGTCGGATTCGAACCGTGGGCTACTGTAGCAAGGACTGAGCCTTTCTACATGGTGGATGCTCTACCAACTGAGCAAACAAATACCTGAAAGCAAAATGATTTTTACTGTTAAATTAGGCCAAATTTAACGATCTATACAACATTCAACACCCTGTGTTGTTGATAAAGATAAGGAAAAGCTCTGTCCCTGTCCCAAGATGGACGGAGATGCAGAAGATGCCACACGTACAAAGTAGACCAACAAAATCAGTTTTGATGACTGAATTTTGGATTTCTGAAACACGTAGATGATACAACTTCCAAGAACGATGTGGAACCAGGAGGACATTGAACTATTTCAGGTGTCGCCAAGTGGCACAATAGCCCACAGAGCAAAAGAAAAAAAGAAAGAGAGCGGTATAAAGACAGAGGAAGAGAAACGAGCATAGCTTGGAGGCCGTGGGAACAGAAACAAAAATGCAGGGTCAGAGAAAGTTTAGACTTTGAATCTTGTTGGCAGCGCAAGAATTAATTATGAGAACCCGAATTAAGATATTCATTTTGACTGAGACGAAAGCACAGTGAGCTAAACCGAGAACAAGTTTATAACTAACAGAAAGTGACTAACAGAAAAGTTTAGGCAATTGAGTTCAGAGTTAGGATTTGTCAGACGTGTCAGACATTACAGCCCAGTATCTTTCTATCTATCTCTAAAACAGAGAGCACATGATGGGACATGCAGGGCAAGGGAAGCACAGAGGGAAGCACCTTAAAGACAGGGAAACAATAAAGCGCTGCGTTTTTCCCCTAAAATAAGTTGTATAACTTTTTTAAATTTTTTACAGGTTTATAGATATATAGACTTTCTTTTTTTAATTAGTAAACTACCTACAATTTACAGTGTCGACTGGCTTTAATAGATTTTTCTGTATATTAACAGAATTAATGTTTATCATAATGTGTCATGTATTGTATGTTTGGTGTGGAGGACAGGAAGATTAGCTGATTGCCATGGCAACACATGAATAAATAAATAAAGTAGACCAAAAAAAGAAACAATCTCTTGTGTTTTGTGTTTTTAGTCCTTAGAGATCAAACCAAAAAAAAACTAGTCCAGTCTGGGTGAAAGAAAAGCGTGAATTAAAGCCTTTGCATCAACCATGGACTGGAAAGACCTAATTTAAGATGCCGTGTAGGTGTACGAAGATGATCTAGTTGACTTCTTTAATGTTCTGATCAAAAGAGTAAGATCAAACACAACAATCTGCAATTTTGAGAAATCACTCAGCTGCTAAATGTTATTGTTACATGAGACAACTGGTACTTTCTACTGATCTGTGCTGTGCCCTCACACAGAGGAAATAACAAGTAGCGATGAGGGGGAGACACAACTCTCATCTTTCATCTTTACTGACTGAAGGAGAGGAGCAACACCACCCCCTCTAGTGGAGCCCTGAGGCATTACCAACAGATCAAAGCACAATTAACAAGTACACGTATGCGTGTCACCTTTAGCATCACTGGCTGCATAGTTTCAGAATCAGAAATACTTTATTAATACGTGCAGGGAAATTGTGTCAGCAGTGAACAGTACTAATACACAGTTTGAAAATACAATAGTGTAAGAACTAAGACAAGAATAAAATGAGCTTTGCTTCATATGAAATATTCTCATCTGTCACGTCTGCAGAATTTCATTTTCTTTACATTTTCCATAGATATTTAATCTTGTTCACTATTCAGGATAAAGAAAATCATTCAGAAGACTATAAATAGTGTCACGTGTCACCGTTAATTGTTTCCTTTTTACATTGTGGGACAGTTTAGAGACCATATCTGCTCTCCAATAAACAAAACTATACTATACTGTAAATACAGCCAGTGTCTGTTTAAACACCCAAACTAAAGATATCGAGCAATAAACAGGTAAGTGTGTAACCACAGAAATAGTGCTTGAAACACACTTATTCTAACACCATTGTGAGGTGGTAATCAGAACAAAGTCTTGACAGCCTGCTGTGAACCGTCAGGCAGAAATTTACCTGCAAGTTTGTCTAGAATAACAATAATCAACACCTTTGATGTTGCTATATTATTCACACATTAATAACTTTTTGAATGACAAAATAAAACTATAAAACAAGCTTATAGGTAACTAGACATAATGTGCATTTCCTAAGAAGAGAAACATTAAAACGTTTACCCATGACCACCACATGGTTACCACTAAACTATCTATCTTTCTTATTTCATGAAGGCATGTTATCATAGGATATATGATGCAAACTTAAGTCTAGGTTGCCTCCAACATCTAACTGCAAAGACCTCAGGTTAAAGGCACAGCATTGTGACCACAACCTGGTATGAACCTACAGAAGCATGAACTGATGGTGGATTAAAAAAAAAGACGGTATAGGCAAAACAACATTGGCAATCATCAGATCAGAGTTCAGTTAGTGCATATAGTATAAAACTTCCACTGAGGTCATTTACCTCACACAATGCAGTGTTCGGCAGAGAGCACATTCAGGGCAGTGGCTACCTTTAAGAGAGCGGGCTCACTTGCCACACCGGACACAGGCCTCGAGACTGAGCTGCTGAGTCTCTGATATATGTTAAATCTTAATGGGCAAATGTTTTGTGTATGTTTCTGCCAAGCTAAGATGGTAACATATTGGCTCGGAGCCTGTCACAACATAAAAGAGGCCAAAAGAGTAAAATAATTTACTGAATATATTTATATGATATGATTTGTATCCTTAATTAGCATATTATGTTAAGACATGCAGGCTCCTGACAAATTAAACCTAAAAATGTACAGTCTAATGGTGCATGATAAACAGTCTAGTATAATTTCTGTTAATTAATGTTTTATCTCACTGTAACTTTGGGAAAGGCGTTCTGTAGCTCAGTTAAACAACAACATGTCATGTAACAGCATCAGGTGTCTGTGATTTGTCCAGGCTAAGAGTGAGGGAGTCTAATTATTTAGGAAAGTTTGGATTAATACAAGTTAAATACACGCACGGTTTCTGATTTAAAACTATTTAAAGTATTGGGTATTTATAACTTTATACCAGTATTTTTCTGTTTAACAACTTGTTTCCATAAGGTTGTTGCCTTTGTTGTAAAGTTGATAAAGTAGTTTGGTGACCTTGTGCAGTTTCAGGCACAGGTTTCAACATCAAGTGCACAATAATACCTGTAAAAAGCTGGACTTGCTATTAAAGCTCTTCCTAAAACTTCAAACTAGAAATAGAAATCAGGTATAGGATTAGCACTGTTTGAACTGGATCACAGAATATAAATTGTACATGCTGTGGCTAAAAAATCTAATTCTAAACCTATTTACTCTAACTACTGAGTAGACTGCAGACAGCCCATATCCAAAGATTTAGAGCCCATTTGCAAGTAGTAGTATGTTTGGGAAGGAACAGTAATCTCCCCTGTCATGCAACACTGTTGGGAAATCGATATTAAATAATTCTTCTTTCGGGGCCTAAAACTATTTCATACTTATGTAAATAATATATTTTGTGCCTGAATTATAATGTTTACCTCTTGAATATCACAGGTGATTCCAAAGTTTTGAACAGTCGAAATATATGTAAGTATATTGGCACTGCATCACCTCAAAATAAAACATTACAGGTAAATCCTCTAGTGTTTGAAGAAAGGCAGGTCCAGGGATACTGTAGGTTTAAGTAAATCTGTCATTGTAGAGAACAACGAGTGTGATGTTTTGACTGTATCAGTTTGGTAAAGACTTCATTGTCTAAGTTGTGATACAGTTTTCTGTTGTAAAGAACGAGGTCGGTATGACAGTATGATCAGTCCGTGTAACCTGCCTTTCAGATGAGGCTTTATTCTTTTATGCTGTAACTAATGCAACTCATTAAATATTTGACAGATGGCGGTAGAGATTAGGTAAAAGTGGTACTCCACATTTAGTTTCAGTTTCCTTTCAGTCTCCACACCCATATGTGATTACACCCGGGAACACAATTTTTTGTTGAGTTAGGTCTGGCAGCTGTTTTTAACTAATTTTTGGGTGCGGAATCCAAAACTGATCTCAGTTTTTCTCTATCACGTCAAGTTTTTGAACTATAGGATCCCTGTTTTCTTAAAAAATATGAAAAATACTGTATTTAACAGATATGTGCATGTTTTCAAGTAACAGTCTGTTGCAATGATCTTTTTGCTCTTGCCAAACCATGAGGATACCAGATTTTACCAACTTTTCACGTGTTCCTTTGGTCCACATCCGTAAACTCTCCACACACCGCTTGCACACTTTGTGACGGGCCCATGGCTTGTTGTCTTGATCACTGAGTTTTACTTTAAAATATGCAAAATATGCTTGTTTGACAAATGCACTGATGTTTGCTTTCCTCTGACTTGGAATGGTGAAACTACCACAAATATAGCAAAAGGAGTCAGGGTTGTTTAGGCATTTACTACGAGAAGTAGCAGGAGCAGACATGATCTGGAACATAGGAAATATATACCTATGCAAATAAAACACTACGATGGAATAGTTACAAGCTTTGAAAACTACAAAAACAGCATCAAACCAAATAGAACTTACAGTATACCCATGGTTACAAGGTTAAGAGAAAAGCCAGCACAGATCCCCTTCATTCCTACTATGCTGGCTTTCTGTTTGCAGATAATAAGAGCACTGACCTATTGCACACACCTCTCACCGCACTGTCTCAACTGTGACTGCACAAACAAGTTGCCACGTAGCTGCAGATGAGTCCAATCGTAATCAGCTGGCAAGTCTTACTACAGCTGATCAGTGGAATTTTGCTTATGTGGAGGGTAAGATGTGGAGAAAAAACCTGACGTGCTAGAAAAAAATTGACTGCAGTTTTGGAATCAGCATGCCAATTTTAGTTTTAATCAGCATGAAAATCTAACTGAAATTGTTCCCCAGTGTTATTGAACCGCTCAGAGTGACATCGAGATGATGAAACAGAAAGGACCTTCCCCAAATGGTTGCCATAAAGTTTGTTTTTTTAACACGGGGGTTCCCTAATGTTTTCACACACACACACACACGGAACTTCTGACCTATTTATCTGGTGTGGAAACTGGCACACATACATATTCAACTAATACAAATGTGACACATGCACAACTCTTCCAAAACAATATTGACATGGAACATATCCTGTACACAGAGTAGTACAAAGAAAACAGTACAGATACTACACCTACGGTATATCACCTTATGTTACCAATGCAACTAGTCCTTGTTTACATGTATACAATAGTTTTTTAGGCTGTAGAGTTCTCTATCTAACTTTTACATGGCTTAAAATGTTAGTCTCTCAATCTCTACAGCAACCAGCTGAACTTCATGCAAATGGTGTAATCAATACGCAAACGAGAGTATGACGTCACCTGGTGTCATGTAGCAATTTATGAGCTGGTGCTTGCTACTTTCATTGGAAAATTGTTGGTTAACGCATGATTTTCTACCTATTTTCTTTATTTTTCTCTCTTGGTTCATCTCACCAGTTTCTAGTGGGTGCATCTCAGTTGGAAAAAGGTGATGTCACGGATTAGGTACCCAAATCAGAAACTGAGGGACGTGTGAATCAGAATCTGATGGTAGTTGGCGGGTTGTTTGGTCCCTGTCAGTCCAATCTGATTAAACTACGCCAATGTAGTCCTGGTTGAAGTAAAAAAAAACAACACTAAAAAAAAAACAGCGATTTGTTGTTATGTTAAACTTTTTAAAAAGTTTTATGTTGTTTATTTTGTCAAGAATATTTAATGCTGTTGAAGAGATTTGTAGCTCAGTTTTCAGGGGCGTTAACTGAAACCAAGACACTAACTGAAAAACAAAAAAGACGTAAAAGTATCTAGACAGGGGCGTCCACATACGTTTGTCACTAGTGTAACTGGAGCCTTTGGGTCATTTTACCAACACTGATTTAAACACAATAAGTAACTCTTCCAAGAGAAGTAACTTTAAATAATATATTAAATTTGTTGAAGTCTGACTCAAAACAGTTCTCACACGTATAAAACAGCGTAGGTTGTTTCTCCCCTCTGTGCTGGCTCTGAAGAGATCCTGTGAGTGTCTTAGAAAGTTACAAATACAAATGAACAGGTACAAAGTCCCTTTTATTACACGATATTAGGTCTATTTGAACACTGGTACAGAAAAGGGACCTTGATCTCTTATGCTGGATTTGTTTTAAGACAGCTCACGCTCACGTTACAGCAGCCAATAACTAAATGTCAATATCGTTTTAAGACGAACTTGAAAGGATGTAACCCTTCACAACTGGTTACATTTCATGCTCAGATGTTGATTGCTTTGCAAAACATTTCAGCGTCATCGAATATCTTATCTTCATCTCATCCTGTGGTTACATACTTCAACATATTGCATGCAATATTTGGCTGTCAAATACAATGGTCTGCCAAGTCGGGTGAAATTATTTATCAAAGGCCTTTTTTAAGTGTAGAGTTGGACAGTGTTGAAACCTGGCTGGCACAACCAAGAGAGTCATGGAAGCAACGTGTCAACCTGTTCATAAATTGGCGAATAGATACATAAAAATAATGCATAACGAATCATACAAATGACACCTTTTGCAAATAAGCATTGTCTGAAGCTTGGCAGGATCATGTGTCGTGACAGAGTCAGAAAAGGTTATTTTGGGTGGGGTATCGCTTTAAACCACCAGTACTGTGATGATTAAAAACTGATTATTGGAATAAGATGCAACCACAAGTCTGTTGGTAGAACGAAGTTGCAGCATACCCCCCACGAATCTGTGGTTTTACTCAACAAAGGGTGATAACTCTGCACTCTCTCGGAGTGGGCATCAGGGCATTTTTTAGTTTTACTTATTTGCTTCCTGAAATGTCGTGTCCTATTGAAGGTTGATTGTTGCCCACTAACAGAAAAATGAATGGCGATAGTTCACTACACGTTATCCTTCATGCATTAACTTCTATTAGGAAACGATACACATAAACAAATTGCAAATACCGAAACATATACTTGTGGTTCATGCTTAAAAGGATTGTTTTGCGAGGCACGCGGGGTTCTTGAGAAAAAAAATCCACATGAAGTAAAAGTTTACCACGTGGATAAAAGGAAGCACAAGCCCTTTCACAAAAATCGACCTCCGAGCAGAGCTGAGACCCTCGTGATTCTCACACAGGAAGGAAACGCGTCAAAACTCGCCACTTTTTTTGTCCCCATGAAATGTGCCCAGCCTATGCGTCGCCTCGTCCTCGGCTAACATCAATGTCTGTGGTGTACAGAAAAAGAACAGAGCAATGCGGGTGTTAGATTGCAAAAAGAGGATTGCAAGATTGCAGCTGCACTGCATTGTGAGCTGTAAGCTAAGCTGTAAACTTCAAGTCAACAAGAAAAAAAGTACTTTTCATTTGAGCTTTTTCAGATAGGATACATGTCTGCTTTAGACTTCTGCTGAATACGTGGAAATCAACCAATCATCATCAGGAGCAGAACCACATTTAGGTTGGTGTCTCTATCTGAATACTTTCCAGTGGTCATGAGCAAAACTCATGTGGGTGTCTATTACATGACAGATTGCTCATACATGAAACTGTTCACTGTTGCAATGAAATTTCATTTATAAAAACATCTCACCACATGAAAAACTTAAATTATCTGTTTATTTACTTCAAAAGAACCATCATATAACATTTTTATAAAACTTTTTTTCACTAAGCACACATTTAGGCAGTGTCAGATCCACACTAAAAATAAATATATTTAAAGATGCTACAACTATATCGGCGCGTTAGTGTTAACTGACCCTCTGAACATTTTTATAAAAGGCATAATATTTGTTTATTGCTTCAATTCATTTAAACCACCATTTTTAAAGGCTGGCAATAAAGAAAATGAGTAATATTTTCTATGTACTTTAACAGTTTCATATATTATATCATATATCATATTATGCTACTCAGTGCAGTTATAACACTCAACATAGGAATCATTCGGGTAAAGTGATGAGTAAGTTTCACTCCTGCCTGAGACATTCAGAGCAGTTTACATTCTTTCACTGGAGTAAAATTATTATACACAATAAAAAAAAACAATCACCCCCAACTCTTCAGATCTTGTAAAGACCAAAGAAGTTGGCATAATGTGCATGAGTAAGATAACTGGGGTGCGAAACATTCACAAAAACTCTGTCGTATTTCTGCAGCTGCAGGACAGAGCCCAGGTAACTCTCTGAGGTCCAGGGGAGCCCTCTTTGCTGAGAGCAAAAACCGGCTCTGTTGGCCTCCATCAGGGTCACAGTCGTGGGAAGTCCTACTCTCCTCACAAACACTGTGTGAACAAATGAGGATGTAGGGGTACAGTCTTTAAAGATCAACTCCACACGTGAGTAAATGTGGTAGAGTCCGGTCTCGTTGACTTGCAGAGCACCGTCTTCAAACCTGTAAGCCACCCCTCCAGATACGAACGCTCGACCCAGATGTGACTGCCACCGCAAAGTCTTGTAGAAATGATTTTTTTCGATGCGTCCTGCAAGAGGAGAGGGATTATGTTGCTTTAGTTTTTAATTTTATGTAGAACAGAGAATCACTACAGTTACATTACACTGTAGGTTACATGTTATTATGTTACCTATCACATGTGCTGCTGGTCTGTCATCTTTGTCTTCGCCAGTCAACCCAGGGTCATAGTGACCTGAAACAACCAGCAGATTAGACAGATGTTTTTTATGCTTTATTGTGGACATTGACTTTTTGTTGGGAACAATTCATGTGTGGTGTGACTTGTTAACACTTACCAATTTGCTTCTCAGCCAAATTAAACTCAGTCTCAGGTTTCGCCTTTATAGAGACAAAAGAGAAACAGAGGGATCTCAATACCACATCACACAGTTGCCTCTGTCTCAGTACTTTCGTCCCCTCAAGACAGAGAGAGACAGAGAGAGGATATCCTGTCTCACCGGACCAGAGACCGCAGATCAAGCAATTGAAATACGTGGTTTGCATTTTTAAATGTCAGGGCAGCGCTGAGATACACAAACTCCTCAGATGATGGCAAAGTTTCAACAAAAGCTAATTAATTATTAAACTATGGAGAGGTGTGTTAACTTTCCAGCCTGGTTTTCCACTCTCCCACCTTACTCCTCTCTATCACCCCCAGCAAAGGTTGTGAGAAGTCACACCTTTTTCATTTGCAGCTTAGCCCCCATTGAAAGTGAACAAGAAGCAACAGTGAACACAAAGAAATCACATTGACATTATTTCTTGGCAACTTTTAACCAGTGATTTGTCCAGTCGTTATTAGTGCTTATTAATTCTGTAGCTCTCTTTCATATCCATCACACCCAGTGGCTCCTTACCTCTTTCATCTTTTTCAGCTCTTTCTGCATGTTGTAAATCTGGTAAGCCCCAAACCCCAAGGCTGCAAACACGAGCAGGAACAGCATCAGCACAATAAGGGCCCCACCAAAGCTGACTACCATGGTGCCCCGGCTCTTCTCACGGCTCCTGACCCCCTGCTGCGCAGGCGGGAAAGACCAGCAAGGTACAAGACTCGGTGGCTGAGCGGAGTCCTGCGAACCTCCACCTCCATCCACAAGGAACACCTGCGGGAGCGGGTAGCACTGGTCACAGCTCATGGTGTAAGGTCCTGTCGTGAGACAAACTATGTGTGGTGTGCATCTATCACCTCTGCATGAAGGAGGTGTGTCCTTTTTGTCTGAGCATCTCTGACTTATAAAAAAAAAGAACCAAGCTGTCAAGATCAACACCCACAAAGACCTCCCACACACAGGCCAAACATGGACTGGAGAGAACGTAACTTATGGCACACAAGCAAACATCAATCTATCTTTCTTCTGTGGTCTGCATAATGCAAAGGTTCTCACTGCATGATGTTTACTTATAACTACAGTACCATATGAAATGATGTTTACTTATAACTACAGTACCATATGAAATGATGTTTACTTATAACTACAGTACCTTATGAAACTTTATTTCTCTTTTTTGTACCTACTAGTTCAACTTTGTCTTTCTTTATACTGTGCATACAAAAAAAGATTAAGGGAAAGGAAGCTCGAGGTTTCAGTTGACCCCCACCTCACTAACCACCATCATGTCATCAGCATAAGAAGAATTTTTCTCATATTCCACGAAAGGAAAGATTGAGCAACCACACACGCTCACCTGGCCAACTCATCTTGTGGCTTAGGTAACACTTCTTTAACTGGGCCGGGGGGGTTTATTTTCAGGTGTCACTGTACCTGCTTCAAATCTGAACTGTGTCTATGTTTAATCTTCAACAAGTTTAATGCTTTGTTATTAAAAATGTTTTATTCTCACGTATCAGTCTTTATGAAGCGCAGTGTTGGTAAACAGTGATACAGCAGTTTCAGTAGCACATAAGAGTATTCTTGGTGGGATGCAGTTGCTGCCACATGAAAAGCACCTTATTTCTATGCTTTCCTGCCAGCTGCTTGTGAAAGACTGCTAGCGAGAGACAGCGATTCTTTACAGAGGTGAGAATTAACCCCAACCAATACCTCAGAAATGTGCTTACAGGAAAGCTGAAGATGCACACCGCTTTCCTCCCCACTTGCTGAAGATCTAATATCATTGCGGTCTTTCTGAGACTCATCGGTAGGTTTCCCAGGATACAGAGTAATAACGCTGCCCCTTCATTGTGGTTGCAACGGTTTCCATACTCATAATCTGTTTAATCAAGAAATCCGGCTACAAAACTTATTTGCATCTATTAGAGATAAAGATCATTTTCCAACCTCAGAGGTGGTACTTGATGCAAAAATGCTTTGCAGTTGAGGGGGCTGCAACAGTTCTGACTCACATACTAACACCTTGGCTCAGTCTTGTATAATGTGTACAAATTAATTTTGACAAATGCAAAAAGAAGCTCACAAAAGGAGCCTCAGGCTCTGTCCACTGTTGCAAAAGTTTCATTTCTCCAGCCTCTGCAGAGACAAAGGGAAACCCACCTTGCAGGATGCGCACAGAGCTCTAACTAAAAAGGTGACTACGTCAAACATAACCATGAAATGCACGGGGTGTCTGCACTCTATAAGCTGATGAGTCTGTTTCCCAGAAGTGTCATGCTGAAAGCGGTCCTCGCAGCAACAGTAGCAAGCAGCGATGGCAGCGCAGCATTGTTTAGGTGGGAGGGTGGGGTTTTGGGGTCTAACCAGGTCGTGTTCAGTGTGACTGCTCCAGTTAATATACACCAGAGACTAAAATGAATCACTGAAGCAGCAGAAGTATTTCTATCAATTACTGGCTGGTTCTCACACAGCCTCGATTCTTTCTGTTGCATAATGGAGGTAGCTGTGGTCTTGATGACTGATTACACAAATGAAGTAATGCCTGAAAAAGAATTTCTCAACATGATATGAACGACATTACTCATGCCTTTCTTGCAGAAAATCATTTCTCATTTCCATAGTTCAACCGAATATTAGCGTTTCTTGTCGTAATTGACAGTCCAGCGGAATAAGTTACTAAAATCTGTCACAGCATTAAAAAAAAAGGCATTTTCAAAAATGCTGTGATACCTTTGACAATATACATTATGTCTACCAACACCACTTACTTATGAACATGGAGCCACAAGAAACATTTGAAATCTGTGGAAATTATATTTCATGATAAAAAAAAACATCATGTGTCATACTCCTCATCAGAAGAAGAATAACAGTCTAGTCCCAGGACATGACCTGTCCTCTCTTCTGTTGACCCTGGATCGGATGATTTCCCAGGTATCCTCTCCTCTCCTTCACAGTCTGACTTACAGTCTTGGATGCCACCTTTCCTCTTTGCCCCGTCATCATTCTCTGTGTCTCTGACCTGCGGTGAAAAAGTTTGCCTTAATGAAGCGTTGACAAGGTTTGGCAGGCCAGACTGTAGCACCCTGGCTAGGCTCTGTGTTTCAGAGGAGCCTCGCTGCACTGATGGGCCTCTGAATGCAGCAGCGGCCACAGCAAGCTTTGTATGGTCGAAGGCGAGGGGCTGGTCCTGGTCTGCACAGACGGCCTCTGGGGTTTCAGAGACCGGGTTGGTGGGGACAGGGGTTTGAAATCTGGTCCTCGAATGAGTGAGAGGTCCCTGTGTCTCTGAGGTTTTGCAGGTCAGATCACTTTCACCTCCACTGCGCTGACTGCTACTGCCGTGTGACTCACATGGCCAAGGTTTTTTTGCTGTAAATGAGAGTGAAGAGACACAGAGTGATGAAAGGTTGGATAAGTAATAAATTCAACAGTTAGACTTTCCAAATAAAAAATAAAAAATCAGCAGCAGTGATCAGGAGAATCCGTAGAGAGCTCAATGCATCTCTGAGGACGATCAGATAATAATTCACTATCTGTATTTCCCAACATTCCCATCACACATCCCTCTTTGTATCCAGCTCTTCAACCACAGCGACTGTTGTGAACTTGCAACCTGCCTCTGTATTCTGGCTAATATTCTTGGATGAACTATTCTTTGAAGGAAAGTCAGAACAGGAGGATGATTAAAAATCTATACACATTGGTGACAGAATAAAGGGAAAACCCAACACAGGGTGTCTTAGTAAGGTGTTGGGACACCACGTGCCAGCTTCAGTGCACCATGGCATTTATTTTTTCTTCAATGGAGCTATTGAACTCTACTACTGGTGGGATGAACATAATTTTTCCCAAAAATATCGCGATCATTTGGTGTTTTAATGATGGTGGAGAGCGCAGTCTCAACATGTCAGTATAAAATCTCTCATAGATGGTCAGCTGGGTTGAGATCTGGTGCCTGTAAGGGGCCATAACATATGATTCACATCACTGGTGGGGGCATTGTCATCCTGCATAGAAATGTTTCATCACGAGATAAAGGTGATCACTGAGAACAACTTGATTAGCAGTGAGCCTTTCCTCTAAAGCAACAAGTTGACCCAAATCATGCTACACCCATCAGATCCCCTCACTGAAGGATTCAAATGTTCAGGTGTGAACGGTTCTCTTGGAGGGTGTCAGACATACACTCGCCTTGTCGAGAAATTGGTGAAGGATGAGTCATCTGACCATACCACTTTGTTCCACACCTCTGTGCCTATGGGTTTTGCACCACTGCACTGTCAAATGTGCATTGGTAATCAAATTCTCTCTATGTGACTGTCAACAGACTCTTCTCACTGAGAGTCTGATTATGTCATATGCTGACATTCTCAGTCACCTGAGGAAGAGTCTTCTGTTTTTCCTCACATCACTGTAATTTACGAGCAATCATTCAAATGTGTACCATCGACCACAGTTTCCGCAATTTAGTGACGTCTCTCCGACAGATCGAAACGAAGCAGACTTTTGTCACTTCCTATTAGAACAGCTGGGCAGTTTTTGTGACTGATGTCACTCTTGTCATCTTGGATCAGCGTTTGTGTCACCTGTCTGTATCTAGAAGCTGTTGGTTAATAATAACACATGATTTTACTCTACCTTGGAGATATATCATAACCTTTTACACACCATTAACCGGAGAGTCTTGTGTGTCCGCTCTCCTCTTGCTGTATGCCCGAGGAGTCCATGGCTTGTGTTTGCAGGACGGGTCAAGAACTCGCAGTTTGGAGATGAAGCTTTTGTACTCTCTTTCTAAAGCCTCAATGTGCAGCTGGAACTCGGCTATCTTCCTCTCTGGATAATGAGACAGCTGGGATTGCTGAGATGCAAAATACAAAAAAAACAACATGTTGTTAAACACAGGGAAAGGAAGGGAATTCAGTGTCATTATGAACCATCTCTGTGAAATCCATTTCACCTACCTGCAAATAATACTCGATTTCATTCTTGATGCTGGGGATCCACTTTTTCACAGAGGAAGCTGCATTTAGCGTAGACTGCAAAGAAAGCGTTGGCTGTAACAAACTAGTCCAAGTGAAAATGAATTGTTGAAGATAACAATTTATTACCAGTTTGGGTCTCCGCTCATGTACATCTTTGAGGCGTCCTTCTGTAGATGAGATATTGAAAGTCATTCTACAACACTGGTATAATTTGAGTCCCTCTGATCTTTTTCAGTGCATTTTATTGATAAGGTGACTGAAATGTATTTTTAAAGTTGTTTTTGTATCAATTGAAACGTCCCCCTTTTAAAAAAAAAATAAAAAAATCTTTATATAAGAAGTTATCTTGTTTTTTTCAGGCTCCATGTAGTTTGTCATTTTGTCCCTCGTGGCCAACGCTGATATTGCACTTGGAATATGACATAAAAAAAGTCCAAACATTTTGCCGTTCATCTGTGTTTATTTTCTAAATAAACTCATTATTATCATTATTTCAATTACAATATTTAGTTTTACACAGATCGTTTACTGATCATTACGTGACACAAGCAACAGAAAATAACATCACAGAAGTCTTCTGAACAACATGGAACAGTCACACTAGGGCTGCGACAAGCGATTATTTTGATATTCGACTAATCACCGATTATTTTTTCGATTAGTCGACTAATCGGATCATACATAAATTGACTGTCCTGGAGAGGGGCGGGTAGGCGGGCGCTGTAAAGCTCGCGGACGGAGCCGTGAGCCACCTTCGCCCCGAGTCTTTCCATGCCAACCCAGAGCCGCCACGGAGGAAATACGCCCGGCGGAGGCCAGCCAGTGCCAGTTGCGAAAAAAATTGCAGTGATTGGTTAAAATTGCAACACCGCCCTGAATTCACGGGGGTTCACTGAAGTTGCGTTGAAGCTGCAAATCGCAACATCGTGAATTCCTGGAGGGTCTGTGTTATGCTATCATTTACAGTACAGTCTGACGCCGATTACCACTACTGCGCATGTGCGTAGGGGTGTGTGTGTGTGTGTGTGTGTGTGTATGTGACAGAAAGGCAGACGCGGCAGTGGAAGCTGCAGCCACAGTTTTGAGAGAAAAGCAAAGTAAAAAAAAGAAAAACAAAAAAAACGATGCGTCGACTACTAAATTAGTTGTCGACGATTTTGTTCGTCGACATAATCGTGACTAATCGACTAATCGTGGCAGCCCCTACACAAGTCACACCTACATTTTAATTTACTATATTTTTTAAAAGTTAATGAAAAAAATTATTTAATGTTTGTTGAACTTTGTATGAAATATTTAAATATTTTGAGAAATCATCTCAGTATTACAAAAAGTGGTAGAGTAGCAATACAGCAATTATTGAATTAGAGTGAGGGACATCTGATTAACTACAAATACATATTATGATCATATTCACTCTTGTATTATAATACAAGTTACCGCTTCTCTGGTACCAGGGCCTGACTCTGGCCCCGTTGCCCCCGCACATTAAATAGCGGTCAGTGTTTGTGTGTGCTTGTGTCTGTTAAGGAGAGAATTTTACAGGTTTCTTTTATTTTGAAGAGGCTCTTATTTTGAAAGCCTTTTTTCATGTGTGTGTGTGTGTGTGTGTGTGTGTGTGTGTGTGTGTGTATGAGGTGTGTGTCTGTGTCTGTCTGTGAGAGAAAAGGATAAAATGCCCCGACATTCAAACTGTATTACTCTAAGCAACCAGTACCAGGTGGAGGCCACCACCAACCACCGTGACGCTGAAAGAGAGAGGGGGAAAAACGCTGAAAGTACCCCTCGAACAAGAAGGCTTCTGGGCCAAAACGTATCCTATCATTGAACCGGGTTAGGGCTAACCTGTGATGGAGCGGCAGGTGTCTGTTGTGACTGAGTCGCCGGAGTATGTTCAGTAGCTCATCAATCCATAAATGTAAATGTAAATTAATTAAATTGTAAAATTATTATTATTTTTTTTTTTTTCACATAAAAATGTATCAGTATTTTAATAAATTAATGACACATTTAAGTAATTATTAATGGTGTATTTATTTATTTAATTTTGGCACTTTTAGTCCTCCATATAATTATGTATTTGTTTATTAAATATGTATTTGTAGTTAAATCAACATTTTGCTATTAATCAGATGTCCCTCACTCTAATTCAATAATTGCTGTATTGCTACTCTACCACTTTTTGTAATACTAAGATGATTGCTCAGAATATTTAAATATTTCATACAAAGTTCAACAAACATTAAAAAAAATTTTTCATGAACTTTAATAAATAGTCAATTTAAAATGTAGGTGTGACTGTTCCATGTTGTTCAGAAGACTTCTGTGATGTTACTTTCTGCTGCTCGTGTCACATAATGATCAGTAAACGATCTGTGTAGAACTAAATAATGATAATGAATAATCATGAATTTGTTTAATTTGGGCACTTTTAGTCCTCCATACATAACAGAGTTTAATGCCTGAAAGGGGAAAATATGTCTTTCTGAAAGTTTAATATGTCCTTAATTTTGTGTAGATGTTCAGAAAAGTGACACAATTTAGATCATATGGAAAAACAGCACTGTAAAGAAAGGATGTCTGTCTTTTAATATCATAAAGAACATTAGACACACGTTCACTGTCAGTCAGCAGCTGAAGCCAGCCGCTCGCACAGCACTGAGTTTTATCGGTTTAAATATGAATTATCAATGAAATCACCGTCTTTAGTTTAGTGAGTACCAGCTGCTTACCCTCCTTCTCCTTCTGTAACCACAGTCTGTTCAGCCTCCCTTGTTGTTTCTCCTCGTTTCTGGCCATTTTCACCTTCACTCCACAGCACGCGGCTCGGGCAAAACAATGTCACGTGACACAGGGTAGCTCCACTGACATCTCGCGAGAGTTAACTCCCAACGTCATTAAAATGCTGGAAACCTGATTAATAGCAAAATGTTGATTTAACTACAAATACATATTATAATCATATTCACTCTTGTATTAGTGTCCATAACTATGGAAGACTAAAAGTGCCAAAATTAAATAAATACACCATTAAATAATTAATTAAATGTGTCAAAATTGGACTTAAATACATAAATGTGTTATTAAATGTATCATTAATTTATTAAAATACCTATACTAGTCTGATCCATTGCTTTGGTCTGAAGTAGAGTGCCTGGCTAGAGAAAATGGAGGATCTTCATGAACTTTCGGAGGGTTAGGGTTATCGGAGCACTGGGCGCTGTGACCCACAAACTCAACAAAGTCGACAACTTTGTGAGCAGCCAAACATCAAACAAGTGCAGCAACACAAGACGTAGCAGCCAGCTAATATTACTGACTAGTCCAACAGCAAGAAGCCCAGCTCGGCGTCTGTCTTTCAGTCTTTTATTTCACCAAGCTCACGCCAACGACTAAAAGTCAGTCCCAGATTTATTCTCAACCTGCAGCTTCTTGTTCATTCACTCTCTCCTTTTCTTTTTTAGCTTTCTCCATCAACCTCACCCAAAGTCTCTGCCGCTGTCATCATGTCCATAAAAGTTGCTGAATCTGGTTGCCAAGCTTTGATTCTGGCACGACAATGGCTCCGGTCCACATCAGCATCCACCTGTGGTACAAACACTAACACTCGAAACCAGAAAACATACTTCTATCAGGAGATAGAAGAACCTGTGCTGCCCTTGGGTGAGGAATGGATGTATCCTCCTCCTGTAGAGAATGAATCTGCAGGTGTTGGTTGTCGCAGTAATGCTGGCAGGGATGTAGCATAAAATCCTGGACCCTGTACAAATGTATTTTACTATATGGGCCCACCCCACATACATTCATTCTAGTGTCTTTGTGTGACAGGCTGTGAAGGTCATCTCAGGTTCACTGCGTTTTGATCACAGAGTTCTCAATATTAATAGAGAAGTCATGAACGGGACATTACAGATAATAATAGTATTCTAAATATGATTGTGATTTATTTTTAAGCACTCTGAATTCATTTCAGTATGTCACGTAGTTGCACCTACAGAGTGCGAGTGCAAGTAACAGGATGCTGACGGTATTTTAGTCTAGCGCCCAAAGGTTTCAGAAGAGTTCTCACCTCATCAGTGATTTTTATATTACAGTTGGTTACATATTTTTGATTTCTCTTAGATACTTTTTGCATATCATTATACTCTGGGCCATGTTAAAGTGAAAATGCGTCAATCCGTGACAAAGCATTTTCTGACGCAACAGTACCAGTTCAGAGCACAGTAACACAACGGAAAAGTGTTACGGGGGGATTCAAAAGAAATTTGGAGAATTGCAATGAACTGCAAATGTTGCCTGTGTGACAACACAAAACTAGAGTAAAATCCCACCATGACCTTTCTTTGGTTTTGGTTTTGATGTCGGTTAGTTGCTCTTGATCTTTTCTTGAAATCTTGCAGGAAAGAACACATCATATTCATCCATTCAGTAGAATTTACATGTCAGCAGATCTTTTTGTTGATAATAGGTATGTGAAATAAAACAATAATATATCTTTGACAGAATATTTTTTTAACATAAACAACTGGGACATGCGCACACAGCAACCACTGCAACACAGATTTTCAACAATAACCTGAAACTACAATCAACATCACAACCTTTTAGGACATATATGCAGTGTAAAAACACAAAATGAAGGAGTTATCATTAGCTAATTAGCAATAAATGCAAGTATAGCGGAGGTTGTATTAGACTGAAATCATTGTATACCCTGTTGAAGTCATTAGAATTCATAAACTTGGGGCCATGATTGTCTGTACATAACCTATACCAACAGATATTGAGAGATTTCAGTGGGGACCAAAGCGGTGGGTCAACCAAGCTCAAAATTAATTAGTTTTTTTGGTTTCTGCTCATTTGACAAAAACACCTTGAAGAATATATATCAAGGGTAACCTCTCTCCCTTTATTTGATAAGAAACATTTTTCTCATGAGTAAAGTTACGATCTCCTCATGCTGTGGCGTGTCTCCACTCTCTGCCACCTGCAGTGGCGTCTTGTCCACGTTATTGGTAGCCTGCAGATTTGCCTTCTTCTGTCGTCCCATGTGCCCACCATGGCCCCAGTTTACAAGCCTCTTTACTACCTCCTGGTGTCCACCTCGTGCAGCACAGTGCAGAGGAGTGTCTTTACCCTGATCTGTATTGTTGATCTTTGCCCCGGCCTCCAGGAGCAGCACCACCACGCTATCGTGGCCCTTCTCAGCGGCTGCGTGAAGTGGCGTTTTCCTCCATGTATTCCTCTCGTCTACCCCCTTGTTGTTGAGTAGCCGTAGAAGTGCTGAAACCACGTTGGCATGCCCACCAGCTGCTGCGTAATGAAGAGGTGTGGAGCCATCCATGTCTTTAGCCCCTCCCTTAGCTTTGTGGGACATTAGTGAAGTCACCACGTCTACTTTCCCCTCCATGGCAGCCAGGTGAAGGGCAACTTTTTTCTCGTTATCAGTGGCGTTTGGGTTGGCTTTGGCCGAGAGCAGCAAGTCTACCACACGGCCCTCTCCCTTGGAAGAGGCCGCCCAGTGCAAGGCTGTCCTCCCTAGTCTGTCTTTGATACTTGGGTCTGCCTTGCCTTGAAGAAGCTGGGTTACTGAATCCGCATGGCCCTGCTGACTGGCTATATGCAGAGGGGTCAACCCATCCTGGGCTACTGCATTCACCTAAAAAAAATGACACACAACTCTCAGCCGCCACAAAAATAAACATCTACAAAATGGACACTCATGACCAACTGGTATGACGTTTACCTTTGCTCCAGCTCTTAACAACACATCAACCATTTCCGGCCTATTGCACTGAGCTGCAAAGTGTAAAGGGGTTTGGGCTTTCGGTCCAGTAATGTTCGGGTCTAATCCCCTTTCCAGCAATGTTTGCACTATAGACACACTACCGCTTTGGACAGCCAGGTGCAACGCTGAGGAGAGGTCGGATAAAGTAGCATCCAGTTTGGCCTGTTTTGCTACTAGTACTCTGAAATGAAAGAGGTCACTGTTTAATACTTGGTAGACTGGAAAATACAGAAAAACTCAAATATGGCATATATTAGCAATTGAGCAATCAGCATATGCTCTCCAATAAAATCATATTGGACAAAGTGAATTGTGGACACATAATTGTGGAAACAAAATCAAAAGAGTTTCAGTAATGATATCTATAATATATTATTTGATAGGAAGAAAGATATGGACATTATGACCCCACATTTGTGTAATTGTGTGTTAAATGAAAGGCTGTTGACCAGGTTCAGAAGAACAACTCACATCACACCCTTTTAATCTGCTTTACATTAGTTTCCCACCAAGTTCAGGATTAATTTTAAGGTTCTGGGTCAGGGTCAGGCACCATGCACATAGAAAATCAGCTACAACTTTCTATCACTAGTAGGTCACTTGGGTCTTCTGAGCATGGCTTACTGTTTGTTCCTCAAAAGGTTTAGATGGCAATACGCAATTTCAAAGCCACTGTGTGTGAAATGGAGCAATAGTTCACACTGATGTCCCCTGGTGGATGTATTAAGAAATACAGGTTTGACCCAGTGACACTGAAAATAAAGGGCCGAAAGCAACAAAGACTGCACCAGTTTTAACTTGGACTGACACCAGATCATCATGTATGCCACCAGAATATGTCAGTGTGTCTTAGCGACAGTCTACTTGTACAGTTACCTGAAGACTTCAGCGTGCCCCAGTGCAGCTGACAATAGGAGAGGAGTGTAGCCCTGTTTGTCTGACATGTTCACATCCGCCCCGCTGTCTATGAGAGCAGCTACCACTCCATCGTGGTTCTGTTGAACAGCTGAGAAAAGTGTTTCTTCACGGAGAGATCCTCTGGCATTATCTGTGGTTTCAACAAAATATGTGAAGCCTGTAAACTTCATGCATTATTTATGTGCAATTAAAAACTCTAATGCATTTGATAGTATACTTCAAGATGTTAAATAAATACACACCAAGCAGCAGATGGAGAATTGATTCTTCATTGAGCTTAATAGCTTCATTTATAACATCATAGTCAACTTTAGCCCCTGCGTTTAGTAGGACGGTCACTGTCTTCACATTGTTTCTGGAAACTGCATAAAACAGAGCAGTTTTTTTGTGGTTGTTTCTGGCATCAACATCAGCCCCACTCTGCAGCAATATCTCAGCCAGCCTCCAGTTATCTTCCACAGCTGCTGAGTGTAGAAACATATCCCTTGTGTGGCTCTCAGACTGCTTGGCCTCCTCCTTCACCAGGACTTTGACAGGATGCAGGTGTTCATTCTCCGCTGCCAGGTGAACAGAGGTTTTGCCTTGTAGATCCAGAGTGTAGATGGGGGCCCCAGCCTGGACGAGGGCTCTGACTATCTCAGTGTGACCCCTGCTGGCTGCCCTATGAAGAGCGGTGTGACCCTTATTATCCTGCAGGTCCAGTCTGGCTCCTTTACGGATCAAGAGCTCAATGATGGACAGGTGACCGTACTGAGCGGCTACATGTAATAGAGTCTCATTTGAGGAATTCACAGTGTTAATATCAGTGTTTTCTAACAGCTCCTCTAGCAGTATTACCTCCCCATCTGTAGCAATCATGTGGATAAAATTTTCTGCTCTACTTTGTGCTGGTTCATGCTCCTCTGGTGTTAAAAGTGGCACAGTGCTCCTGTCTTCCTTTTCAGGGAGAGATTTCTTAGGTTCTTTGATGGCGAATAATATAGGAGTCTCTTGAGAGACAACTTTACTAGTAATTTTATCTATCCCCTCCTGGTCTCTCTCCAGCAAATATCCAATCAGCTGTCTCCTTGTGTCTCGGATATGCCCATTCACATCACTGAGATAGGTCTTGATTTCCTGATAAAGCTTGGGTTCTGCCAGCATCAGACACGGATGGAAGAATTTCCGACATGCCCTTTCACCTCTGGCCTCCAGGATGTCCAGGACCCTGCTGTTTTGATCCTGGCGCGTCCTGATGGTCAAAACTATGGATTTCTTGGCTGCTGTCATGACTCCCTCTGTGACGAGATGATCCAGTAGATCCTCGGTATGTGAGATCCCATGAACTAGATCCATTTTCTTTGCCCGGATTACATCCACAGCATAGGGGTTGATGTGGTTTGGTGTGGCCTGAGCATCAAAACCTTTTAGTAGATTAAACATTTTAAATATGCTGGGAAACTAAAGGATTTCCGGAGCCTTCACACACAGCAAGTCATTGTTATTACTTGTGGTTCTGGCTGTTTGTGTGTGGTTTATACCTTATTGCTAAGTGAAACTCCTCACCCATAGCAACAAAATATAGACAGAGGCCTTCACCATACAGATCTGCACCCGCTCCTTTGTGAGATTATGTGACCAACTAGCACGGTTAGATTTCATTAGATGCAGCGCGACATTCATGACAGAAGTCGTTTTAATCATTATTGACGTTTGTAATTAAAATAATAATACACAGATTCTTCTGATCAGTGTGACATTGTTGTGATGACATTGACATTGTGTGTGGGTGCAGAAATGGTGCAACAAGCGGTTAACATATATCAAAAGGCAATGAGATATCTAACCATTATAACCTATTTTCCGAAACAAGCACCAGACTGACGTATAACAATTGTAATAATTCATTATATATTTTTTTAACTACTATTACTGATTGTCATATTTGTAGCTAGTTGAGGATACAGATAGTTCTACTTTATATACTGTTTGATCTATAACACTGCATGATAATACTGTGTATATTTACATGCATATGTATGTAAGATGGTTATATATTTTATTTTATATTGTATATGTCTTAATCTGCAAAGTAACTTTTAATCACAGCTGTCAAACAAATGTAGTAAAAATGTACAATATCTCTCTCTCAGATGTTTTGGAAATATAAGTACCTCAAAAATACACAGCAATATACAATATGCAGCTTTGGTTTATTTCATTTATTTCATTTTATTTATTTATTTATTTAATGAATACGGTGCGTTTGGTGGTAATCTCTTTCATTGATTTGCCCTTGGTAACTTCTCAGCACTGTATTATGCAGAGATTACAGAGTCGATTCACTTCCCGTAATACACGCCTCCTGCGTCGTGACGTAGATGGTCCGAGCCTTCCCTCTCCTTATATGGTAGGAAAGGACTCCGCTTTCCGGAATGAAGTCATGGTGACCCAAGTTTGTGAAATCAAAACGAAAAGACAAAAGAAAAAACAAACAAAATAACAAACAAATAAATAAACAAATGTACCCATAGACCATCAGTTCTCTTAACGCGTTTATTGTTAATAATTGATATGATTGAATATAAATGATTAGCAATTGAATAATTGATAAGTGAATAAGTGATTTTATTTGTTTATGAACGTATTAAGTTATTTTTTAAAAAAGGAATATTATCTGCATGTATGCATAAAACCATGTTATGAAAACCTTCTATATGGATTTATAAAGACTAAATTAAAGAGAAAAACAAACAAACAATAAATAGAGAAAAGGAAAAGAAAGAAAAACATCTTAACAGTGTGGCAGTACAGGACTATAAAGCACGTTTTGTTCACTTAAAGTTCGACTAAAAAACATCCTCCATGACTCTAGTTAATAATCTGTTCAGTTTCTTTGACACACTAAATCAATCACGACAATCTGTGTTCATTTAAACGCAAAGAAACAACTGATGAGCCCACACAAGCTTACAGTGGAGCCATGAATACTCTGAGACAGCAACGTTTACAGGTCACCTTTCAGGTAACAGCCGGTCTGTGTCGCCCTCTAGTGTTTCATTACGAGCAGGACACACTGGTGTAGGCATAATAACAAGGTGTTGTCATATCTGACCTGTCCCACCACATTCACCTGCTGTTATTATGCAAGAATGAGACTATTAATAATGTTTGATGTGTTTACCTGGAGAAGTGAAGTCAAAGTTTTCTTACTTTGAGTTGTGTACAACCCTAATCTTTGAGGTATACTACTAATAAATGTATATTGTTTCTATGCTGGTCATAAGTGGGAATATTTGAATAGGTTTTTACCAGCATTACTGTTTTAGAAAACAGTAACTTATATTAGTTATTTCTTATATTTGGTTTTGTGTAGATCCCTGAATTTAAAGGCATGTCAGTGAGACTCACATCTTGTGTTCTTTGTTTACTTTTTGAATATTGTTTCTTCCTTTAAACTCATTTTTACAGCATACTCATTGAGAGTACACTATATGGCTATATGTTAACAGAATATATCAAGTATATACAAAACCACAGTGGGTTCATATTAAGTGATGTGTTATTTCGACCTGAGACTTCATTTGAACATTTCAACATGCTGGTATTTTTTTTATTCACAACAGGACAAGAAGTAATGTTGAATAATAACCAAATGGCGCAACAGCACAGAGGATGGTTTGTGATTTTCCTGTTATGTGTCAAATCAGTGCCACAATCTCTGATGTCTTCAGTTGAGATTCATTGCTTACGTCACCCTGTTGTGTACAGTGTTGTAGTAACAGCTTTTTACAGAGTCGTAGTGTCATATAGTGATAAAAACCTTGAGAACAATGGGAGGCTTTGTGTAATATTCATACTCTCCAGGTAGGTCTGTGTGCTGAGATGTAAAGTGGAGGAGATCTTAAGCTCTCTACAACCCCAATTTGCAGATCTGGCCTCCATCAGTAGTAAGTGAGCCTGGCCTGTCAGCTGAAACACAATCACTTAGCCTGGATCAATAATAGCACTAATGGAATTTACCTTGAGGTACTGGGAACTAGCAGCTCTTGCAACATGTTGCAACATGTTTTATTGTTTGAGCTCCTGACATGGCACACCCACTTTGTTTTTTTCCTGTCACACACACTTTAGAAGAACACAGAGGCAACGTTGCTTCATTTCATCTGGTTTATTTTCTTAAATATTGATTAGTTTCTGAAGTGCTCAGAAAACAAAACATTAAAAAAAAAAACAAATTATACAGTATTCTTATTACAAATGGTAAACATAAGTACTCCAAGTTGATCTTATATACATATAACAATGAGTGAAACCCCATTAAACAACTTTAGAAAAAAACAAGTAAATCTTGAAGCTTTTCTAACTTAATTTCTTACAATTAAGAAAAAAGTACACTGTACTGTAACTCAGAAGTCAGGCAGCTTTTGTTACAACTTTTCAGCCGTTTAGAGTTGGCCTACACGCCCAAGTTTGAGGCCATTATGGCTACAGCAAGAAAAGTCTCTATTGCAGGTTCTTAAATCCTCTAATACTGAATTTCCCCTTTGATGGTCATGATAAGGTCCATGCAGAGCTGGGTGTAAATCAAGAAAAACTTCAGTCCTGTCCAGTTCTGTAAAAAACACAGCACGAAACAGAGACAGAAAGGTATCCTGCTTGTTGCCATGCCCCCCTCTGGTTCATGGCTTGCTGTCACTGTCCCGAGCCCCTCTTCTGGGATGCGCCAAGGTGTGTTTGGGGGGGAGCGCATGGCACTCAGGAACTTTAGCGCGGCCCCCCCGGTCCTGCCAGTGTGTCGCGCCACATCATCCCAAATCCCCTGTCACGACTCCGGGAGATACAGCCACTCACTATCACAGGAAGCGTCCGTTTCGTTCAACTAAAGTCTTTTTTTTTCTCTCTCTCTATCTCTCTCTCTCACTCCTTGCCGTCTCTGACACCACCTCAGAAGGTCTGGAGCTGCTGCGTTAACATGAGCTGACACCCGCTGTTGACGTGGTTCATCACCTTCTGCTTCAGCTGGGCCACCTGCTCACGCAGCATGTTGGCGGTGGACGCCAGCTCAGAGTTTTGGGACTTGAGGGTCTTGACTTTGTCCTCCAGCCTTGAGATTCGCTCCAGCTTCCTCTTCCGGCATTTGGAGGCAGCGATGCGGTTCCTCATCCGCTTTCTCTCGGCCTTGATGCGCTCCTGGTTCTCCATGTCGATTGGGGAGAGAGGAGGGGTCTCCCCGGGCATCTCAGGTACGGTTTGGGGCTCTTCTTTGAGCGCCGAGAGCCGGGGGATCTGAGCGGTGGATGGTTGCCCGTAGATGGGGAGCTGAGGCGGGGCAGTAGGGAAAGACATAGTCGGGGCTGAGGTGGTGTAGTTTGGTGCCGAGACGGTGCTGATGGCCGGGTTGAAAGTGTTCAAGTCCTCGTAAACCGGCGAGTCGGAGCGCATGGTGGCGTTGTTGTTATAAACTGTGGCACCGGCAACAGATGACACAGGCGGCAGGGCAGTGTTGACACTGGTCTGGGCAGCTGAGGTGACACTCACATTAGGTGTACCCGGCATGTGCTGGTGGTGGAGCTCAGCCAGGGCTCGGACAAACCCTTCGGCGAACCCTTCCTGCTCATCGGTGACATTCTTGGGGCACAGGAACTGGGTCGGGGTCGGCGTAGTGGTGATGAGTCCGTTGCTGGACTGGATGATGAGCCGCTCCAACTCCGGGGAGGCCAACTTCAGCAAGCCCACGTCAGGAGAGGTGAGGACGTCGCTGGCTTTGGCCCGGAGGTGAGGTTTCAGAGTGCCCGTCGGGTCGGAGAGGTTCAGTGTCATGTTGTGTTTCAGCGCTTTGGGGTTGCTGAACCCGTAGCCGGCGTTGTCGTGCTGGGAGAAAGCGTTGAGTGAGTCGTCATAGAAAGTAGTTTCCATCTTGGTATACATAGAAGAGAAACCGCAAATAAAGTCTTGTACAAAAACAACTTTTCGTCTCCCTCTTGCTCTTCTTCCTGGTTTATCAGTTGAGGGGTAAAAAAGGAAAAAAGTTGCCAAACGTCCTTTCTGTGCGTAAAAAACTTCCAAACTTTTACGCACTGCCTCGACACAGGAATCAGGACTTACTTCTTTCAGCCAAGCGAGTGTTGTCACAGTTCACAAAGTATCCAGACTTGTATAACGCTGAGTCCGTGAATGGAAGAAAAAAAAAAGAAGCGCTCTAACTTTTACTCTCAGGTCACCGGCCCGGTGTGTGCTCCTCCGCTCCGCCTCGCTGTGTATATACTCTGAGCGGCACAAGCGTGGAGGCAAACCTTATCTGCTGCCGCGGCCGCGCTAAAAATAGCCATGATGTCATGACGGGGCTCTCCCATTGGCTGCGGGGCGTGTCGCTGGGCGGGGCTCCGGCGCTCAGATAAGGCGCGTTGCCTTGACGACCACCCAGAAGATTCTTAGTCTCGCGGTGGATTGTGGGATGAGGTAATGCTTGAGAAGGAGCGCGTGCGCGCGGTGCATTGTGGTATGACGTATTGTTTTTGAATATTTGGTTACCCGCTTTTACTGACGGTGGCGGGACAACAGCTCCCTCTGCACGACTCATCATCAAACTCTGTTTTATTTAATTTTATTTATTACACTTTGATGTGTTTATTTAAACTTTTTATTCACAACGACACGTTTAAGCCTTTTAAAGCTGAATTTCATGTCAAATCCTCATGTTTTTTGTTTTTTTTAAAATATATATTTATTTATAACTGCAGCTAAGAGCTTAAAGGCAAATGTACAATTCATTCTGTGTATGTGTGTGTGTATTGTATTAAGTGTATATGCTGGTTTATTTAGTTTTTTTGTAATACAAAGTCAGGGATATATTCTATTTATCTATAAGTATCTTTAAACACTCATTCACTCACTCATTATTTAAAGAGAAGGGGTGGGAGTTACACTCACTCCTTTTTGAATATGTATTTTTATGTTTAAATGTTTTGCCTTATTTTTTTTATTTTTTTTGCATATTCGAAATAAACACTTCAATCAATCAGTCAATCAATCAATCAAATCTGCTGTTCACAAAATATAGGAACTTTGTACAGTTTTGGGAGACAGGGAGTGTACGTACAGCTGAAAGCTGTTTTTAATATATATTTATTTATAACTGCAGCTAGTTTTATAAGAACTCAAAGGCAAATGTACAATTCATTCTGTGTATGTGTGTGTGTATTGTATTAAGTGTATATGCTGGTTTATTTAGTTTTTTTGTAATACAAAGTCAGGGATATATTCTATTTATCTATAAGTATCTTTAAACACTCATTCACTCACTCATTATTTAAAGAGAAGGGGTGGGAGTTACACTCACTCCTTTTTGAATATGTATTTTTATGCTTAAATGTTTTGCCTTATTTTTTTTATTTTTTTTGCATATTCGAAATAAACACTTCAATCAATCAGTCAATCAATCAATCAAATCTGCTGTTCACAAAATATAGGAACTTTGTACAGTTTTGGGAGACAGGGAGTGTACGTACAGCTGAAAGCTGTTTTTAATATATATTTATTTATAACTGCAGCTAGTTTTATAAGAACTCAAAGGCAAATGTACAATTCATTCTGTGTATGTGTGTATTGTATTAAGTGTATATGCTGTTTTATTTTGTTTTTTGGGTTTTTTTTTGTTATACAAAGTCAGGGATATATTCTATTTATCTATAAGTATCAGGAATATTTAAACACTCATTCACTCACTCATTATTTAAAGAGAAGGGGCGGGAGTTTATAAGTTATTCTTCTCACTCCTTTTTGAATATGTATTTTGTATATGTTTAAATGTTTTGCCTTATTTTTTTATTTTTTGCATATTCGAAATAAACACTTCAATCAATCAATCAATTCTGCTGTTCACAAAATATAGGAACTTTGTACAATTTTGGGAGACAGGGAGTGTACGTACAGCTGAAAGCTGAATTTCATGTCAAATCCTCTTTTTGATTTATATTTATTTATAACTCCAGCTAGTTTTACAAGAACTCAAAGGCAAATGCACAATTCTGTCGTTCTGCTGTTCACAAAATATAGGAACTTTGTACAATTTGGGAGACGTAAACGTGGTAAAGGATTCGTTATATATAGAGAGAGGTCAGTAAATTCTAAAACGAAAAGGATAGAGAACCATAAAACTGAGTAAAGAGGGTGGAGAGAGGGATAAGTAGGTAAGAAAGCATTTAAATGGGGAAAAAAGAAATCCTCATGTTTACAGTAAAATATGACCACGTTTCTCTTCTCTCTTGCTACATATTTACATTATTATCTAGTTTTATAAAAAGCCATATAACACTATACATGACACAATAAATGACATGCTATTCTCATTCTTACGTTCAGGTTTATCGTTTTGACTTTCACTCATAGAAAAGAATTGTGAAACTACAGTAACATTGAGGGGATTTTTACTTTTGATTAAACTGATCGCAATTCTTGCCAGTAGATAAGTACGAGAGTCACTTCCAATGAGGCCATATCAACAGTGCTCTGTTTATAGGGGGGTTATTCATCCAAATGACATCTAAAAAACTGATTCTAACTGTTATTTTATAAACTGCTGGATGTCTTTGTTGGAAAGTGGAACAAAAACTTTTTGTTTTTGGTAATTTGGATGTGATGACCTTTATCTGGCTTTAAAATAGCTATTTTGTGATAAAATAATAAAAATGACTTACAAAACGTTTATCTGGCTTCATAATGACACATTTCATTTTTGCACCATGATACGATAACTACAAAAGACCCTCATAAATTCTGTTATAAGATAAGATAAGACTGATACTTTATTGATCCCACACCAGGGAAATTCACATGTTAGAGTAGCTTACATAAACAAGATGGATAAGAAAATACTCATATATGAATGTGAATATGAAATAAAGTGTCGTTTTACTGTTTTTATTTATTCGTCTGTTTTTATTGTTTAGTGTGCTATGAGTGTCCTTAATAACGTTATTATTATCATTTTTCTATTCCATTTTGTTCTACAGTTTTCTACTCTCTGCCAAACATCTACACTGCTGCCAAATCAGAGCTCTAATTTCTGTGGGGGAATTGGAGAAAGTTGTGAGCTCAGGAAAACTTGGAAAAAGCAAACCATCACTATGTGAAAACAAATTATATATTTTTCCATGCGTGCGAGCACTCATGGTGGAAACTCTTCTTGTTCTGACTGTCATTTTTGCTTCTCAGTCTGGGATATCATGGTGGTCTTTGGTTGGTGGTCCCCTATAAATTGTCATATATAGCACACATAGACTTCCCACATTTAGTTTTGACTACACTGAGCATGCCAATGGAGCTTAAATTTGACACCTGGGGAGGTTAATATAAACATAGACATATTTACATGTATAAGAAATACATTAAAGCTCACTTATTTGCCTGAAGTGTAGAGCCAAGTCCATCTTATTGAGTCATGTACTTTGGTACCAGTCTTTCCTTTTCTTTAGTCACTGGGAGACAGAATTAATAGCTCCTTTCTGAAAGCCCACATCTCAAAAGCTACATTTAAGACCTTTTACTCCTGCTAAAACTACAAATTGTTAAAGATAGCTCTACAGACGGCTGTTCGTCCTCATAAAGAGAAAGTACATTTCCTATTATCCATGTCAGGGTGTGTAATTAGTGTAGTGCAGTCCATTGTCCCCTGGCCTTTGGTCAGAAATCACAGCTGGTTTAATGGCAGGAGGTTAACCGGTGTGTCTTACGTGTTCCCCTCTAGTCTTCCACACTCCCACTGTCTGGGTCATCTTCTGCCCTGCCAGCTTTACTGCCTACTATCTCCAGCGCACCACGTCTAAATATGTCCCCCCTGTGTGACAAGTAAATCAGCCCTCCGACTGGCTGGCTCAGCAAGGCACCTCAGGAGGATGAACCGGATCATAAAACACCACCACAGTCTGACTTTTTATAGCTGCTAATGTTGTCTTTATGTACTGTTGTATATGTCGAACCACGGCAATCAATAAAGTCAGATATAATCTGATCTAGTCGGTTGACTTAACTCACCTTGTGTGTGCAGTTGATTTAAACGCTTTAGAGAAGATTGGTTTTAAGGTACAAACCTCTTTTCTGTCATTATTTTTCCTATGAACAAACTTAAATAATCTTTATTATTCTCTCATTTCCTTTCAGTTTCATTCACTTTGTCAAACATTTCATAACAATCACTTGGGGAAGCAGAATAAGGACAAATTGTTTAGTCGCTTGTTTACACTCAATGTTCCATTGGCACATTCTGAAATATTTATCCACTTTGGCTCATTCATCTATTCATGACTGCTTTTCTTCTGAATTAAAACACATGAAAGAATCATAAGTAGGTGGTCTAGAGCCCACCTCCTGACAGCAGGGTTCCTCATGTATGACTTCACCCATTGTCCCCAAAACAGATGAATTAAGTTAGACTAAAAACATATGATGTCATTTAAAGTTATTATCTCATTTAAATTAAAAACTCTTTTCAGAGTCAGATCCCATGGCACAAGTCAAAACCTTGGTGCATTCTGTTTTATATACTTTCAAATAGTGTTTAATACAGCGCCCTTAAATGTTTCAATATGGCTAGAGTGCTGGATGGTTTGGGTCTGCTTTTCTTCCCTGGTCGCCATGCGTAAAGTTATAAAGGGGTAACCACAGCATGGTAGTTTGCCAAAGTACTTTTCTGTGTTGGAATGTATGGGAAAATTATCATGGAGGTACTCTACTGTTTAAGTGACCATTCAAACATGCGGTTAAGATATCCTGCTGCTGCCTTGGTTCACAGGCTGGTCAGTTATAGTCACCTTCAGCTCATATTCAGTATTGTCCTCGCATGTGGTACAATAGAGCCAGAGGCCTAAGACTGGCCACATCCACTTATCTTCTATTGATTTTTATAATAATTTTCTCATATAAATGATCTACAGATCCTAAGTCAGACAGCAGACCGCATTTAACGGATTTTAGCTGATTCACTGCTACCAGTTAAAACGGGGACTCTTGCAAACATCTGATTAGTGGAACTAACTAGAGGCTTGGTGTTCTTATTGAATTATTTCTGGTTGGTGGAGCTAACTGCAGACTCTCAGGACTTTGGGAAGTGATGTTTCACTGCTGTGGAAAGAACAAATTACTTCAGGATGGACGGATAGGTAGTGGGATAACTCAACAGCATTTTGCTATATTCCATCTGTGGAAAATCCAAAATTAATAACAATAATAATATGGCTCTTCAAAACAGAACAGAAGATGCATCTGTTTCTTATTTTTTATGGCCAATGCCGTTCTCAGTTGTTCACAGAGAAATGTACACAATGTTTGCGGATCCCAAATAAGTGCATATAGTATAGAGCTGTCAACACTATCCTAATGAGTAGGTTTACTTGTAGACTACAGCCATGACAGCAACTCTGCGAGGCTGTACTAAAGGTTGAGTTTTAGATACAGTGAGCACTTGTTTACTGGTGTGTCGTCATACACATGTTTTTTTTAAAGTGTTGTGTTCCTGCTCAGCTGCATCCTGAGCTGAGGTGGTACAATTGGGCCCTCTGAGTTGTCTAATCTTCGGCCCTTTCTCCCATCATATCTCTCTCTCTCTCTCTCTCTCTCTCTCTCTCTCTCTCTCACTCTCTCTCGGCACTCTCATCTTACCCCTATCAGTGGCCGTCCAGGCAGCAGGATTTCCCCTGTGATGGAAACAGGCTGCGGCCCAATTGTATTGTTTCAGCAGTTCTTTTTAGTAAAATCTCAGAGTGCTCTCTGTGTTTGTTCTGCTATCATTTAAAGTTAGAACACTGAGAACAAACACAAGTGAAAAGAAACATTAAAAAAAAACATTTGGTCTTTACGTCAGACTGAACGTCCCGTGAGATTTGCAGGGTCAGGGAGAGACAGTGAGACAGACTGCTGAAGCTTTTTGAGACAGTGCACACTCACAATGGTCTTAACTGTGAGAACAATTGTTGTTTCAGCTGTTATGCGAAGGAAAAAAAAGCACCCGACTGTGTAGATTGGGTGTTGGACTGGCCTGTAAGCAAGCGTGTGTGTGTGTGTGTGTGTGTGTGTGTGTGTGTGTGTGTGTGTGTACACGTCTGGGTCTGCCTTTATTGTAACTGTAGCTACATGGATTAGTTGAAAGTATTTGCCATTGTGTGAGGACATAAAGCAGGTAGAGTGTATTTACACATATGTCGAATGATGTGAACTGTTTACATCACTCATTCCCTAACAGTGGTATAGTATCCTAGAGCCTACGTGGGAAAACTCTGATGTAGCTCATTTGATAAAACAGAAATTAACAGAAAAAGAAAGGTAAATCATTATTTACATGAATTTATATCTTTACATCCACCTCTGTACCCTTTAACTGTTAATAATCTGTAAAATAACAGTTTTTCTCTGTAAAAACTTGACTGAAAAATTCAGTAAATCTATAGTTTTTGACATTTATTCATTATATATATGATATTTTATTTAAATTTTCCCTTTTTTTGTCACCAGCAGCGACAGCTGACAGTCATTTGACCAGTAAAGGTTGAATATGCTATGCTATATGATTAAAGTCGGCTCTACTGGAAACATAGTGGAAAAGTCTAACGTTTGCCTCTTTGCCTCAAAATTAAAACATTTAGGACATGGTGGGTGGTGTCGATGAAGAGGTCTTTATGATGAGTTCTTCTGACAGGACTGTGGCAGTATGCCTGACAAGAAAAGCTTGAGCAACACTCGTCTACATGTTAAAGAGTGAAAGGGAACGTGGACTGAGATATCAGCCTCCGCAGCGAGCTGTAAGGACAGAATAAGTAGCCTGTGGCTGGATTTATTCTCCAGGACAAAAGCAAAGATATCCACACACCTTTCAATGAACAATTTATGTTTTTGGTCTGTCAAAACCAAATGTTATTCCACACCTCCTTCCTCCTTTTCTTTTGTTCCTTCCTCCACACACACACACACGCACACACACACACACACACACACACACACATGCCCATCCTCACACATTAAGATCCCGTGGCAGCCATTTTTTTAATGAAAAAGGAGGGATGCAGCTAAGTGACAAATGTCCCTCTATCCCGTCTAGATTTACGACATGGTGTAAAAGGACGAATCATTGTGTTTGATTACTACACACACACACACACTGAATCTCCTTGAGTGATGTCTCATTGTTCCGCCCTTCACCGAGTGTAGAATGAGTGTTTGACGCCTGTCTTTGACAGGGTTTTTTTTTTTTTTTTCAGGCTTTGTTTTAATTAATTTGCCCATAAAATGAACTGTGATTCCCAGCAGCCTCTCTGGCACCCTCAGCCACAAAAGACTTTATTAGCTTTGACAATTAATCGTCGCTAACTACCCAGACTAATCACATCTTAGATTTATTGGTAGGAATCATATGGAATATTGATTGGCTCTCCCTCATTTTGACCCTTTCAGCGCACCGTAACTCATTCGGGCAAGTGCACCATGACATCATTGGGTGAGGGTGGGCACACTGCAGGTTCTTTGACTTTACTTTTGCTTTTTAGGTTACAGATGCTTCTTTTTTTTATTGTAGCTGAGGCAACAGAACAACTTCAGTTAAAGGGTTACATAGACTGGGATTTGTATGTTTGTGGGGGTGCTTGTCTGCATGCGTTTTTATTTGTTGCCTCAGCGTAATTTAATCTATGAGAGTGGGTCTGGGCCTCATTATGTAAATTAAATAACCTCATCTAAAAAGAAAGGCGGAGTGAACCACAGCGGGACACACACACATGCACACACACACACACACACAGGCTGCCATGTGTGCGCACACAACCTACTAAACAGTGTCAAAAAGGCCATTTACTTTGCTTGCCTGCCTGCCTATGTGTGTGTGTGTGTTAGGGCTTCTGTGTGCCTTTGTGTGTGTGTGTGTGTGTGTGTGTGTGTGTGTGTGTGTGTACACTCAGAGACATGTACGAGTCCTCAGCTGGCTCTGTTCAGCCTGTAACAGGGAGGTGAGTGTGTGAGTGTGTCACTAGGGAGAATGATCGATAGCTATTAAAACCCACCAGTGCCTCAGTCCAGATGGAGGACTATTTGTGTGTATCTGTGTGTGTGCACATGTGTGTGCACATGTGTGTGTGTCTGTTTAGCCATGATCAAGCACTGTGTTTGTACAGGTGGGACACTATATGGCAGCAATGCTAACCTGTTCCACTCCATTTACCTCTGCAAGCTGGGGGACCCTACCAACCGCAGAAGGTGCGTGTCTGTGTGTTTTTGTTTTAGTATGTCTCAGGCTGCATTTGTGTGTTTGTGTTGTTTGTGTGCGTGCGTGCATGCGTGTGTGTGTGTGTGTGTGTGTGTGTGTGTGTGTGTGTGTGTGTGTGTGTGTGTGTGTGTGTGTGTGTGTGTGTGTGCAAGTGTGACTAGGAGGTTGTCAGTGTGTGTGTGTTTAGACTTGCTGGTTATTCCAGCCTGGCTTCTCAGAGGCAATAAAAAAGTAAAGGGAGAAGAAGGAGGGGTCATGAAGAGAGAGAGAGAGGGAGGTGAGGTGAGTCGGGGTGGGGAGAGTGACAGGACTGAGCGATTGTTTTAAGTCGAGCAGCAGTTTCAGTCGGTGGTTGAAAGAGAAAGAGACAGAACGAAAGAATGAAGAATGGGGGGGTTTGTTCTTTCTCATTTACTGAAGAAGAGCGAGCATAAATACGGGCTTGTCACGGAGAAGCTTTTACAAATAAACCGTGTAGGGAGGGGCTTGGCGAATATTTCTGAAATTATACTCAGGCTTTATTGGATATATGATAAGTACAAGTGAACTTGATCTTTGTAGATTGAAGTCTTATGAAACAAGAGACAAGCAACTGTAAAAAAAACAAAAAAACAAACTCATCTGCTCTCTATCTCTCTCTTTATCATCCACACATGTGCAGACTCACAGAGAGAGAGAGAGAGAGATCATCCTCACCACCCTCCTCTGAGACAGCTATGAAACCCGATCACAGATCAATACGGAGTGGTGTTATAGTTGTTGGGAGGAGGTTGGCTCAGACTTTGATGGTTGTCTGGCTGTTGGTTGAGCAATATCATGCCACTTTATACTGTACTAATACCATGCCAGATACTTATTTCTGATTGGGTGGCAGGGGTCGGTTAAGTTTACATACCAAGATGTCTCAAACAATGATCAGATCAAGAGTTTAAGTACGATTTTAAAGCTACTTACCAACGTGTCCACACGTGACACTTAGAGGATGATGACAAATGCCAAAACATAGTAAGTCACGTCAGTTACACAGCTATATCTACCTAAAGTTGCTCACATTAGTCAGCATGAGCTATCAGTCATAAAAGACTGAGTAAGGGTGTGTGTTTCTTTTCAATGACAACTTTTCTTTTTTACTAAGATTAAAAGTGTGTCATTTCTTATATCAGAAGTTACACACACACTCACTTAAGGCCTGCAGGCCCGTAACCATAGCAACAAAAGTGAAACTCAGTAAAGGTTAAACTAATTTTGAGGTTAAATCAATCGCTCCTCGCTTTGTCTGAGGAACCCTCTGTTTCTTTTTTTGCTTTGGTAAGTTGCCATGGTGTGTGTGTGTGTGTGTGTGGTGTGTGTGTGTGTGTGGTGTGTGTGTGTGTCCCAATGTTGGAGAACACTGGACTCAGTGGACAGGACTCATGCGATCCATTAGTTTTCCAGCATATTATCAGGTGCTACATATTGCAGCCAAAGACACTTTATGCGTGTGTGTGTGTGTGTGTTTGTGTGCTAGATTGGGCGGGGCTGAAGGGAGGAAACATGTGTGAGTGACAGTAGTTTGCTTTGTTTTCAAGTAAATACCCCAGCCACTCATCGTGTCTACCTGTAGCTGTCAGTGTGTGTGTGTTGGCACGTGTACTTTCACACACAGTCGACAATGAAACTCCAGCAGTCTTTACTCTCTGAGTTTCTTTCCTCCCTTTTCATTGTTCGACCCCCCTTTGTTTTTTTTTTCTTAAATCATACATTTTTTTGTTTGTCCCATATCGCATTCATTGCACTGTGGGTGTTTCCTCTCGCTGATCTCTCTGGTATTATTGTAGGGATTTGCAAATAAATATGTGTTGGTTGTCCTGTTGCCGTGCCAACCAAGCAACAAATATTTGGAGCTATGTGGCACCTTCCACCAACATTCCAGGATCTGCTGTTTTGGAAAGTTGTCTTTCTCTCCTCCTTCCTTCACTCTCCACCCCCTCCCTCTCTCTCTCCCTCTCTCTCTGTCACCCTTCACTGTCTCTCCCCTCCTCTTTTTCTGCCTCCCTCTAGATAAATGGACTCTTTGTCTCCTGGTAAAATGAACTTGAAAACAGTAGTTGGGACAAGTGGTTCTGTCTAACAGCAGGAGCACACACTATAACTGCGCACTAACGCAGATCAGGAATAGTAACTGCTTTGTCATTATAACTGACATGTCATTACTGTATATACACTGTGCACTTAGTTAAGCTTTAGCCTGAAAAATGTTTAATTTTGGCTGGATATGTCATGATTTAGTGCACAACATTACATGGCATCCATGCAATGTGCAGACAAATACAACACCTTATATGTAGTTTCAAAACTGACTTGGATGGTGGAAAGTAAGTACCTACATTCACTGGAGTACTGCGCTCACATACAGCTTTGAGGTACTTTACTTAAGGTATTTCCATTTTATGCCACTTCATACATGCTGTGCAAACAAGTCCTCCATATTATATCATTTGTCGGTGCCACAGCTGCTGCATATTGTGATTTTTATGCATGCTGTGGGAATGGTTGGTCAGTGTGGTAGAAATGTATTAGACATAAAAGAATGTCTCTCCTCCCTGGAGGCATGATCATACGAGATTCTGTAATCTGTGAGACATACTACATAAAGCTGAAGTAACGTTATATTAATTGTTTGGTATGAACTGTGATACTGTGTCTGTCATTACAAGTGTATATGATATAGGTATAAATCACCCAACAAAGTAATTAAAACGCTGCTTACTCGTTAATTAATCTGTAATTATCACTTGGATGGACCATTTTCAAATACAGAGTTGCGTTTAATATTCTCAGATTTTGATTGCAAGACTTTTATCTTTACTGGTGTAATATTACACTGAGGTATTGCTTCTTGTACCTGTCTTATATTGACTAAAGGATGTGAATACTTTGATTTAAAAACTGAAGACAGAGCCAGCAGACAAGAACTTTCCCTTAATCTATGTTCCGCTTCGATTTCATTTTTAAGTTTTCCTTCCTGTTCGCGCTTTGTGAGTCTGAAGCGGTGATCGGTGAATCCTCAGTTAATCATTAGATTAAGTTATGACTTGGCTGAGTTACTGCTGGGCTGCTGAAAGGCGATCAATTCTTTTAGCGTGAAATCTGAAACTTCTGACAAGTGATATACAAGCAGTGCCTGGGAATGTGCCCTTCTAAGGATTTACGTGCAGGCCTGCACACATACACACACATGCATACACATAAACACACACGGTGCACACAGTCCAGTCCAGTTTATGAAGTACAGCAGGGGCTATCACCTGCATGAGGCAGCAGTGTTAGCATTAGTGTGACTGCTGGTACGTGGAGTCCTGCAGCACGACTTTGAGGCATCCAGCTCATCTGGTCTGTCTCGTATAATTCATCGTCAGGGTTCACAGCTCGATGTGACAAGTGTGTATGTGGATATATATATCCACAGTACGAAGCACAGTTTATTTTTTGATATTTAAATGCGACTTTAGTAGTGAATGTAACGGTGCCTGATTTGCTATCAGTGTTTTTTTTTTTATATGTGCCCTTAGTGTTGATGTGGTGGAGTAATCCATGTGTGACCACTAGACCAGTAAGTGTGCAGTGGAAGTGTTTAATTTCTAACTACTGATTTCTTTCTTACAAAGAAGAGATCTTGCAGCATGCACCGTGTGTGTGTGTGTGTGTGTGTGTGTGTGTGTGTGTGTGTACATCATTTCAGTTGGAGGTGGCTGCAATCAGTGGATAACTCTGTGGAATGCACTTCCGCCCTCTCAACCAATCATTAATCTGTATTTACTCAGTGTAGCTCGGGGCGCTCTGGCCGTGAGAAATGTTATCCGAATCACCTCTCTACTTTAGCACACTTACATGTGTGTGTGTGTGTGTGTGTGTGTGTACGTGTCCGTGTCTGTGTGCAGTCAGACTGGTTTGTCAGAGAGGAAGAGAAAAAAGTCTCAGACGAAACTGACTCTGGTGCATACACACATATGTGCACATGCTGACCGCGTTTCACATACAAACACACACCAGTGATTGAGTGAGCAGTTGGAACTCTGTCTGCACTTAAAAGGCCTGCCTCTATCTCAAGGAGGTTAAGGGCTACGGCTCTTATCGCATACTGATGCTATGTGTGTGTGTGTGTGTGTGCACATGCATTAGCATGCTTGTATGTGCGTGTTTGTATAACCCTGTGCACGTGTGTGTGTGTGTGTGTGTGCGTGTGAATGTTTGAGAAAACACAGACTGGCTCATGGGACTGCTCAGGCCGTGTGTTTTGGCTCTGTCAGGCAGACCATTACTATGGCGTCGAAGGTCAGGTGGTCTGGCCAGAAGGCCCAGATATATTTGTATGTTTGAATTAAGGTATGCAGGCCTGATGAATAACCTCTCTGGGAAGTTGATGTGCACTTCCTTAGTTTCCAGCCTTTTTGTGGGATTCTCAAGACGCTTCCCAAGCTCGCTGTGTGTGTCTGAAGGGAGGGAGACAGTGATGAGACAGGCCACCCTGGAAGGTCACGGGTTTTATACCTGCTGAAATTAAATATCCTTGAGCCACACTTTGATCACTTACCTTTGTCAAAATGACTACAAGCAGCTGTAGAAATGCATTAAAATGTGAATATATCCCACATGTTCTCAGGCCAGTCCTCCTTTTCTCCATGACCTGAAAGCTATTATTGTCTTTGGAAACATACTGGACTCCCTTTAACATGGCAAATGGAAAAATGGTTTACAAGTACAAACATTCCTAATTTAATGACAAGAAAGTAAAAAAGACATTTTTTGTTAATACTCCACCAGGACGTGCTCTTTTAGATTATATTAATAACTGCAAGAGTGCAGGTCTCTGCCAGGCAGCAGATGGTGAAGCAACTACTGAAATTCAAGTTTTTAATTGTGGTTTTGTGGTAGTTTCAGTTTTCTTTAGGATGCATAGAATATTGTCATGGTTTTGTAATCACATGTCCTGGCTTGACCTAACTGTTGAATAAGGAAACCACATGTCAGGTAACCATGTGGCTTTGAATAGAAAGAGGTAGAGATAGAAATCTTTGATTTTAACCCGCCCCAAGTAACTGAATTTAATTTCAACTAGTAACCTGAATTATGTTCAAAAAATACATTTCATGATAATCAATTAACATTTAAATTGAAGTAAGCACTGTCACCTCACAGGGAAAGGGCCTGGGGCCTTTTTTGTGTGGAGTTTACATGTTTATTTCTAATACTGTGTATTTCGACTTCCTCCCACAGTCCAAAGACATGCAGCCTCTTGCCCAATGACAGCTGGGATTTGTTCCAGCCTCCTGTGACCCTAAAAGAATAAGCAACTATGGCAAAATGGATGGATGGATCTCAACCTCTCCAATATGACGAAAGAACAGATACATCAGTGGCCAATGAGGTATGGCTCCCTTACAGTCAAGATGGTGGTGAAGAGAACAGAAACAGGTATTTATTTATCTTGTACCATGTTTAACTTTAGTGGATCATAATAGATCAGGCATGGAATCAATCTGCAGATGCTCTAATGATGGACGTCGGCTCTGGGAGCCATTTCAGAGGAGTGACTGAATGGTCCACCATGATTAGCTGTGGACAGAATAACACACACACACACACACACACACACACACATACACAACCTCACAAAGTCAAACTAGAGATAATATACATAAAGAAGGTTGCGATGACGAGGGAAACTTCAGTGATACGAATAAAAACCATAACACACAACCCTACTACTACAACCAAAACTAATTCCCACACTAATACTACTAATAATAGTATTACTATTAATAATAGAAACTCTTCAGTCATACTGAGATAGCAGATAAAGAAGCCTCTGTTTTCACTCAGGACGAGCAGACATCTATTGTTGGCAGGCAGTAGAAAGTTGTGCAGGGAACCGTCCTGCAGCCCCCTCACATCCAGGTTACCTGAGGTCAACATACGGACAGGCTGACCCACTATCTTGCTTCTCCTCTCACTGTTTGTCTCTTTCTGTTCTTCAGTACTGCTTCTTCTGTCTTCCGATCAGGTGTCGTCATGCATTTTAGCAGACTGTTTTAATAATGAATGTCCAGAGTTTTCCGTTTCTCTCTTTTTGTTTCTCTCTCTTTGAATCCAGGTCAACAACTATGTAAATCTTGGCGAACGGATCCATCAGTGGTTCTTGCACAACCCTGGTCGTCTCCTTGGTTTCTGCACGCAAAGGTAATTGTGCAGACACGTCACATGTCTTCAGCTTTAACCGTTTGGTCTGAGAATCATTTCGTCACTGTAAACTATTAAAGCAAACAGTTTGACATTGTGGGAAATACCCTTATTAGCTCTCTTGCTGAGAATTAGATGAAAAGATTAAAAGCATGCTCACATCCGCACAGTAATTATGAAGCTACAACCAGCAACTGGTTATCAAATCTTAGCACGAATACTTGGAACAGTGAGCTTTAGAGCTGCTAGAAGGAAGATTTTCTTTTACTTTTGTACAAGGCCAGGCCTAATGGTTTCCAGTCTTTATGCTGAGCTACAGCTGCTGGCTGGCTGTATCCTTATATTTAGATATTTAGAGATGAATAAATGTTGTTTTTGTTTTGTTTCAGTTATGTTTGTTTAAATTTTTATGCTAATGCTTGTGGGACTGTGTATAAATGATTTACTTTCCATTGTTGGAGATCTGTTGCCTCCTTTAAATAAGGTTAAATATTTCAAAAACACAAATTTAAATACTCAAAGGCCGCAGTGAAAAGCTGTCAGTAACGAGGCTGTCTTTCCCCTGAGTGCAGGTGTATGAAATAAACGCTGTATTTACGTTTGTCAGCTATTATTTGTGAACAAATTAAAGCTGGTAGTTGTAAGTGAAATGCAACTGATTGATAAATTTACTTCAATTGCCTAATTGTGTCTCGTCTGTCAAGCCCGCATATCTAAATGACATTTCCAGACTGACGTGCATTCAAACAGGCAGCGGAGGAAGTCATTTTGGCGTAATAGCCATAAATGAGTGGGCTAACTGGCAGTAATTACCCATTGTGCGTGTATGTGTGTCAGAGAGTGTCAGTCTTTGACAGGCCGGGTAGAGACACCTATGATAACACAGCTGTGTCTTATTCCCCTGGGTCTGGGAGATATTATATTGGAACTGAATGACTCCCCTTTTTTATCATTCCTTTTCCCATTTCTTTATGAATTCGTGTTCAATTTCAGCTTTACATCTGCTCATGTCCTGCCCATTGTGTTCCTCTGCTGCTTGTGTGTGTGGGACGGAGAAATGGAGCGACAGACGGAGAGAATGGACAGACGTCACTGTCAGTCGATGTAGGAGCTCTCAGACACTCACACACTTTCATTCAGCTCATCACAAACGCCCCGCTGTCTTCATCTGTCTGGGTGCCGCCGTGTTAGCAGTGGGCGTGTGACGTTACAGTGGAGTAGGATTCCATTGTTTGCTTTTTGACGTGCGTCCGCCCTCAGTGTGTGTGTGTGTGTGTCACCGCGTGTATGTGTGCAATTGTGAGGGGATGTATTCGTATGTGTGGTTTTGCACAGCGCAGAAGTGAAACCAGTGTAGCCTGACAGCGCCGTCCTCTCTCTTTCAACCATAGTTTGAAATTCAGCGATCGAAACAGCTCCTTGTCACGTACAGCCACCTTGCAAGGCCTCCTGCTCGACTCCGTTGAGGGTGTGTTTTATTCCACAGCACAACAGTTATTCATGTTTATGGATTATATGTTGACAGTGACATTTAGATTATGCACATGAAGAACATAAAACACGTGAGGAATGCACTGCTGCCCAGGAGGCTAACCTGTTTGGGCAATAGACCATCAGAGTGGCATTTCACAGCCATACGCCAGCTTTCGAGTGCCATTCTGCCAACATGCTTCTACGTTTCTGCTGTGACTGTGCCGCGTTCGATATGTACTCGATTGATGTAAACAAACCCCTAACACAAGGACAGGCCTCAGTGGAGCATGGGTTCTGCCTTTCAAGAGCAGCAGGAAGGACTTACAATGAAAGTACTCAGGCTGCTTCCTTTCTGTGCAGAGGCACTGAAAAGGAGGCACGGTGCCAGCTTCTCCTCCTCTAGCCCCGAGGTGGGGTTTTTATAGGGAACTGCTCAGGAGTTTGGGAACATACAGAGCAAATAGTTTGATGGGCTGCTGACTGATTGATTGATGACTTTGTTTGTCAAGGTGTTGCAAAAGCTGCTCAGGTGCTACATTAGCACATATTAAAAACACACCACGTTATTATGCGGCTGTTTTGTTATATTCCCAATATACAAACTCGTTGGAAGGCCTTTTTTTTGTGCAACGTGCCATGTTCTAAGAAATAAGGAAAGGGGCTGATGCATACACTCGAGTCATTGTACTCGTGCACCTGAAAGCTGTGTTTATTTTCGCCGCTGCTGCACATGCAAGCTCTGTTTTGCACATTGGTCCTGAGAGCAACTTCCTGAGGTTCTCTCCAAGCTTCCTGTCTGAGAAGTCAGAGGTTATCTGCAAACCCTGCCCCCTTTTCAACCCACACGGGTCCATGCAGCTGTTTCCTCTGATGATTATGGATCAGAAACACACATGCACACATGCTCTGGGATTTCAGGAAGGCCCGCAGAAAGTCTAAAAAGCTACTGGAAGAGAATAGTTAGATTTCTGCAGAAGTTTTCGCAAAGGGAGGATGCTTTTTCTGTGTCTGATCTGTGTGTTCCCTAACTCCTCTTTTTTTTTTACATCAGTTTGTGTGTGCAGAAGGGGTGTGGTCGTGATCTCAATTCTAGGATAGAAACTATACTCCAAATGTGTGTGTGTGCTTATGTCAGTGCATGTTTTTTTTTTTTGGAACATCTGCTCCTCGTTGGCTTTGTTTTCCCTCCTCTACATGGCCCACCCTTGTCGTGGGTGCTGGACTCCTGAGCTCTTCTGCTGAAAAAGAGAGGAAGACAAAGATGGAGCAAGGAAGAGACGAAGAGAGTGTTTGAAGAATTTGATCTCATTGTCAAGGGATTAGCATTAGCAGCAAGGTTTTGCAAGCTCTTAAGTTCTCTGTTCCCACTTTTCTTCTCACTTTGTTTTCCTTCACTCCTTCTCTTCCTTCCCCCCTTCAGTGCTTCTCCCGTGGCCTTGCTCACTCCATCCACCTCCCTCAAGGCAGCAGATGTTGGGTCTCAGTCCAGATGTTTTGTGTTTATCACTCTCCCATCACATCTTTAACAAACTCTCATACAGTAAACATTTACAGAGGCGTCTCCTCTCCTCTGCTGCCACAGTGCACGGAGAAAGGCTGACACGGCGTGAACCGGAGCGAAAACAGATAAAGACTAGAGAGATTCAAAGCCACCTACACGTTCATATGCTTGCTGAGAGCGACAACTCTTCTTGCTCTCCTCTGTTTGTACAATGCATGCACACACACACACGAAAACAGACTCAAGTATGCCCGCACTTCATAGTTTCTGTATTGGTTTGAGTCCAACACCTTCTCTGTGTTGACTTAACAACAAAGAGAGCGTTCTGTCACTTGCATGCAGCACGAAAAGGAAGTCTACAGATCTGCTTTTACACTCACTCCAGAAGTTATACAGCACTGCTTACTTAGCTTCTTAACCAACAGATCTGCAGCCTCGCGCGTCTCTCCTGACCTCTGTGTTGTTTCATATACGTGTCAGCGGCAGAGATGATCCTCAGGGGGAATTTTTTTTATTTATTTATTTTTTTTTTTATTGATTGACATTCGACTGAGATATAATAATTCTGTCCCTGCTGCTCTCTCGCACGCAGCCACGAAGGGAAGCATCGGCTATTAATATTGAGCAACTCAGCAGTGAGATACCAATAACAAGACCATAAATAATTCCCTCTGCACTTCACCTGGCTTGTTCTGGCTTGGCGGTTGATAGAACAGGCAGAGAGACAAGAGTACATACCAGGACATAGACATGCAGATAAATGCCCTTGCATGCTTACACACCTTCCTACAAACATTTGTACTATATATGTGTGTGTGTTTGTACTTGTATACATTAACATCTGTTACATCTATACACAGCATATATTTTTAGAACGCATTTGTAAACTGTATATTCAAGACTGCTTTGATTTGTGTTGATATTTGTACTGATCGCTGATCAGGTTTGTGCTTTTATTGGACTTTTTTTGTTTGTTTTCCTGCTAAAGTTCCTGCTAGTTTTATTGTCAAACAATAAAATATCAATATACATACTTTCAGTCATGTTAGCAGTGTGGCTTTATGGAGGGAAATGTTGAGCTGTTAGTCTACCACTTGTGGTTCAGAGTGAAATATCTAACCACTTCTTTGACAGAGTGCAATGAAATATTTTGCAGACATTCATGGTGCCCAGAAGATGAATCCTAATGACTTACTTTTTGTCCAGCTTGCTCAGATTTGGTTCATTGCATCTACCACGAGTAGAGGCTATTTAGTTCAATAGTTTCCCTTTTTTCTGTTTTTATGACTGGAGGTTTGCACTCTGTGCTTTATTTCAGCTCTGGTGTCCACGTCTTGGGATCGAGCAGTAAGCCCTGTAGAGCTGCTAGCATGACTCTAGGCTGTAGACTGTTGTAGTAGTAGGACTACAATACCCAGAAAGCAATGTGTCATGGCTACCTGGTTCAGAGTAAAGAGTTAAGTCTTGCAGCAACACGACGGTGTCCCGTGTTATTATTATACATCTTTTACAAAATGTTTGGAAAATGAAGTCAAACTACATGAGACTTTAATTACAGTCACCATGTAACCACATGTTTGCATTTCAAAACAGAAAGCTGCTGAATTGTTTAATGATCTCGAGCTTCATAATTGAGAAAGACGTCTTGCAGCAACACGACGGTGTCCCGTGTTATTATTATACAACTGTGTTTTGTTTGACATGCTGTGCAACCACATCAGATATCAAAAGTTTAAAAAGTCAGCCATCACTGAGAGAGAGGACAGCGTTAAAGAGGACAGTTATTTATTATACCATCAATCATTGGAATAATTGTCCACTGAATATACGTAAGCTGAGAAGGGAGAAGGGAATGGACTTTATGAATGTAATAACTTATTTTGAATCATTTCTGATGATGTTTTAATGATGTCTACAATGTTTCATTGTTTTTACATTATCGTTGATCATTTGTTGTTGTTTTTTGGACCCCAGGAAGACCAGCTCGTCCCACTTTGGTGACAGCTAATGGTGATCTTTTTAGCAATAAACAATAAGCAATATTGAGAGAGGAGACGCAGTATTGTTTTAATATGAGGACAGTTGTGCACTCTTTTAGATTTTGCACTTGGTTGGTGGACATGTGAACTAATCTGAGGCGCTTCCAAACGTATTTAACCATCCGACAAGTTCTCATATGTAACAAAAAGCAAACAGATGAAGCTCATTCAGTATGTATATGCTTTTTATAGATATTGTTAAATAAAGAAAGAAGAGGTCGGACAGACAGGTCAGCGGAGACAAAGCTTAAGGAAAGACAGGCTGTCAGGCAGACAGATCCACAGCAGCTGATACTCCGTCACCGAGTGACAAAGCTGAACCTCAGCTTGCTGAACTTGACCGCAGGTCCAGACTCTGGCACCGAGGTGTGACCCTCGGCTTGACGACATGACACCCTGCTGCCAATTAGGAGGGATTCCCTCCCTTTCCCCCGTCTCCTCTCCTCTCTCACTTTTCCCATCTCATTCACTTTTGTCTTGTACAACATGTTCTACCTGTTCTGCGATACATCTGGCTGATTGATGGACTGCTGTGGATCCGACTTTATTACTTCCACAGGCTTTCTGGACATGGACACAACTCACCCAACACTCCTCCTCCTCCTGCTTTCCTCCTCTTGGCTTGGGCATCAATCCCACTACTGTATCTCACTCCCTGTGGTATCTCCTCCTCTTGTTGCTTTAAGCTCTCCCTTCCCACAACCGCATCACTTATCCAGGTGATGACATCCATCTCATGTCACGGTGGACAGGCCGCTCTGTGTGATGTCCAGGTGCTTAATCCTTCACTTATATCCAGTTAGCCCTCTGACATGCCGGGCTGTGGATGTGGAGCCAGGGAGGGCGGCCATCAGACAAACAGCTGCTGCTTTGGGGTGACGATCCAACCTCCCCCTACACCCCTACACACACATATATACACTTCATTGTAACTTTTTCTTGTCTCTCATTCTTAGACTTCTAAAAATAAGCAGGAAAGTCAGTGATCATTCAGCAGATCAGGCAAGGATAAACAAAAGGAATCAGGAGACAGCTTAGCGGATGTTTCCCACGCTTTAGTTTAATATTTTTCCTTAATAACAACCCTCATTTATTCCATTTAGTTTCGTAAAGAGACCCAACCAGAACAGGAGCAGCACATTTAGTCAGTAGACACACCAACAATAAAAACAATTCATAAGTCACAGACAATGGGAATGTTTCCCTCTCCGTGCCAACAGTCTTTCTTGGCTGGTTTTCCCCCAAATTTATAGCCGAGTTCTGGTTGAGCCTTTTTCTGCTGAATGACTGGAAATAGTAAGTGGCGTCTTTCCTCCTCACAAATTTACAACGGTGCCGGTTAAATCCTTACATCTGCCTGTCTGTGACAGGAAATGGCAAAAGAGTTCAAGCTTAAAAACGCTTATTGGAGGAAATGTAGCCAAATGTGTGCGCCTATGGTTGATAAAGCATCAGTGCTAGTAAAAAGGATAGAAAGACGCACACACTCGCACACATGTACACACCGAGACGCACTTATTCATTCCACTTAGTGGTTCTGAGAAGGAGAAATGCTCCCCATAAAGTACTGAGTCATGAGTATGGTGCAGAATCCAATCATCGTTTTCCCTCCGGCCTGAGAGCTTGATTCCCATCACACACACACGCACACACACACACACACACACACACACACCTACAGACATGCACACACATCAACACATCATTATTATCCAGTGCTGTTTAGTAGCTAATGAATTTACATACCCACCAACGGCTTCTTTACCACTTATATAAAACACAAGGCCTTAGTGGGTGCTGGGAGAGAGTGTGTGTGTGTGTGTGTGTGTGTGTGTGCACCCTTGGGTGTGTCCTGTGTGTAATGAAATAAAAAGGCTGATTTCATGGTAATTGCTTACAGTACAAGTCCCATCTCATTAACTGGCCATCTTCCATAGCTTATTGTTTTAAATGGCCGGGGTGCAGCGAGATAAAAAAGGATACAATCCAGAGGGAACGGAGAGAAGAAATGTTTAGAAGAGGAGGAAGAGTGTTTGTTGAATAGATAAGGGGAAGACAAATTACAAAAGAGCAACCTGGGTCGTATTTTTATTTATTTTTTTTGTTATAAATCACCAGGAAGTTTCAGACGATTTAGTCACTTGCATAAATTAATAGCTGAATCCCGGCTTGGTAGAGCGCTCAAATGTGGTTTGAGCTGATGAAGAAAGTGAGAGGAGAGAGAGAAAAAAAAGTGAGCGGAGAGAGAGAAGGTGGTCTGGGGTAGAAGACGTGGGGTGTGTTTCACATCAGGGCAGGAGGAGGAAGGGCGAGATGGGACGATGAGGAGTGGAGCGAGATGCTGAGATGGAGGAGTGAAGGGAGGGGAAGTCCCTCGGGGAGGTTCATCTGTCCACATATGTAATGAAAAGATAGTCATCCGTGTACCCGCCTAATGTAGTGTATCGATGAACAGCTAACAGCCTCTCTCTTTCTCTAATCATTTGTGTTTGCAGTGAGGTTACAGGCTTTGTTGAGGTCTCCCTGCCTGAAGGCAAATCAAACCCTTTCAACTTTGCGGCGTGCGGACCACCCTACCCCACACTGGTATGCACTCTATCCCCCCTCGATCCCCGTCTCTGTAGCAGAGGTCATAGGTCCGGAGATGGCAGGTGATTGGATGTTGTTGTGGTAAGGGAATACTGTGCCGCTAAGTGCTGAAAAAACACCAACTGTCTCTGATATTACTGGCCATAGGCCTTTAGCCCACCAGTGTATATGTGTGTGTGTGTGTGTGTGTGTGTGTGTGTGTGTGTGTGTGTGTGTGTGTGTGTGTGTGTGAGGTCAAGAAGGGACAAGAACCAGATTTTTGTCTTGAACTAGACCTTCTGAAAACAGTCCACCTGGAAATTAACAGGATCCATGTGTGTGTGTGTGTGTGTGTGTGTGTGTATACGCATATGAGACTTTAAAAGAGCCACATTGCCAGTTACAGTATTTAAAAATATCTTCAGATCATATCTGCCATTAAAATAAGTTAAGCCTTAAACAGACGGACAGTAACAGTTGGACATGCACACACATTCAGACAGTTTAGGTGCTGGAGAAGTTAAGTCAGGGGAATGCAGACAGACTCTCCAGTAATGTTTTTGATGAGCCGGCTGTGGCCACCACATAAACTGAAGAGCGGCGTGTTGGAGGAGAGTCAGAAGAGACAGGCCACGAGTGGTAGAGGAGAAAAGTTTCTGAAGATGAACTAGTAAGCATTTACTAAAGAAAATGCACATGTGCTTTCTGCTTGAGCAACACTGGCGAGCTTATTCTTTAAAGTGTTAACATTTTGCTTTGTGGTTGCTACTATCTGGTTGAGATCTGTTTGAAACAGATGAGGAAATGCTTATTTCTTACAGACATTGGTAAGGGGTTGCTATGTGGTTGCTCGCTGTGACTGGTGACAGATCTTTAGATGTTGCTATGGATATGCCATGAGTTATTGAAGTAAAGTTTTCAGGTAGTTGCTAGATGGTTATAATGGACATTTGCTGCAGAAAATCAAGAGATTGCGACAAAAATCCACACTTTTCCTACATTAGTTGCAGAAATTCATGTGTAAAACTTGAAAAACAGTGTAAAACTTTGTATTATAGTACATGTGAGCATTTCAAACAAAGAAGAAAATGGTACGCCCTTGTCCTTTTTGTCTCCAAACTGATCAGCTTTTGAGGTATTGAGGTTTTATCTGTGTGTGTGTGTTGGCATCTACGTGAAGGCGGATGCTCAGAGATGACGCGTGACAATTGTTTGAAGGTTTTTTGATGTGAGTCAGAGTTTGGTAGATGGATGAATGACACACACACACACACACACGTACACACAATCAGTGTTTTCGGCTCAAGGTTGTGGACTGAGAGGATTCACTGGTAATTATGGGTCTATTCTCATCACTCTTCATCTGAAGGCTAAAGTGCTCTCTTGGCGCTTCCCTTCTCCAATTTAGTTTGATTGAAAAGACTCAAGTAGACACAGTTTTCCAACATGGGTTTAGCTGAAACGCATACACGGACACACACGCATTAGCGTGCAAGTGCACAAAACACACATGCAAACACACACACCACAGCTGTTGTATAATATTTTTTATGAGCACACAATGCTCCTCTTGGCAGTGCCTCAGCTCACCAAAGTTCAAGCACCCTATAGTTGATATTCTGGGTTAATGCCAGACAGACTCGCTGCTCTCACACACAAATACACACACACACACACACACACACACACACACACACACACACACACACACACACAGCCCCAAAGCTTTGATTGTTCAGTGCCCTTGCCAAATGTTTCACTGCAATGTGGAACTGACTGCAGCCATTTCTCATGTAAGCTCACTCTTTCTCTCACCTCTCCTCCACTTCTCAGCCTCGACTCTCTCTCTCTCTCTCTCTCTGCTCGGTGCAATAAATAATCACAAAGTGAAGCTCAATAATTAGCTGGCATGGGTGTGAGAGGGCTATCGAGATGAGGAAATGCCCTCAGGAATGAGATGATATAGAGGGAAGGAGTGGAGAATAAAAAAGGGTAAGACCGAGAAAGGAGTAAAACATTAAAAGGTGATGGAGTCGTGCAGGCGCGGCAGCCAAACAAACCCAGTGACCCTCTCTCCTCAGCCCAGTGCTTTCTCCTCTCTGATGCTCTC